>NC_133327.1:120435179-120781379 GCF_042186555.1 Aquarana catesbeiana
ACTTCGCCCTGCCTGCTCAGATCCTGCTATCCCAGCTGTGCCCAGCCCTGTGTATGGATTAAACCCTTTGCCTGACAGACTTCTGCCAGCCCTGCTGTGTGCCTGTCCTGTGAGCTGATTAACCCTTCACCTGGCAGACCTCTGCCAGCCCTGCTGTGTGCCTGTCCTGTGAGCCGATGAATCCTTTGCCTGCAAGAACTCTGCCATCCCTGCCATGTGCCCAGACCCATGTGCGGATTAACCCTTTGTGCCTGTCAGAGCTCTGCCATCCCCATAGTGTGCCCAGTCCTGTGTGCGGATTAAACCCTTTTGCCTGCTAGAACTCTGCCATCCTCATTGGGTGACCAATCCATGTGCAGATTAAACCCTTTTTGCCTGCAAGAACTCTGCCATCCCCGTTGTGTGCCCAGACCCATGTGGGGATTAACCCTTTTGTCTGCAAGAACTCTGCCATCCCCATTGTGTGCCCAGAACCATGTGGGGATTAACCCCTTTTGCCTGCAAGAACGCTGCCATCCCCATTGTGCACCCAGCACTGTGTGTAGATTAACCCTTTTGCTTGCCAGAACTCTGCCATCCCTACTATGTGCCTTACCCTGTATTACTGGCTTAACTGATTGTTTGCCTAAAATTCCTGCTACCTGGCTGAGAGCCAACTACCTGCTGTTCAATAAAAGCATTGTGTGTGTGCCTAATCTCTGCATGTGTTCCACCCACACCTCCGTCACAGTATGTCTGTGCAAATTCATCCTTGCTTGCAACATCTGTCCTGTTTCGTCAACATAAGATCCATTGCTACATCTTTTGCATTGGATGAGGTACACAACATTAGTAGACATTAGTAGAGGTACAGCTGTATGATCCTGTGATATTGAAGGTCCCATTTGTGTGTGGGACACTTTTAGATAGATTGATCTGGTTGCACAGTTTGCAGCATTTTTTATTGCAGGGTTTGTTTCCATCATTTGTGACTTCATAATCAGAATGAAGTTTCCCGCTGATTAGTTTACTGTATGTCTGAGGTTGGGTGGTTGTCTGAAAGCCAATATTGGGGGTTGTTGGAATATTTCTTTCAGAGTTTCATCCTCTGTTAAAATGGGTTGTAAATCTTTAATTGTCTTTTTTATCCCTTCTAGTGCTGAATTGTATGTGGTGATTAGAGGTACACGGTTATTTGTTTTTTTTCTCTTTGTATTGGACAGGGTGGGTAAAAATCGATTATTTTTTTAAAAATATCTGAAAAAAAATCAGATTTTTTTAAATTTGAACCAGATTTTTTTGATTTTTATCAAATTTATTCTAATAAAATGCTTTTGGAGTAAAAAAATAGTTTTATATTTAAGATGCATTAATAAATTTAGTTTATTCAGCATGAAATGAAGCTTAGTTATGTAGCATGAGGCTGTATATTCTGCAATATTTACATTTTTGGTAAACCCATCCAATGAATCCAAGCTCTGCAAGCTGAGATAACATGCACTGCATTGATGTATTCATACAATTTCCCAGTAACCGTGAGATAAAACAAAGTTCAGGAATATTCCTTTATCAAATTGTTTTGCAAATCTATGTACACTACAAACTGTATGATTGAATCAGTTCTGATATTGTTGTATTACTAACCTGACAGCTAATTATTCTAAATAGGAAATCTTAATTTTGTTTGCAAATATTAAAGATTCTAACTACCAGCAAGAATGAGTCCTTACATTTAAAGAGCACCTGTCATTTCAGATCCATCATGCAGCGCCTGTTAGTGGGCATTCACAAACCTGCTGCCGCCACATCCCTCATTTTGTTGTGTAAAAACACCAGCCATCCCATTAAAATAAATGGGACTGTCAGTGAGTCAACAGCGGGTTAGAGGAGGAGTAGCTGCGTTACAGAGATGACATTTGCTCTTTAAAAATTATGATTTAAATCAAGTCGATTTATTCGTGATTTAAATCATAATTTAAATCACGATTTAAATCAACTTGATTTAAATCAAATCCACTCTGGTATTGGAGGAGATTTTCTCTTTGGGTTTTTAAGGCTGTGTTTATGCTGTTGTTGATGGTTTTGTCTTTGTAACCTTTTTTATGGAAGGAGTCTGCTAGTGTTCTGAGATGTTTATCTCTGTCTGCTGGGTCTGAACATATTCGGTGGTATCTGATGGCCTGGCTGTGTATGATGGCCCTTTTAGTGTGTTCGGGGTGAAATCTGAAAGTATGGAGATAGTTACATCTGTCAGTTGGGTTCCTCTATATTGAAGTGTGAAGTTTGTGATCCCTGATGTATACTGTGATGTCTAGGAAATTGACGTGTGTTAGAATAATCCATTTTTAGTTTGACAGATGGGTGAAAAGTGTTGATCACATGTGTGGTTTGAACACCGTTTTCATATGCAGGCGCTACTCACGTATGCGTTCGCTTCTGCACGCAAGCTTTATTTAAAAAAATTAAAAAAATTTGTATCACTTTTATTCCTATTACAAGGAATGTAAACATCCCTTGTAATAGAAGAAAAAAGCATGACAGGACCTCCTAAATATGAGATCTGGGGTCAAAAAGACCTCAGATCTCATATTTACACTAAAATGCAATAATAAAAAATAATATTAATAATAATAATTTTGTCATTTAAAAAAAATATTTAAAAAAATGGCCCTTTAAGAGCTATGGGTGGGAGTGACGCTTTAATGTCGCTTCTGCCCTGCAATGTTATGGAGACGGTTGGGGGGCCATCTTCCCCTCACTCGTCTCCATACCCAGCAAGGGTGAAGATCTGATTGCCTCCGCCGCTGACGACGGCTCCGGAGCGCGGCGGGAGGGGGGCCCCCTCTCCTGCCGCCGATAAAAGTGATCTTGCGGCGAATCCACCACAGAGACCACTCTTATCGGAAAGTGATGAAGAGGATACCGGGGTTATGGTAGCTAGCTGCTGCCATAACAACGATATTCCTCTTCAAACTTAGGATGTATATCGGCGTGTGGCGGTCCGGAAGTGGTTAAAGTTGGTTCAGCTATAAGACCGACAAACAGAGGAAAAGATTACAGCACACACATACTAAAATTACATTTAAATTCTAGGCTATTTAAAACACCTGAACATATTCAGCAAATAAGCAAAACATATGGGGAGAAGCAGGATCTTTCATTCTATGAATTGTGTAGGACCCATTAATAATGGGGTACTTTGACGCCGTTGTGGGCTTAAGCACTATGTGGCCATGTAGTGTGACCAAATCCCCATATTTTTTGTTTATTTGTTGATTATATTCAGGTGTTTTAAATAGCCTTTCAGAATTTAAATGTCATTTTAGTATGTGTGCGCTGTAATCTTTTCCTCTGTTTGTCGGTCTTATAGCTGCACCAACACCAAGGGGGTTATTTACCAAAGGCAAATACACTTTGCACTACAAGTGCAAACTACAGCTGCAAAGTGCACTTGAAATTGCACTGAAATATCTGAGGGGTAGATCTGAAATGAGGGGAAGCTCTGCTTATTTTACCATCCAATCATGTGCAAGCTAAAATGCTGTTTTTTATTTTCCTTGCATGTCCCCCTCGGATCTACAGCGACTGCACTTCCAAGTGCACTTTCAGTGCAATTTCAAGTGCACTTTGCACTTGTAGTTTGCACTTGTAGCGCAAAGTGGAGTTTCCTTTAGTAAATAATCCCCCAAGTCTATCATTATTAGGAAATATTCTGCTTCACATGCAACGACATACTGGAGGAAGAGGAAATAGAAAGGACATAGAAAGGTCTTTTTTTCTCATTTGCCCCGCCTAATTCCTCACTGTAATATGGAAATATGTTTTATAGTAATAAAATAGCATTTGAAAAGTATTGCTTTTGCTATTGTACTGTAAAACTACACAACAATGCACATGTATAACAGTTGATTTTATTGTCTTCAGCTTCTATGTACTGCCTAAAGAGGCCGGTCTAAGCACAGCACGTAACAACCATGACTTGCTTTTCCTGATCATACAGTTCAGTGCATTTCATTATTTATGTCCAGGCAGAGTCTCTACAGTCCAGGTACAGCACTCCTGCATTGATTTCAATGTGTTATCTTGTAGTATAGAAGTAACGTGATTCTAAAGTTTTTGTTCATTTGCAAGAGCTGAGCAGTCTTTCTAGTAAATGGCTAATGCCCTGTACACACGGTCGGATTTTCCGACGGAAAATGTGTGATAGGACCTTGTTGTCGGAAATTCCGACCGTGTGTAGGCTCCATCACACATTTTCCATCGGATTTTCCGACACACAAAGTTTGAGAGCAGGATATAAAATTTTCCGACAACAAAATCCGTTGTCGGAAATTCCGATCGTGTGTACACAAATCCGACGGACAAAGTGCCACGCATGCTCAGAATAAATAAAGAGACGAAAGCTATTGGCCACTACCCCGTTTATAGTCCTGACGTACGTGTTTTACATCACCGCGTTCAGAACAATCGGATTTTCCGACAACTTTGTGTGACCGCGTGTATGCAAGACAAGTTTGAGCCAACATCCGTCGGGAAAAAATCCATGGATTTTGTTGTCGGAATGTCCGAACAAAGTCCGACCGTGTGTACGGGGCATAAGAGTGGATCGTGCGTGTGTCTCTAGATATCGACGTGTGTGTGTGTGGCTTTCCACCCTTGGATTGTGTTTGTCAAAGTTTAGGTTTAGGTTATATTCACACGGCTCTAAAAGAAAAACACGTTTACAAGCATTTTTTATTTATGGATCTGAACGCAGCTGCATTGTTTTCAAAGGAGACATTGACAGATGCATAAACATGCACTACGTTCAGATCTGTAATACAAAATCCAAAAATCTGCAACTGAGGACATGCTAATATATGTATATTATGCATTCTTTTATATGAAAAAAAAAAAAAAAATTATGCATTTAAAACTGATCTAAAGGCAAGAATCATTTACGCAGGAACTTTTGTTACAGAAAAACATCAGTAACTTTTAACAGCCGTATGAATGTACCCGTAAAGTGATTGTAAAGGATTTTTTTTTTGCATAGGCGTGAACTTAGGGTAAAAGTTATTACTACTCGGTGCACTGACATGTTTCTTGGTGAGCGCAATGTACAGGGATATGGAAAATGGTAGTGACGTAAACGCACTTACACAAACACACTTTCAGGCTGGACTGGTGTCTTTATTTAGGTTTGTCAACTATGCGTTACTGTGTTGGAATCTTATTAGAGCAGAAAGAATGATTTTAGTGTGCAAAAGGTCACAATCAGCCTTATTCAATAAACATTCACAAGCCAGTGCCACAAGACCCCTATTAATGAGAATTTCTTTCCAGAAGTAACTCTCCAGCAAGTCATCTTAGAATCCTGACTCCACTCTTCTTGTAGGAGATGTATTTACCAAAAGCTGAGGGTTTTTGCTATTGTGACATATTGGGGTTGACTTACTAAAGTGCAGTCGCTGTAGATCTAAGGGGAAGATCTGAAATGAGGGGAAGCTCTGCTGATTTTATCATCCAATCATGTGCAAGCTAAAATTATGATTTTTTATTTTCCTTGCATGTCCCCCTATGGATCTACAGCGACTGCACTTCCAAGTGCACTTTCAGTGCAAAGTGGATTTGCCTTTAGTAAATAACCCCCTCTGTGACTGTAATGCTGTTGGTTAGCAAATTTTACAATCTGCTAGCCGGGACCGCCTTTAGAAATCACAGGGCTCTTTACAGCCTATCTAACATTTTTTTTTTCTTTTTTTTTGTTCCAAACCAACATTTTTCTAATCCCAGACTGTGAAGCTGTAACATTTTTCCTGACACACACCAGGGCTGGTTCACAGGGATGGATAGGACTCTGAGACCCACAAGGGAAAGAGAAGGAGGAACCTTACATGGCACACATAGTTGATTATTTACAAAAGGCAAATCCACTTTGCACAGCAAGTGCACTTGGAAGTGCACTGAAAGTGTACTTGGAAGTGCAGTCGCTCTAAATCTAAGGGGTAGATCTGAAAGGAGGGGAAGCTCTGCTGATTTTATCATCCAATCATGTGCAAGCTAAAATGCTGTTTTTATTTTCCTTGCATGTCCCCCTCAGATCTACAGCGACTTTACTTACAAGTGCACTTGCAGTGCAAAGTGGATTTTCCTTTGGTAACAAACCCCCATTGTTTACCTTAGACGCCTACACATGGGCATTCCAATCAGGATTGGAGAGTCCATGGAGTCCTATGGACAGGGGGATATAAATGTATTAGTGTCCATTTACACCCTCCTACCTCTGGATCCGTCCGGGTATGAAAAAAAATTTAATAGGAATCTGTCATTTCTGTTTTTCTGGACTGGATCGAAGGTAGCCTCATATAAATGGACAGTGAAATCCTTTTATACCCGACAGGCGACAGCCCATAGAGATGACAGGGGTCTGCCCGTGTCCCCTGGGCAGAAACTGAAAGGGCATGGATGTCAAAACACTGACATCCCTTATGTTCTGCTTTGCTTAGTTGGGGATCTGCTCACATATCCTCTGCCGATCAGAGCAGACTCCATTCCGTGTGAAAAGGGCCTTAGGTGACCTTTTCTCCTCTGTGAAGGGTTTCATTCTGGTAGACTTGTCAAACAGCCTTCTGTCTCTGCAACTTTGTATCAATTCTGTATTGCAGTTCACTCTACAGTAGCAGATTCATTACACCTTTGGTGGTGAGCACAGGAATCTCAATACACTTAGCCTCGGTTCACACCAGAGGCGGCACGACTTGCAGGTCGCCTCACCGAGGTGACCTGCACACGACTGCCCGGGCGACTTGCAAAACGACTTCTGTATAGAAGTCTATGCAAGTCGCCCCAAGTCGCCCCCGAAGTCGTACAGGAACCTTTTTCTAAGTCGGAGCGACTTGCGTCGCTCCCCTTAGAACGGTTCCATTGTACTGAACGGGACGCTACTTGTCAGGCGACCTAGGTCGCCTGACAAGTCGTCCCAGTGTGAACCGAGGCTTAGCAGAGGTCTACCTTATATTAATTCTTCTTCTGGTTCAATGTTCTTAGCTTATAGTGTTAGACTATTTTCCCTGTTGATTGAAGGTTACTTTCTCATAGGATCAAATCTCAGCGAATGTTACATTTATCCTATTGAGTACTGTCCGTGATACATTTTTTATTTTCACTAACATACAATTTTTCAGGACAAGCTTTCAAGGTATCATCAAGGTCCTAGCAGTACTGATTCATAAAAGTTTTAGCAGAAAACACAATCTCTGAGAGAAAGGAAAAAAATAAAAAAACAAACAAACACACAAAAAAATGTACATGGCAATGGTAATAAAACTAGCATAGTTAGTGAGATAAAACAGAGACGGCATTCATTTGTAGGTTGTGGGAAAATGGGTGTGGTTTAAACTATGCTAAATATTGGGTGTGGCTTAAAGGGTGTGTGGTTACCAGGGCCGTCTTTAATATTGATTGGACCCTTGGCAAAAATTTTCTTGGGCCCTCCATGCAGTTTTGCTCTTGTTTCAATCAATGGCAATGTTGATTTTTCTAACCGACTACCAATATAAAGAGGAGTTTCAACACTGGCCACCAATGTAATAGGGGATTACACTGACCACTAATGTAATAGAAGCAATTTGCTTGCCTTTGCAGAACAGGCTGATGGTAGGCTTAATGACCACAGTTGTAGGCTGGACTTTCAAGCATTCCCATTTATCTCCCCAGTGGGCAGCATTCAGAATAGGTGATGGTGGATATGACATCAGGGAGGAGTGATATACATATGAATACCACCTCTATTTACATATGAATGTTGAAGGCCCACCCATATTTACATATGAATGCAGCCACTATTTACATATCAATGCCAGTATTTACGTGTAAACACAGGGTCTGCAGGTGAGTCATCTGTACACAACAATAGGGCAGAGCTGGGCAGCATTAGTAGCAGAACATCACAATGAAATATCAGGACACAGCACGGGACTAAAACCTCAAGGGACAAGGGAATTTAAACTGGGATAGTTGGCAAGTATGAGGCAGTTGCTTTGGGCCCCACAACAATGACAGGGCCCAGGGCAGCTGCCCCTTTTGCCCTACCTTAAAGACAGCCCTGATGGTTACATAGGGTCTGAGATGAAAGAGGGATGCAGGGGGAAGGAAGAGAGGGATGGAGGAAGTGAATGAAAGGAAGAAAGAAAGGGAGAAAAAGAGATAGGGAGGGAGCGAAGGAAAGAGAAGGAAGGAAAGAAAAAGGGATAGAGGGACAGCAGGCCCAGATCCTACACCACAATAGCAATATGTGTATGGCAGAAAGTTTAACAATCAGCAGATAAGGCCTCATGCACACGAGACACCGGTGCAAACTCTTTAGAAACGCTAGTTTAGCCGCGTTTTACCGCATTTGCATCTAGAAGCGTCTGCAGAGCAGAGAATGACATTTTGTGACCCAAGAGCTTGACCCTGAGATATGGGGCCCCAAATTCGGGTCGCAAAATGTCAAGCACTTCTGCAGCAGAGAATGACATTTTCCGACCCGACTTTGGGGCCCCATATCTTGGGGCCACTTGGTGCTAGGAACCCCAAATTTGGGTATGTTATAGTGTTAGTCCAACTGTGTTAGCACAAAAAAAAGAGGTTAAACGCAACTGTCTAAAAACGCCAAAAACAAGACTGTGTACATGGACACATAAGATAACATTGAATGGGTTCAGGGGCAGTTGAAAAAAGTGTCCAACTGCCTCTGAACGCGCGTTTAACAGCGTCCCATGTGCATGAGGCCTAAAGATATTCCAAACACCACCCCCCCAGGCAGATCCCATCAAACAGATACAAAAAATGTTCAGAGATTGTGTGGACAGGATGCAGTAGATCAATGCATTAATGAAGCCTTATCAGTGCCCATCAAATGCAGCCTCATCAGTGTCCATCAAATGTAGCCTCACCAGTGTCCATCAAATGCAGCCTCACCAGTGCCCATCAAATGCAGCCTCATCAGTGCCTATCAAATGCGGCCTCACCAGTGCCCATCAAATGCAGCCTCACCAGTGCCCATCAAATGCAGCCTCACCAGTGCCCATCAAATGCAGCCTCATCAGTGCCTATCAAATGCGGCCTCACCAGTGCCCATCAAATGCAGTCTTACTAGTGCCCATCAATGCAGACTCACCAGTGCCCATAAATCGCATTCTCACTGTGCCCATCAATGCAGACTCACCAGTGGCCATCAATGCAGACACACTGTGCCCATCAATGTGCTGGCATAGGGGTTGAATTCAAGGTACAATTGAATCTCCCTATGCTGACAGAAAGGGTCGGTCTTTTACCGAGCTTTCCCCGTTGATGGACACAGGGAAACTTTTGTCTGCCTGTTCCACTGGAAGGGGACTAGACGGTGCTTAGAACTGCCGAGTCTGATGGATCAGGATGTACTGTGTGGTACTTTCTGCACCCTGGGACTGCTGGGACATATAGTTCACTATTGTCTGTGCTGCTGTGCTGTGTGAGGCTCTGAGCTGCGGCCAGACCTTTACAGCCTCCTTTCAAGAGCACGTGGACTTTGCCCTGCCTGCTAAGATCCTGCTATCCCAGCTGTGCCGAGCCCTGTGTATGGATTAAACCCTTTGCCTGACAGACCTCTGCCAGCCCTGCTTTGTGCCTGTCCTGCGAGCTGATTAACCCTTCACCTGGCAGACCTCTGCCAGCCCTGCTGTGTGCCTGTCCTGTGAGCCGATGAATCCTTTGCCTGCAAGAACTCTGCCATCCCTGCCATGTGCCCAGACCCATGTGCGGATTACCCCTTTGTGCCTGTCAGAGCTCTGCCATCCCCATAGTGTGCCCAGTCCTGTGTGCGGATTAAACCCTTTTGCCTGCTAGAATTCTGCCATCCTCATTGGGTGACCAGTCCATGTGCGGATTAACCCCTTTTTGCCTGCAAGAACTCTGCCATCCCCGTTGTGTGCCCAGACCCATGTGGGGATTAACCCTTTTGTCTGCAAGAACTCCGCTATCCTCGTTGTGTGCCCAGTCCGTGTGCGGATTAACCCCTTTTGCCTGCAAGAACGCTGCCATCCCCATTGTGCACCCAGCACTGTGTGTAGATTAACCCTTTTGCTTGCCAGAACTCTGCCATCCCTACTATGTGCCTTACCCTGTATTACTGGCTTAACTGATTGTTTGCCTAAAATTCCTGCTACCTAGCTGAGAGCCAACTACCTGCTGTTCAATAAAAGCATTGTGTGTGTGCCTACTCTCTGCATGTGTTCCACCCACACCCAGTGGTGTATTTAGGTTTTGTGCTGCCCTAGGCCTGACTAAACGCATGCACCCCCCTAATTTAAATACGACCCACCCCATCCTGCCGAGGCCACACCCCTTCCTGTTTAAGACACACCCTATCATCTGTAAACAACACCCCTTCCTCTTTAGGCTCATTTGGCACCTTTCAGGGGGGAACGGGTACCTGTTTCTGACAGGTACCCTTCCCCACTTCTGGAAAACTGCGCTGTCCCCTCTGAAGTTTCCCCCCCCTCCTCCTTCCTCCACTGGGCCATTCAGAAAGTGCAACGCGCTTCGCACATGTGCAGTAGGGAACCGATCGGTTTCCCTTACCATGAATGATAGTGGCAAAACCCGAGAGCCAATCCGAAAATCGGCTGAGGTGTCGACATCGCTGAATCCCTGGACAGGTAAGTGTCCTAATATTAAAAGTCAGCAGCTACAGTATTTTTAGCTGCTGAGTTTTAATGCTATGACGGGGGGGGGGTCTCACTGTGCCCATCAAATGCAGCCACTGTGCCCTCCAAACGCTGCCACTGTGCTATCAAATGCAGCCACTGTGCCCATCAAATGCTACCACTGTGCTATCAAATTCAGCTACTGTACCCATCAAACGCAGCCACTGTGCCCATCAAACGCAGCCACTGTGCCCATCAAATGCTGCCACTGTGCTATCAAACGTAGCCACTGTGCCATCAAACGCAGCCACTGTGCCCATCAATTGCAGCCACTGTGCCCATCAATTGCAGCCACTGTGCCCATCAATTGCAGCCACTGTGCCCCATCAAACGCAGCCACTGTGCCATCAAACGTAGCCACTGTGCCATCAAACGCAGCCACTGTGCCCATCAATTGCAGCCACTGTGCCCATCAATTGCAGCCACTGTGCCCATCAAATGCAGCCACTGTGCCCATCAAACGCAGCCACTGTGCCCATCAAACGCAGCCACTGTGCCCCATCAAACGCAGCCACTGTGCCCCATCAAACGCAGCCACTGTGCCATCAAACGTAGCCACTGTGCCCTCAAACGCAGCCACTGTGCCCTCAAATGCAGCCACTGTGCCCTCAAACGCAGCCACTGTGCCCATCAAATGCAGCCACTGTGCCCATCAAACGCAGCCACTGTGCCCATCAAACGCAGCCACTGTGCCCATCAAATGCTGCCACCATGCTATCAAACGCAGCCACTGTGCCCATCAAATTCTGCCAGTGCCCATAACACTGATATACTTTATTAAATCATTGTACCTGCTGTCCTGGGGGTTTCCCTCATGCTCCTCTCTCTGCTGATGTCACAGCCCCAGGGCCGAGGAGAAGATTCACTGCAGCAAAGCAGTGCAGGGGAGGGTAGGCGGAGCTTAAGGCTCCACCTGTCACCTGTTGGTTATGGGGGCGCGAGTGACACACGGCGCCCCCCCCGCATGAGAGAAAGCCCCCCCACCCGTCTTGCTGATTCCCGGCTCCCGCTGCCGCCTCCCGCACACATGCAGCGCACGGCGGCCGGCTTTCTGTAGCGGCGCCGTGGTGTATGGGCGTGCTTGTCAGAGGGTGGAGGCGTGTATCTCACGCCCCCCTACTCTGACAAGCACGCCCATACACCATGGCGCTGCTACAGAAAGCCGGCCGCCATGGGCTGCATGTGTGCGGGAGGCGGCAGCGGGAGCCGGGAATCAGCAAGACGGGTGGGGGGGCTTTCTCTCATGCGGGGGGGCTTTCTCTCATGCGGGGGGGCGGCCCTTTTTGCCGCCCCCCGCAAAGTGCCGCCCTAGGCCTAGGCCTAGTCAGCCTAGGCCAAAACACAGCCCTGCCCACACCTCCGTCACAGTATGTCTGCGCAAATTCATCCTCGCTTGCAACATCTGTCCTGTTTCGTCAACATAAGATCCATTGCTACATCTTTTGCATTGGATGAGGTACACAACATTAGTAGACATTAGTAGAGGTACAGCTGTATGATCCTGTGATATTGAAGGTCCCATTTGTGTGTGGGACACTTTTAGATAGATTGATCTGGTTGCACAGTTTGCAGCATTTTTTATTGCAGGGTTTGTTTCCATCATTTGTGACTTCATAATCAGAATGAAGTTTCCCGCTGATTAGTTTACTGTATGTCTGAGGTTGGGTGGTTGTCTGAAAGCCATTATTGGGGGTTGTTGGAATATTTCTTTCAGAGTTTCATCCTCTGTTAAAATGGGTTGTAAATCTTTAATTATCTTTTTTATCTCTTCTATTGCTGGATTGTATGTGGTGATTAGAGGTACACGGTTATTTGTTTTTTTCTCTTTGTATTGCACAGGGTGGATAAAAATCAATGATTTTTTAAAAAAATATCTGAAAAAAAATCAGATTTTTTTTATTTGAACAGGATTTTTTTGATTTTTATCAAATTTATTCTAATAAAATGCTTTTGGAGTAAAAAAATAGTTTTATATTTAAGATGCATTAATAATTTAGTTTATTCAGCATGAAATGAAGCTTAGTTATGTAGCATGAGGCTGTATATTCTGCAATATTTACATTTTTGGTAAACTCATTCAATGAATCCAAGCTCTGCAAGCTGAGATAACATGCACTGCATTGATGTATTCATACAATTTCCCAGTAACCATGAGATAAAACAAAGTTCAGGAATATTCCTTTATCAAATTGTTTTGCAAATCTATGTACACTACAAACTGTATGATTGAATCAGTTCTGATATCGTTGTTTTACTAACCTGACAGCTTATTATTCTAAATAGGAAATCTTAATTTTGTTTGCAAATATTAAAGATTCTAACTACCAGCAAGAATGAGTCCTTACATTTAAAGAGCACCTGTCATATCAGATCCATCATGCAGCGCCTGTTAGTGGGCATTCACTCACCTGCTGCCACCACATCCCTCATTTTGTTGTGTAACTACCGCATCACCAGCTGTCCCATTAAAGTAAATGGGACTGTCAGTGAGTCAACAGCAGGTCAGATAAGGAGTAGCTGCGTTACAGAGATGAAATTTGCTCTTTAAAAATTATGATTTAAATCAAGTCGTTTTATTCATGATTAAAATCATAATTTAAATCATGATTTAAATCAAATCCACTCTGGTATTGGAGGAGATTTTCTCTTTGGGTTTTCAAGGCAGTGTTTATGCTGTTGTTGATGGTTTTGTCTTTGTAACCTTTCTTATGGAAGGAGTCTGCTAGTGTTCTGAGATGTTTATCTCTGTCTGCTGGGTCTGAACATATTCGGTGGTATCTGATGGCCTGGCTGTGTATGATGGCCCTTTTAGTGTGTTCGGGGTGAAATCTGAAAGTATGGAGATATTTACATCTGTCAGTTGGGTTCCTCTATATTGAAGTGTGAAGTTTGTGATCCCTGATGTATACTGTGATGTCTAGGAAATTGACGTGTGTTAGAATAATCCATTTTTAGTTTGACAGATGGGTGAAAAGTGTTGATCAATATGTAAAACTGTTTTAGATTTTCTTCACCCTCTGTTCATATGATGAAGATATCATCGATAGAGCATTAATATCTGTATGGCTTTTGTTGTATGCTGAGCAGGAATTTGTCCTCCAGGTCAGCCATAAATATTTTTGCATATTGGGGTGCCATTTTACTTCCCATAGCAGTACCCATACACTGGAGATAGATGTCAAGGAGTTGTGTGTAAGAATTAATTTGATGAGCTGTGTAACATCCTCAGCAGTTAGGGATGTTACTGTACAGAGATTCTACATCCATAGTGACTAGAAGTGTATTTGGTGGTAATTGCTGTATATTGTTGAGCTTGTTCAAAAAATCAGTTGTGTCTTGCGGGAAACTTGCATTATTCATAACTAACGGTTTTAAGGTATTTTCTACAAGGCCTGAGATATGTTCAGTATTCATACCTGTTATGGTGGGTCCGCCTGGATATCCTGGCTTGTGAATCTTGGGTAGCATGGAAAAGTCTCCAATTTCTGGATTACCTAGAATTGCATTGATAAGTTCTGAATGTAGGTGAGTTGGTATTGTTTTAATGAGACCTTTTAGTTGCTGAATAAAATCCTGGGTCATAAGCCAGTTTTTTAAAGTAAGTAGTATTTGCCAGCTACTTCTGGCCCTCTTGTATATATTTGTCTGTATCCATCACAATGACTGCTCCCACCTTTATCTGCTGGTTTGATGGTACCTCCAGTAATGATGTGTACCTCATCCAATGCAAAAGATGTAGCAACGGATCTTATGTTGGCAAAACAGGACAAAAGTTGCAAGCGAGAATGAATTTGCACAGCCATACTATCATGGAACATAAAGAAGATATGGAAGACCTCAATGTTTTAGTTCTTAAAGGGAATTTTAGAACTAACTAGCAAAGGAAAACATTTGAACTAAGAATGATACTTTTATTTGACACAAAAAATAATGGCCTAAATTTAAATATGGGTTTCCTTACCCATTATCCAACAGTTTTACAACCCCATCTGTAACTATCACCCCCCCCCCCCAGTCTATAGCTCCCCCTCTGTCTTAGAAAACCTGACCACAACCACCCAAATAATGGTAGAGCCCGCTGAGGGGGGTAGTCCATGGAGATGCAACGCCAAGGTACATCCTGAACAGGTAGAGATAAAAGGAGACTTGCTGGGGCAGACGTGGAGGAGTTAGACTGCACGCAAATGGAGCAAGCCTGGACATATTCTTCAACATCCTTCTGAAGTGAGGGCCACCAGTAGTAACGCTGCAGGAAGGCACAGGTGCGTTGCACACCAGGATGTCCTGAGAGTTTAGAGTCATGTGCCCATTTGAGAAGCTTGAAGTGAAGGGAGGGCACCACAAAGGTCTTTCCGGGGGGGATACATGGAGACTGAAGACGGGTGGAGGTCAGGATAAATTGGCAGGAATAATGGGTTTTGGTTCAACATGACACTCAGAGTCAACAATGTCAAATTAACTGGACAAGGCATCAGCACAAGCATTTTTAGAACCGGGCCAGAAGGTGTTGTCAAAATTAAACCTGACAAAGAAGAGAGCCCATCGTGCTTGCCTGGGATTCAAACGTTGGGCGGATTGCAGATACTGGAGGTTCTTATGATCAGTTTAGATCAGGATTTGATAAGGAGATCCCTCCAGTAGATGTCACTATTCTTGCAGTGCCAGCTTGATAGACAGAAGTTCCCGATCCCCAATGGTGTAATTTATTTCCGCATCAGAAAACTTCTTAGAGAAGAAGGCACAAGGATGGAGCTTACTGTCATGCATCTGGAGAAGGATGGCCCCCACTCCCAGGAAACAAGCATCTACCTTCAAGAAGAAAGGCTGGAGAATGTCAGGACGTTTGAGAATAGATGCAGAGAGGAAGGCTGTTTTGAGCTTGTGGAAAGCCTTGACTGCTTCAGGAGGCCAGGTTCTGGCATTAGCGCCTTTCTGGGCCAAAGAAGTGATTGGGGCCACCAGAGAGGAGTAATCAGGAACGACCTGGTGATTGAAATCGGTGAACCCCAAGAACCAATGCGTAGCTTTTAAGCCAGAAAGCTGATGCCAATTGGAGATGGCCTGAAGTTTGGCAGGATCCATATGCAGCGCTTTATCTGTGACTATGTAGCCTAGGAAAGGAACCTGGATTAGCTCGAAGAGGCACTTCTCCAACTTTGCGTACAGGTGGTGGTCCTGAAGATGTAGAATAACCATACAAACATGCTAAGGATGAGTGTTCAAATCTGGAGAAAAGATGAGTATGTCATCCAGATACACAATGACATAAACATATAGGAGATCAGAGAGAATGTAATTAACAAAGTTCAGGAAGACAGCTGGGGCATTACACAAGCCAAAGGGCATTACAAGATATTCATAGCGTCCATCTCTGGTGTTAAAAGCAGTTTTCCATTCATCTCCCTCTCGAATCCGAATTAGATTGTATGCTTCATGGAGGTCTAACTTAGAGAAAATTCGAGCATCTCATAGTCTGTCAAAAAGTTCAGAATTCAAGGGTAACAGGTACAGATTCTTAATGGTAATGGCATTGAGACCTCTATAATCAGTGCAGGGCTGGAGTGTACCATCCTTTTTCCCCACAAAGAAGAAGCCAGCCCCAGCAGGAGAATTGGATTTATGGATAAATCCTTTCTGCAGATTTTCCTGGACATACTTGGACATGGATTCAGTCTCAGGGATGGAGAGAGGGTAGACTTGACCTCAGGGTGACGTAGTCCCAGGTTGGAGGACAATTGCACAATCATAGGGAAATTGAGGAGGCAAACTGTCAGCAGCTTTTTTACAAAAAAACATCTTGGAGGGCCTGATAATGTAGGGGGAGCATCAGAGAGGTAGTGACCTCAGCCACAGGTACACGGGAAGGTGGGCACACCTTAGACAGACAAGTCTGATGGCATTGCGACCCCCAAGATAACACTTGGCTAGAGTTCCAATCCAGATAGAGTGTCTCTGCAACCATCGAAGTCCAAGAATGATGGGGCTAAAGGACTTAGGAAGGATCAGGAAGGAGACTTCTCCACAATGAAAGACACCGAAATGCATAGTTATGGGGGCAGTTCGAAACAGTAGGGGTCCTAAGGCCAAGGTAGAGCCATCAATCCAGATACTGATAGAGGCATTGCCAAGGAAATGAAAGGAATGCCCAATTCAGTGGCCGAGGACTGCTCAATGAAATTCCCGGCTGCCCCAGAGTCCGCATATGCAAAAACTTGATACGATTTCAGGGCCCAATTAATGGAGACAGGTATTATGAATCGAGGGTAAGTGGCGGAATTTAGGTTCTGGTCTAGAACACTTCCCTCTAAGCGACCTAGACTCGAGATTTTCCCAGACGGACAGGACAGGACTTTATTATATAACCATCAGCTCCGCAGTAAAGACATAGGCTGAGTGTCATGTACCTTAGGTGTAAGCCTGATGTGCAGAGGGAGGCCTCTCATACGAACCCCGGCTTGGAGACAACTGGAGTTGAGACAGTGGTGGTAAGAGCACGGTGGGGTAAGAGTGCCTGCAGGGTTCTCTTAGCTGGAAGTGGTGGTGCCAGATGAGAGGCCGGAACAGCTGGTGCAGGAGGGCTGCGGATGCAGGTCAGCAGGTGCAGGTATGCTGCGGATGCAGGGCAGTAGATGCAGGTCAGCAGATGCAGGTATGCTGCGGATGCAGAGCAGTGGATGCAGGTCAGCAGATGCAGGTATGCTGCGGATGCACATCAGCGGATGCAGGACAGCAGGCTGGAGCAGGGTCAGACAAGCCAGGTCATACACAGAAGAGCAATCAGCATAAACAGCAGGCAGAAAGTAGTCAGAGTCCAGGCAGGGTTTTGGCAACATGTAATCAGGCTGGCAGACAGGAGAAAGCTGGGCCAAACAAGCCAAAGGTCAGGACTGGAGATAATATCACGGTCAGGAAGCTGGGTCAAACACTGGAACGGGATACAAGCACAGAGATGGGTTTCAGAGAACAGCTGCAGATCAAACCGCCAGGACCTAGTGCCCCTGGAGCATCTTTATAGGCCACTAGGAGCCAAAGCGCGTGTAACGCGCACGCATGTGCGATGTCCATGATTCACACATGCATATTGGCACACGTCTTCTAATGCGGACAACATGTCCCTGACACCGAGTCTCAGGCAACGTGACCGCTCTTGAGGTTCTTTAGAAGCTGACACAGCTGGAGAGATGGGTTGTTCTGGAGCTTCCTGGACAACAGGGGTGAAGCGGCATGGAGCAGTCCTTTCCAGATCTTGCTCTTGGAAACGGACATCAATTTGGATGCTAAGAGCGATCAAGCCATCCAGGGTGGAAGGTTGCAGCAAGGGCCTCATTATTCCATGCCAGTTCTGAAGCCAAGGTGCGAAACTGAGCTGCATATTGACCAACAGTTATGTTTCCTTGGCGAAGCCGAAGAAGAGCTCTAGAAGCAGAAGAGGCCCTGCCTGGAACATCAAAGGTGTTATGAAAAGGAGTGAAATCATGTACACCACCTTGAAACGATCAGTAGGAAAATGGTGGGCCGCTAGCTCAAAGTGGATCGAGCACTGATTGATGAAGCCCTGACAAGCTTTAGGATCACCAGAGAAGCAAGGCGGTTGAGGCAACTGTAGTTTTGAAGGACTGCCCTCTGCTGAAGGGACGGCGGGAGCTGGAGCAGCAGGGACTGAAACAGAAGCCGGAACAGAGGGTGAGGAAATAGGCACAAAATACAGCTGATCCAAATGGGAGGAAAGTTCCCGCAGATACTGCATAATCTGTTCTTGATAGGCCTGCTGGACATCAAATCTCTGCGCCAAACAGTGAACTTGATCCAGAAGAGGCTGAAGTGTCTCCAAGGAGCTCATGGCCTGAGCAAACTGTCAGGAGTCTGTGGTAGTGAGCTATTGTAGATTACTAATTCAGGGTTCCCCAGGGCGCGGAGTCTAAGCCCCAGGCTGCTTATTCACCAGGGCCCCTGATAGTGGGGATGGACTTGCAGCAAGCTGGAACCAAGTCGCGGCCCCCCAGGTATGCCTGCCCGGGGATGCGGAGACCACTTGTGTGTGAAGAGTACAATCAGTGGGCAAAAGGGAATCCAGAAGACAAGCGGAGACCAGGGCGGGCAGTGAACAAGTACAGACAGTAAACAAAGCCGGGGTTGGTGCACAGGTAGGCAGACACAGTATGAAGAAGAGGTATGTAAAACGGGAGCTCAGAGAACTATGAAGTTGCTCAGGCAATGTGGGTTACACTGAGCATGTCTTATATAGTCATCAATTTTTTTTTTTTTTAATAAACACACACCTAATTGTGCACAAATATTTCCTTATTATAGAAAACATGAGATTGTACAACCCCACAAACATCCACTCCGATTCCACCCACACCCAGGCCCGTCGCGACAGGACAGGCAAAACAAGCAATTGCTTGGGGCTTCGAGCTGGCCTGGGGCCCCAGCCGCGCCGCCAGCTGCCGCTTCCCAGTGTTGCCAACCGCCCGTCCGTAAATGTCCGTTATGGGCAGCGGTGCCTGTAAAAAAGATGGCCGCTAGCCGACTATGTAACAGCGCATGTGCGGTTCCGAAGCCGGCCGGGCTCTGTAAAGCTCGTACTCGCTCAGCCGGGTGGCGCATGCGCAGTAACTTAATGGCGCCGCCCGGCACCAATTTTGAATAGATTCCAGAGTACACTTGTTCCTGGTTAAGACATGGCAGCCGTATTTTGTGCACTCGCCGTAGACGGAGGAGTCGAGGGGGTTAAGTGAGGAGAAGAGTGTGACACTGGGGCAGAGGATGACATTACTGGGGACAGCAGCTGACACTACTGGGTCTGGGGACAGGCGACAGGATGACATGGCTTTACTGGGGGGAGGGGGGATGAAGCCATGGCATGCAGGGGGACAGTGACGGACACTGATGTGCTGCCCTGTGGACTTTGGAGAGGTGAAAGGGAAGAAGCACAGGAGCAGCACGCACTGGTGTGGAGACTGTAATATGATGGTGGACAGAGGAGAAGGCTACTGTTAGGGGATGAGGAGGACACTATCATGTCCGCAGCCCCTGTCCCCCTCCTGTAGTATGTCCGCAGCCTCTGTTCCCTTCCTGTAGTATGTCCGCAGCCTCTGTCCCCTTCCTGTAGTATGTCCGCAGCCTCTGTCCCCCTCCTGTAGTATGTCCGCAGCCTCTGTCCCCTTCCTGTAGTATGTCCGCAGCCCCTGTCCCCCTCCTGTAGTATGTCCGCAGCCTCTGTCCCCTTCCTGTAGTATGTCCGCAGCCTCTGTCCCCCTCCTGTAGTATGTCCGCCGCCTCTGTCCACCCCTCCTGTAGTATGTCTGCAGTCTCTGTCCCCCTCCTGTAGTATGTCCGCAGCCTCTTTCCCCCTCCTGTAGTATGTCTGCAGCCTCTGTCCCCCTCCTGTAGTATGTCTGCAGTCTCTGTCCCCCTCCTGTAGTATGTCCGCAGCCCCTGTCCCCCTCCTGTAGTATGTCCGCAGCCTCTGTCCCCTTCCTGTAGTATGTCCGTAATCTCTGTCCCCCTCCTGTAGTATGTCCGCAGCCCCTGTCCCCCTCCTGTAGTATATCCGCAGCCTCTGTCCCCCTCCTGTAGTATGTCCGCAGCCTCTGTCCCCCTTCTGTAGTATGTCCGAAGGCAGCCTCTGTCCCCCTCCTGTAGTATGTCCGCAGCCTCTGTCCCCCTCCTGTAGTATTTCCGCAGCCTCTGTCCCCCTCCTGTAGTATGTCCGCAATCTCTGTCCCCCCTCCTGTAGTATGTCCGCAGCCCCTGTCCCCCTCCTGTAGTATATCCGCAGCCTCTGTCCCCCTCCTGTAGTATGTCCGCAGCCTCTGTCCCCCTCCTGTAGTATGTCCGCAGGCAGCCTCTGTCCCCCTCCTGTAGTATGCCCGCAGGCAGCCTCTGTCCCCCTCCTGTAGTATCTCCGCAGCCTCTGTCCCCCTCCTGTAGTATGTCCGCAGCCTCTGTCCCCCTGCCTCCTCTTCAATTGTTGAAAATGTTCAAATTTTATGCACATATATGCAACAGCAGTATTTGCACTGTAAACCTTTTTTATTTATATAAAGTGTTGGTGAACTTAACCTGTATCACTATGCTGTGATTCCTGTAGGCTTTGCATGCATACGGGGGGGGGGGGGAACTCCATGTCCATTTTGCTTGGGGCCCCCAAATTCATTCAAACGGCCCTGCCCACACCATAACCATCTGATTGATCATGATAACAGAGAAAGTCAGGAAACCAAAGTGCCGAAAATTATGGCCGCGGCCCCTTTATTTGGGTTTTAAAACACATTATGACAACTTTGAACCTTTATTGTACCAGACCTTTAACATTAAACACACGGACCAATACCACAGTTCAAACTTTAACCAAACCACCTGCTCAGTCTTTCAGAAATCAAGCACCAAGTAACTGTACCAACCACCAGATAAAACTCTAAACACGGTCCACCCAGACCTGTTGGGTGACATTACCCCACATAGGCATGCACATAGGGTGTGCTGGATGTGCCTGGGCACACCCTAATCACCACATGCACATTAGCATTATCGCTCTGTGTACCAGCAGGAAGATGGGAAAGATCTGCCTCTTACAGGCTGTTTATGCACTTCTCTTTAACTGTTCCTGCAGGGAGATCAATGTGTCGGTCATATATATGTAGGCACACTCACACACGTGTTTGAGTCTTTAGGGTGCACACCCTAATCCAATAGGTTGCGCATACCTACATATGTTACCCCAATAAAGTTAGAGCCCTGACAAAGGGAGGGAAGAAGACAGCTTGATTGAAGATTCAGACTTTTGTACCAGACCACAGATGTTGGCACCTATAACGGAAAACACTTCATCCCCATTGGTTCCTTGATTAACTTTCAAATTTCACTTCTAAGCATTTTTTTAACTGCTCAGGATCAAAGCAGTAAGGATCTTCTGGCAATAGCTTCTTATCAGTGACCAGGATGTGAGGTGGGTGGGAAGGAGTCACAGGACCTGAAAAGATAAACAGAAAACCAGCAGAAAGATTCTGTACCTGTTATTCTATGAATTCAATCAAAGCTGTTAACCATTGAGGACAATGCAGTAAAGAAAAGGAGGGGTTGGTGGTGGAGGGTGACAAGCCGTGTTCATTTTGGCAGCAAATTTAGTTTTAGTCCCATTTTAGTCAACTGCAATTGTTTAAGTTTTAGTCTTATTTAGTCGATTAATCTGCAGTACATTTTAGTGGACTAAAATGCCCTACATTTTAGTCGATTAAAATGTCCTACAACTAAAATAATTTTATTCAACTAAAATCTAATGGGTTTAGTTAAATTGTAATGCATTATTTAAGTATTACTCTAGAATTTCCAAACTTATTATATACTCCTGGAGTAGAAAATTCTAATATGTTCTTATTTATGGTGTTACGGTATAAAAAAACTCACAGATACAGATTTGGATGGTCTGAGGAGGCCTATAACGTATTGCACAGTGCTCTGGACGGTGGTCCGAGGAGGTCTATAATGCACACAGTGCTCTGGACGGTGGTCTGAGGAGGCCTGTAATGTACACAGTGCTCTGAACAGTGGTCAGAGGAAGCCTGTAATGCTGCACAGTGCTGGATGGTGGTCTGAGGGATGGCCTGTATGCACAGTGCTCTGGATGCCAGTGGTCAGAGGAGGCCTGTAATGCTGCACAGTGCTGGATGGTGGTCTCAGGTGTGAGGGGTGGCCTGAAATGCACAGTGCTCTGGATGCCAGTGGTCAGAGGAGGCCTGTAATGCTGCACAGTGCTGGGCGATGGTCTCAGGTCTGAGGGATGGCCTGTAATCCACAGTGCTCTGGATGCCGGTGGTCACTGGTCAGAGGAGGCCTGTAATGCTGCACAGTGCTGAGTGATGGTCTCAGGTCTGAGGGATGGCCTGTAATCCACAGTGCTCTGGATGCCGATGGTCACTGGTCAGAGGAGGCCTGTAATGCTGCACAGTGCTGGATGGTGGTCTGAGGGATAGCCTGTAATGCACAGTGCCCTGAATGTCGGTGGTCAGAGGATGCATACACAGTGCTCTATATGGACGGTGGTCTGAGGGGAGGCCTCGGGCCTGTAATTGTAATGAAAAAATGGGGGTAAAAAACTGCGCTATGGAATATGTGAACAATAAGTGAAAAAAAGCAGCAATTCCAACAATAAACATCAATTGTGAGATAAAACATGAAAAAATAAAGAAATCGCGCTAATTAAATGTGCAATAATACATACATAGCTAATTAAATGTGCAATAATACATACATAGCATAAGTGAGAAATTACACAATATGTGTGAAAGGAGGATAAATTCATGTGACACTGCATATAATCCACAATAGTGTTCCATCAAATGAAAAAAGAAAAATAAATAAAATGAAGAAGTGACTCCAAATCACCCATGAATAATCAAAAAAAGAGCAAAAAAAGTCCAAGTGATAAACAATGATTGATCCGTGAAAACCAGAGAAGATCCACCACCGGGAATAGAAGGGGTTACTTCTTACCGAATGGCCATGATCCCCCACTACAGAGGATCACAGCTAGCAGGTAAACTTTATACTGGCTGTGGGAACTTCTGTCAGCATCCACTGGGGGTCATCACACCAACAACAACAGCGGCAGAGCTCGTGGCAGAGATGCACCATAAAACACAAAGGGAACTCACATAGCGTAAAACCATATGGATTTATTTAAATTTCATATACTTAAAATTGGACACTTACAAAGATCCAGCAAATAGATCGCCTTAAGTCCGGTCTTAAGAAGTAACCCCTTCTATACCCGGTGGTGGATCTTCTCTGGTTTTCACGGATCAATCATTGTTTATCACTTGGACTTTTTTTGCTCTTTTTTTGATTATTCATGGGTGATTTGGAGTCACTTCTTCATTTTATTTATTTTTCCTTTTTCATTTGATGGAACACTATTGTGGATTATATGCAGTGTCACATGCATTTATCCTCCTTTCACACATATTGTGTAATTTCTCACTTATGCTATTTATGTATTATTGCACATTTAATTAGCGCGATTTCTTTATTTTTTCCTGTAATTGTAATGTACACACTCACAGTGGGTGCTCTCTGCTCTGGACGGTCGTCGTTGATAGTTGGGAGTGGGACTCTCGTCAGGACTCGGGAGGCCTGTAATGCACAGTGCTGCTCTGGACAGTCATCTGAGGACTGGGAGACCTGTAATACTGACAGCACAGTTGCTTGCTGGGAGCAGAAGCAGGCGGAGCTCCATGGAAACTGGAAGTTAGTTCACGAGGTTAAACTTCCCTGCCTCACATTTTTGTTTCCGAATTGATTTTCGGCATAGTTTTCGTCAGTGGACAAAAATGTGGTGTACTTTTCATTTAGTTTTCATCACTGTAAAAATGCCGTTGCAAAAATTTTGACAAAAACGTTTTCATTGATGAAATTAACACTGGTGACAAGTCACATGGGGACACTTGGTTAGCCCCATGTCCCCAGCAGTAATGCCAAAGCAAATCTTATAATTTTCCTGAAAGTGCCAAAAATCCATGAACAGGTATGTTAAAAAGAACTTTAAGGAAGAAGTTACCTTAATCGTTTTGAGACCATGGGGGTTATTTACGAAAGGCAAATCCACTTTGCACTACAAGTGCAAACTACAAGTGCAAAGTGCACTTGAAATTGCACTGAAAGTGTACTTGGAAGTGCAGTCGCTGTAAATCTGAGGGGTAGAACTGAAATGAGTGGAAGCTCTGCTGATTTTATCATCCAATCATGTGCAAGCTAAGATGCTGTTTTTTATTTTCCTTGCATGTCCCCCTCAGATCTACTGTGACTGCAATTCCAATTTTAAGTGCACTTTGCACTTGTAGTTTGCACTTGTAGTGCAAAGTGGATTTGCCTTTTGTAAATAACCCCCCATATCATATATATATATATATATATAGTGACAAGGCTGCTTACCTGTATGTGATTTAGCACTTCCCTGTCTGGGGTGCGCCAATCAGCAGGTCCCGAGAGAGACAGAACAGCGGTCTGCCAATCTAAACAAGGCAGATGGCCGTTCTGTTAGTAGGGAAGGTAGAGATACTGTTTCTGCTAAGCAGGAACAGAGATCTCTCTCTTCTCACAGTAAAAGCACATCCCCGACAGTTAGTAATCACTCCCTAAGAACACATTTAACCCTTTGATCGCCTCTGATGTTAACTCGTTCCCTGCCAGTGTCATTAGTACAGTGACAGTGCATATTTTTAGCATGGATCACTGTATTAGCCATAGGTCCCCAAAAAAGTTTCACTTAGTGTCCAATTTGTTGGCCGCAATGTTGCAGTCCCACTATAAGTCACTGATCATTGCCATCACTAGTAAAAAAAATCCGTAAATCTATCCCATAGTTTGTAAATGCTATAATTTTTGCGCAAACCAATTAATATAAGCTTATTGGGATTTTTGTTACCAAAAATATGTAGCAGACTACATATTGGCCTAAATTTATGAAGAAATTCAATTTTTTCCATTTTTTTTATTGGATTTGTTTTTATAACAGAAAGTAAGAAATATTGGGTTTTTTTTTTTTTCAAAATTGGTGGTATTTTTTTTGTTTATAACGCAAAAAAAAAAAAAATCAATGGTGATCAAATACCCCCAAAAGAAAGCTCTATTTGTGGGGAAAAAAAGGACATCAACTTTGTGTACAATGATGCACAACGATGGAATTGTCAGTTAAAGTAATGCACTGCCGTATCGCAAAAAAAAAGGCCTGGTCATGAAGGGGGGTAAACCTTCTGGAGCTCAAGTGGTTAAAGTGGTTGTAAACTCTTACATATACCCAATGAAGTGGTCTCAGGTGGTACACAGAGATGAAACAAATCCTCCTACATAGGTTGTACCTGCTTATCTGCAACCTTCTCTTCTCTACATCCGTTGAAAGTCCAGAATTTAAAAAGTCTGAACTGTCAACAAAAAAGGGGAAGAAAGCTGAAATTACACCTCACAGAGTTCAGTAAGGAGATCTCTGAGAGCTGATTGGAGAGTAGGGATACACCCCCCTTCACACAGCACACAGGAACAGAGCTGAGGCTGTCACTCAGCTGGAGGTCCCCTGTCACCATTTTTAATTTGGTGTCAGGAAAACTTGTCAGAAGTGACTCATCACTCATCAACAGCAGACAGAAAGACACTTAGTGCTCTGAATTGAGAAAAGTACATACTATAGAGGGATATGCTTTGCTCATGTTTCACGTCTGAGGTTTACAACCACTTTATTGTATTTTGAATTGAAGGTTTGAATAGTGTAGGAAATGAATAAAACGTTTTTCATTTGGGTGTCTTTCTAGGGGGATTAAGGCCCCTTTCACACGGGCGGACCGTTTAGGTCCGCCTGTCATTTTTTTAGGCGGACCTGAACGCACGCGCTATACAGGTCTATGGAGCGACAGATGTCAGCGGTGACATGTCCGCTGACATCTGACCCGCTAAAGTGTGAGGGATGGAAACCCTATTTTTCCATCCGTCTGGAGGATCGGATCAGATGAAAACAGACTCTATGGTCCATCTTCATCCGATCCCCCATAGAGGAGAGCGGCGCTCTGACAGGTCGATCCCTACACAGTGTGCAGAGACAGACCTGTCATCTGCCTGCTCAGTGGGGGATCGACGGAGCGATCCCCCGCTGAGCAAAGTGGAGCCTGTACACGAACACGTCCGTATGAAAGGGCCCTAACGTTCATTTCTTGTCATAGTGAAACAGGAAGTGAAACCTCGCTCAATTAGTTGTCACCAGAACAGGTGTTCCCATTAATGATTTCCTGTCATTTCTTGTTTCAGTGAGAACTGTAAAAGTTTGGAATTTTGATTGAATTTTCCATCACGCCCTGTCCTAATTACAATCATCTAAGAGGAAGTATCTCCCCGGGGGGGTGCACACAGCAACAAAAAAACTGATGTGTATATTAATACTTCGCTATTTTATTCTAAAGAAAAACAGTTCTGGCTTTATATAGACTTTTATACTCTTATATTTGTACAATGATTTAACCCATTCGCTGCCAGTTCCGCACAATGTACAGACCTGACTGTAAATTGTGTGTATATCTAACAAGCAGACTCCTGTCTGTAAGTAATCTGGCGGCTGCGCTGCCACCCAATTACTTCCACACACCCCTGGCAACATTCATTGCATTACATTCAGTGGAGCACAGAGGAGTCCCTGGATGTCTCCTTAAAGAGAACCTGTCACCAAAAAATCCTCACATAAGGGACTTTTTGTCCCCTATATGATGAAAAAAAAAGTTAAGAAACATTTTTTTTTTTAAATTGTAAAAAATGTAAGTTTCACCCAAGCACATAAAGAGCCCCCCCCCCCCCCCCCCAAAAAAATGTTTGAGAGCCCCCCCCCCCCACCTCCACATACATACTTACCAACTGTCACGAATTTCCCAGAACATTGCCGGGATTTAGACCCTTTTCCCGGATTTAGCCATTCCCAGGAAATGTCCCGGAAAATACTTATTTTACAGATTTTTTTCGCCGCCGCCGCTAGAGGTCTGTGGCCGACAGAGACAATGTCTCCACCAGCCACCATTTTCCCGAAGACCAAATTACTGTTTTGCAATGGCCGGGTGGCTGTCAATAGAATTTGAGCTGTGGCACCGACCACCTCCCACCCCGCTGCCGTCTGTCTGTGACCTGATGTGGGAAGGGGCAGGGGTGGGCGGCGCCATAGCTCAATTGCTATTGGCAGCCACCTGGCTATTTTGTCCCATTCTATTTAGTAATGGCGGTGGAGAGAGTCTCCACTGCTGGGAATGCCTGATGTAAGGAAAGGGGGGCTCCATTGGGGGATGCCTGGTGTAAGGACAGGACTCTGCTGGCAATGTCTGATGTAAGGGAGGACTCTGCTGGCAATGTCTGATGTAAGGGGGGACTCCGCTGGCAATGTCTGATGTAAGGGGGGACTCCACTGCAATGCCTGATGTAAGGGGGGACTCTGCTGGCAATGTCTGATGTAAGGGGGGATCTGCTGGAAATGTCTGATGTAAGGGGGGATCTGCTGGAAATGTCTGATGTAAGGGAGGACACCGCTGGCAATGTCTGATGTAAGGGGGGACTCTGCTGGCAATGTCTGATGTAAGGGGGGACTCCACTGGCAATGTTTGATGTAAGGGGGGACTCCGCTGGCAATGTCTGATGTAAGGGGGGACTCCGCTGGCAATACCTGACGTAAGGGGGGACTCCACTGGCAATGTCTGATGTAAGGGGGGACTCCGATGGCAATACCTGACGTAAGGGGGGACTCCACTGGCAATGTCTGATGTAAGGGGGGACTCCGATGGCAATGTCTGATGTAAGGGAGGACTCCGATGGCAATGTCTGATGTAAGGGAGGACTCCACTGGCAACGCCTGATGTAAGGGGGGACTCCGCTGGCAATGTCTGATGTAAAGTGGGACTCCGCTGGCAATGTCTGATCTAAGGGAGGACCCCGCTAGCAATGCCTGATGTAAAGGAGGACTCCGCTAGCAATGTCTGATGTAAGGGGGAGACTCCGCTGGCAATGCCTGATGTAAGGGGGCACTCTGCTGGCAATGTCTGATGTAAGGGGGGACTCCGCTGGCAATGTCTGATGTAAGGGAGGACTCTGCTGGCAATGCCTGATGTAAGGGGGGACTCTGCTGGCAATGCCTGATGTAAGGGAGGACTCTGCTGGCAATGCCTGATGTAAGGGGGGACTCCGCTGGCAATGCCTGATGTAAGGGGGGACTCCGCTGGCAATGTCTGATGTAAGGGGGGACTCCGCTGGCAATGTCTGATGTAAGGGGGGACACTGCTGGCAATGCCTGATGTAAGGGGGGACTCCGCTGGCAATGTCTGATGTAAGGGGGGACTCTGCTGGCAATGCTTGATGTAAGGGAGGACTCTGCTGGCAATGCCTGATGTAAGGGGGGACTCAGCTGGCAATGCCTGATGTAACGGAGGAGTCAGCTGGCAATGTCTGATGTAAAGGGGTACTCTGCTGGCAATGTCTGATGTAAGGGGGGACTCTGCTGGCAATGCCTGATGTAAGGGAGGACTCCGCTGGCAATGTCTGATGTAAGGGGGGACTCTGCTGGCAATGTCTGATGTAAGGGGGATCTGCTGGAAATGTCTGATGTAAGGGGGGATCTGCTGGAAATGTCTGATGTAAGGGAGGACTCCGCTGGCAATGTCTGATGTAAGGGGGAACTCTGCTGGCAATGTCTGATGTAAGGGGGGACTCTGCTGGCAATGTCTGATGTAAGGGGGGACTCCGCTGGCAATGCCTGATGTAAGGGGGACTCCGCTGGCAATGTCTGATGTAAGGGGGGACTCCGCTGGCAATACCTGACGTAAGGGGGGACTCCACTGGCAATGTCTGATGTAAGGGGGGACTCCAATGGCAATGTCTGATGTAAGGGGGGACTCCACTGGCAACGCCTGATATAAAGGGGGACTCCGCTGGCAATGTCTGATGTAAAGTGGGACTCCGCTGGCAATGCCTAATGTAAGGGAGGACTCTGCTGGCAATGTCTGATGTAAGGGGGGATCTGCTGGAAATGTCTGATGTAAGGGGGGATCTGCTGGAAATGCCTGATGTAAGGGGGGACTCCGCTGGCAATGTCTGATGTAGGGGGGGACTCTGCTGGCAATGCCTGATGTAAGGGAGGACTCTGCTGGCAATGTCTGATGTAAGGGGGGACTCCACTGGCAATGCCTGATGTAAGGGGAGACTCCGCTGGCAATGTCTGATGTAAAGGGGTACTCTTCTGGCAATGTCTGATGTAAGGGGGGACTCTGCTGGCAATGTCTGATGTAAGGGGGGACTCTGCTGGCAATGCCTAATGTAAGGGAGGACTCTGCTGGCAATGTCTGATGTAAGGGGGGATCTGCTGGAAATGTCTGATGTAAGGGGGGATCTGCTGGAAATGTCTGATGTAAGGGAGGACTCCGCTGGCAATGTCTGATGTAAGGGGGGACTCTGCTGGCAATGTCTGATGTAAGGGGGGACTCCGCTGGCAATGTCTGATGTAAGGGGGGACTCTGCTGGCAATGCCTGATGTAAGGGGGGACTCCGCTGGCAATGTCTGATGTAAGGGAGGACTCCGCTGGCAATACCTGACGTAAGGGGTGACTCCACTGGCAATGCCTGATGTAAGGGGGGACTCCGCTGGGGACACCTGATGGCATCTGGTGGCAGCCGACATGGCAGGTGACACACTCAGGGCTTCCACTGATTCTGCATTATGGTGAGTTGAATGATTTCATTTTATATTACAATGTAGTAATAGAAATAATGCACTTCAATCATCCGGACACCATAACAACCGTGGTGCCAGGATGACTGAAGTGCTAACACCAGGTGTTTGGAGTATCTTTATCTGCTGATTGTTAAACTTTCTGGAATACACAAATGTCTACTGTTGTGTAGGATCTGGGCCTGCTGTCCCTCCATCCCTCTTTCTTTCTCTCTTTTTCTTTCTCTCTTTGTTTTTCTTTCTCTCCCTCTTTCTTTCTCTCTCTCTCTTCCTTTATCTCCCTCTTTCTTTCTCCCTCAATCCCTCATTCATTTCATACCACACCCCTTCTGAGCCATGCCCATTTATGACACGCCCACTATTCCACTCAAGCCACGCCCACTGAACGTGCCACATTTTTCTGTTACGTTATGCCCCGCCTACAAAAGAATGACCACACCCCCTAATTATAGCCTACATGCAAAAAAGTGTCCCGAATTTTTTTTTTTGCAATGTTGCCAACTTTGCACATATACACATGAACAAACATAGATGCACGTGTCGGGGTGCCTACGCATACAAACGTTGATTGTGATACACATGTTACATATCACCAAGCAATATTTCCAGACCAGACCTGTGCTAAACTGATGACCTATAGAGGGCTTTTAAAGCATTGCCTGGAAATATAGGGTACTTAAGTTTGTCACCATTTCACGAGCGCATGCAAATTTTAAAGTTTGACATGTTGGGTATCTATTTACTCAGGGCAACCTTGTCTTTTACAGAGTCTTACAAAAGTATTCACCCCCCTTGGCATTTTTCATGTTTTGTTGCCTTACAAGCTGGAATTAACATGGATTGTTTGAGGATTTGCATCATTTAATTTACAGAACAAGCTCACAACTTTGAAGATGTTTTTTTTTTTTTCTTTTTGTGAAGCAAACAACAAATAGGACAAAATAACAGAAAAAGTCAATGTGCATAACTATTCACCCCCCTAAAGTCAATACTTTGTAGAGCCACCTTTTGCGACTATCACAGCCCCAAGTCGCTTTGGATAAGTCTCTATGAGCTTGCCACATCTTACCACTGGGATTTTGCCCATTCCTCCTTGCAAACCTGCTCCAGCTCCTTCAAGTTGGATCGTTTGCACTTGTGAACAGCAATCTTTAACCACTTCACCCCCGGAAGATTAGGCTGCTCAATGACCAGAGCACTTTTTACAATTTGGCACTGCGCTGCTTTAACTGGTAATTGTGCAGTCATGCAATGTTGTACCCAAACAAAATTTTTGCGTCCATTTTTTCCCACAAATAGAGCTTTCTTTTGATGGTATTTGATTGCCTCTGTGATTTTTATTTTTTGCAATATAAGTGGAAAAAGACAAAAAATTTTGAAACCAAAATTTTGTTACAAGAAAATTCCAATAAACTCAATTTTAGTCATACTTTTAGGCCAAAATTCAGCCACATGTCTTTGATAAAAATATGTCAATAAGCGTATATTGATTGGTTTGCGCAAAAGTTATAGCGTCTACAAACTAGGGTTCATTTTCTGGAATTTATGCAGCTTTTAGTTTCTAGTTTCCAAAAGCTGCGTCTAAATCTCATTTCTTGAGGTGCTAAAATGGCAGGGCAGTACAAATCCCCCCCAAATGACCCCATTTTGGAAAGTAGACACCCCAAGGAAACTGCTGAAAGGCTTGTTGAGCCCATTGAATATTTTATTTTTTTGTCACAAGTGATTGAAAAATGACACAAAAAAAAAAAATACACAAAGTTGTCACTAAATGATATATTACTCACACATGCCATGGTTATATGTGTAATTACACCCCAAAATACATTCTGCTACTTCTCCTGAGTACACATGTATGAGACTTTTTGGGAGCCTAGCTGCGTACAGGACCCCAAAACCAAGCACCGCCTTCAGGCTTTCTAAGGCCGTACATTTTTGATTTCACTCCTCACTACCTATCACAGTTTTGAAGGCCATAAAATGCCAAGATAGCACAACCCCCCCCCAAATTACCCCATTTTGGAAAGTAGACACCCCAAGCTATTTGCTGAGAGGCATGTTGAGTCCATGGAATATCTTATATTTTGCCACAAGTTGCAGGAAAATTACAATTTTTTTTTTTTTTTTTGCACAAAGTTGTCACTAAATGATATATAGTTCAAAAATGGGATGGTTATATGTGTAATTACACCCCAAAATACATTCTATTGCTTCTCCTGAGTACGGGGACACCACATATGTAAGACTTTTTGGGAGCCTACCCGCATACGGGGCCCGAAAACCAATCACCGCCTTCAGGATTTCTAAGGGCCTTTTTACTCCTCACTATCACAGTTACGGAGGCTCTGAAATGTCCAGATAACACAACTCCCCCCCCCCAAATGACCCCATTTTGTAAAGTGGACACCCCAAGCTATTTGCTGAGAGGCAAGTGAGTATTTTGCAGCTCTCATTTGTTTTTGAAAATGAAGAAATAATTAAAAAATGTATTTTTCTTTTCTTTTTTCAATTTTCAAAACTTTGTGACAAAAAGCAAGATCTGCAAAATACTCAACATGCCTCTCAGCAGATAGCTTGGGATGTCTACTTTCCAAAATGGGGTCATTTGGGGGGGGGGGGGTTGTGCTATATGGGCATTTTGTGGCATTTCATGGCCTCCAAAGCTGTGATAGGCAGTGGGGAGTGAAATCCAAAAATCTATGCCCTACGCGGCTAGGCTCCCAAAAAGTCTCACACATGTGGTATCCCTGTACTCGGGAGAAGCAACAGAATGTATTTTGGGGTGTAATTTCACATATGCCCATGGCATGTTTTAGCAATATATCATTTAGTGACAACTTTGTGCAAAAAATAAATAAATATATAAAAAATTTTAATTTTCCCGCAAAATATAAAATATTCCATGGACTCAACATGCCTATCAGCAAATAGCTTGGGGTGTCTACTTTCCAAAAATGGATCATTTGGGGGGGGGGGGTTTGAACTGTCCTGGCATTTTAAGCACAACATTTAGAAGCCTTTGTCACACATCACCCACTCTTCTAACCACTTTCTGACACTTTTTGTTTACATGAAAAAAAATATATATATATATATTTTTTTGCAAGAAAATTACTTTGAACCCTCAAAAATTATATATATTTTTTCAAAGCAGAGGTCCTACAAATTAAAATGGTGGGTGTTGCAATTTTTTTTTGTCACACAGTATTTCCAGCGATTTTTCAAACGCAATTTTTTTGGAAAAAACACACTTTTTTAATTTTAATGCACTAAAACACACTATATTGGCCAAATGTTCGATGAAAAGGTGATCGTATGCCGAGTACATGGATACCAAACACGACATGCTTTAAAAATTGCGCACAAACGTGCAGCGGCGACAAACTACATACATTTTTAAAAGCCTTTAAAAGCCTTTACAGGTTACCACTTTAGATTTACAGAGGAGGTCTACTGCTAAAATTACTGCCCTCGATCTGACCTTTGAGGTGATATCTCACATGCATGGTGCAATTGCTGTTTACATATGGCACCAGACCGACGCTTGCGTTCGCCTTTGCGCATAACACAGGGGTGCTTTTTTTAAAATTTATTTTGTTATCTCAGGGAATGTAATTATCCTCTGTGATAGCAATAGTTAGTGACAGGTATTCATTTTTTTGAAAAAATTGAGGTCTATTAGACCCTAGATCTCTCCTCTGCCCTCAAAGCATCTGACCACACCAAGATGTGATAAAATACTTTCCCCATTTCCCAATGGCGCTGTTTATATCCGGCGAAATCTAAGTCATGAAATACTTGTAGCTTCCGGTTTCTTAGGCCATAGAGATGATTGGAGCCTTTCTGGTCTCTGATCAGCTCTATGTCAGGGGCAGACTGACCATTCGGGCACTCGGGCACTGACCGAGGGTCCGACGGCCACTAGGGGGCTCCATCAGGGTGGCCAGCCTCAGCAAAAGCAGGGACAGTTTATAAAAATCTGTATATTTTTACATCTGTCCCTGAAATGGCCACTACCGACATAATTTTGCTATACAAATCTCAAGATTGTAGCTGCCCCGCCTCTCCACTGCCTCCTCAGCCAATGGGAGCACAGTGTACACGCCCCCTTCTCCAGTGCGAAGGGGGCGTGTACACACAGGAGCAGGAGATGCTGACAGGTGGAGGAGAGGAGAGGGAGGAGGGGACAGCCTGCAGTATGGGGATGGACTGCTGCCTGATAGAAGGTAAGCTGGCTGAGCTGAACTAAATGTATTCTTATCAATGCTTACCCTGGTGAGGAGGGGGAGGGGGAAGGGGTAGGCTGTGTTACCTCTAACAGAGCTGCTGTTAGATCGATGTTCTGTGTGTGAGAAATGCCATGCTTCTGGGCAGTAGTGTATTTAGGTTTTGTGCTGCCCTAGGCCTGACTAAACTCGTGCACCCCCTAATTTAAATATGAACCACCTTTTCCTGTCAAAGCCACACCCCTTGCTGTTTAAGACCCGCCCTGAAATTTTTCGAGTGGGGACACTAGTTCTTAAGGCCTAGGGGGGGGACGGGACAATGGATTCCCTTAATTTGCATAGATTTCCTCTTACTACCTGATGGCTATGGGGCAGGAAGTGAAGGGAAATCTCTGCAATGGGACAGGGATGGTAAAAAATAAACTGGCAGGGGGTATAACCCTCCCTTATTCTATCTAAAATGAAAAAAAAAAGTGTTGCCTATAGTTCTACTTTAAGCACACATTTCTGATAATTTTATGGAGAGGACTAAGAAGATATAACCATATATATAACCATGCAGCAGAAAGCATAGCACAGTGAGGATGGTTTGTGATCCAGGATGATAGGACAGTCAAAATTAGAAGCGGCGCCCCCCCCCCCCCCCAGTTGCGGAATGCTGGCTGCCCGCATGCCGGAAGCAGCGCGGCCACTTTATGGGGGCGCTAGACTAATTTACCTCTCAACCCAGTGTGCCCCATAAGCCTGGCGCCATCCTAACAGTGTAGCGCAAGCTGGCGGGGACTGCTGTCCCCCTGCAAAGTGCTGCCCTAGGCCTGGGCCTTGTCGGCCTAGGCCAGGATACAGCGTTGCTTCTGGGGGAAGGATGTGCTGAACTTCTATAATCTCTGTTACACCTCCCTACTCATCACCTGCCCACCAGTACACAGGCGCAGTCTCCTCTCCTGTACAGTATTACCACATCCAATGTCTGTGATCTTCTGGGGCACTTGCTTTTCTAACACTGAACCGCCACTCTGCCAATCAGTAAGTGCGGGTCTTATACCCACCACACGATTGGATGAAAGGATGGGCGGCTCCTATTGAATGCCTAGCAGGAGGAAAGAAGAGACGCGGGGAGTAAGCATGGAGGACACAGCTTACCGCCGCCCGACCCATAGCTTGCCGCTGCCCGTCCCACAGCTCACCGCTGCCTGATCCACCACCAATATGGGGTAAGTGCTGGTCAGACAACGGGTATGGGTGCTGGTTAAATGCCGCCGGGGGGGGTCACAATGACTGAATTTGATGGGGCACAGTGGCTGCATTTGATGGGGCACAGTGGCTGCATTTGATGGGGCACAGTGGCTGCATTTGATGGGGCACAGTGGGGCTGCAATTGATGTTTTTATTCCAGTATTTTTCAGCATTTTTCTCATTTTGTTTGTGCCTCCCCCCAAAAAATTTGAGCACCAGCCGCCACTGGTGTATACTGTATGATCAATGTGTGCCCACTGCTGCTCAATAGAAGTCACTCTAACAATCCCATGCCCGTGAAAAATCCACTTGTTTCCATTCGGGGCCATCTGAATAGTACTCTGCTGAGCCCGGCCTTGTATCAGGCAGCAGAGCAGGTCTGGGTGCATGCCTGTGCGGTGATATCATGGCACACATCAAGCATGGCTTTTATTCACATGCCCCACTGCCTGATCTGAGGCCAACCACAGCAGTTCACTATTTCGCTGGCTGTACGACTCACTTGCGCAATTCAGAGCCTGCAACAAGTGGATTTTATTTAAAAGCCTTTTTCAGCCAGCTGCCTACCACACCAAGCACCAAGGTGCAAAGGTGTGTGTAAGGGGACACTGATGGAAGGTGACACTGGGGGCTCTGCCATAGGGTGGGACTCTGGGGGCTCTTCTGCAGGGTGGGACTCTGGGGGGCTCTGCCGTAGGGTGACTCTCTGGGGGGGCTCTGCCGCAGGGTGGGACTCTGGGGGGCTCAGCCGCAGGGTGGGACTCTGGGGGGCTCTGCCATAGGGTGGCGCACTGGGAGGCTCTGCCGTAGGGTGACTCTCTGGGGGCTCTGCCGCAGGGTGGGACTCTGGGGGGCTCTGCCGCAGGATGGGACTCTGGGGGGCTCTGCCATAGGGTGGCGCATTGGAAGGCTCTGCCGTAGGGTGGCACACTGGGGGGGCTCTGCCTTAGGGTGGCACACTGGGGGACTCTGTTGTAAGGTGTTACTCTGGGGGCTCTGCCATAGGGTGGCACACTGGGGGCTCTCCCGCAGTATGGCACTCTGTGGACTGTGATATATAGGGAGAATGTTGGAACTTTGATGTAAGGGAGGACTCTGATGTGAGCATGGCGCTCATCCTGAATGCTGTACTCTATATGTTGTTTTGTTTGTTACATGACCCACATACTCTTTACATTATACTGTACATAGACCTGACCAAGGTGTTCATTGTCTCAAAAGTTGCTAATTTTATTTAAGTTTTTCTGTAAACTGTAATGTTGCCTCAGTAAGCCAAAAATATCCTTTTTTTTGTGCATAAAAAAACATATATAATGGAAACATTTATTTTAAAAACAATGATCTGTTGACTGAGATTCATTTGTGTCTGAGATTATCAGCTGCTCCAGAGTAATTAGAATTTTATAGGTACAAGGTCTGTGGTATGTTTGCATTGTATACAGCAGATGCAGATTCTGTTCAATCCTCTTTTAAGACTCTACCACTGGTCATGCCCATTGTTCACCATGGTGCACTATGTATGCCGCAGGTCATCATCTCCCTGGTAGGGGTCCAAATGCAATATTTTGCCCAGAGGCCTATGATGCTGTTAAGGTGGCAATGCCCATGAGAGGCTCCTGGTGAATTTACTGGGTCCCAAAAAGAAAAATACTGCGCTATCCCTTAAGTTAAATTTACACACAAATGTTTGGTGAAAAAAATAAAAAACAGAATGAACCTAAAAACTCAAAAAACAGCTGCAACCTCAAATGTGAGACAACCCCCACCTTAATAATCATGCAAATATTAGGCTGCGCTACCAGTGAATAAACATGGTCATAATTGATGAAACCAACTGAGTGACAATCAAGCATAGACAGAAGGAAAAAAAAAATAAAAAATTATTAATTTAAAAAATTCAATATCAGCAAAATTTAGATCACATTGATAAAAAAATGGTGAAAAAAGGGGTTCAATAATCGAAAGCAATTAAAATGAGTCCATATAATCAGAAAATAAAGTCCTTATGGATACAAAAACTTAATAGATAGGAGAGAGACACCCTTTCTTCAAGTGATATAGGCATGCAAAAAACACTGTCTCCCTAAGGAGCGTGATGTTGCTGGGAGTTCCTCCACCTCAAGTAAATGGGCCCCTTACCAGATCCAAAGATCTCCTGTCACAGAGATCTTACACGCAAGTGGCTGCATCCCCCAGCCACTGGGTCTCTGTTGCGGTATATGTCACAGGCCACCGCTCCAGGAAATCAACCTAGTAAAGATGTTTCCACTCCCAATAGTGTATGCAGTAAAAGATCGCTTAAAAATCGTTATGTGCCGGCCGGCTTCAGCTGCTGCCCGTTCCTTCCGGGTTCAGCGTGGTGTGGTGGTGACGTCAGCACGCCGCTCCTCCCTACGCCGTTTCGACAGAGCTGTCGTCTTCCTGGGGTACGGGCGGCGTGCTGACACACCACCTATATAGGAAACAATCACAAACAAGGGAACGCCCCCCTCTGAGATCAGGGCGTCCGAGGCCACCGCCGCCATTTTTAATTAGGGCAATCGGGACCCGTGTGTTGCTGATTAAAATGTAATTGATTATGGGACAAGAGAAAAACATCAGCCAAGTAAGCTAATATTCTGTATTGTAACCAGTAACGTGCAAGCCATGATGATGCCCTGGATATCACTGGGATAGTAGGAATCAAATCCGAATACAACAAATCTGAAACTAATTGACAAAAAAATATGAATGAAAAATAAATAAATAAAAATAAATATAAATATAAGAAAAAAAAACTGGTGATTTAACCATTAAGAAAAAAAATCTTCACATCGAGTAACCTATTAATTTAAGGTGTAGAATAATGCAAACATGGGGGTCACACCATCCCTGCGAATATTAGACAATGTGTAGCTGTCTGTTCCATATAAGGAATATGGAATGTAATTAAAAAAAACCTTTTACAAAAAAATTTTTTTTTTTTTTTTTATAAACAAGATATTCCATTGAGACCTAGATGTGAATAAATATATAAAAAAATTACTTATATTAAATTAAACCAAATATATTAAAACAAAAAGGGGGCCCTTTAGAAAATGAAAAAGCTCCACTTCTTCAATTCCAAATGCCACACAAAGGAGTATTAGTTATCTCATGCTAACCAAAGCATGTACTAATACATTACTATGGTGGTCAAAAAAATTTTTTTATTCACAGACAATGTTTCTTGACAAATGTATTGTTAACCCTTGTAAATGCTAGGTGGACTGAGATTTTAGATGGAATACAGTCCATGCATCTTATTTCCTAGTGGACAAACACACCCTTAGGAATATTTGAGAATGGCCGATCAGTATGTCAGTTGTCTAGCACACCAGAAAGACCCCAGACTGAAAAAACTTAAAAAAGATTGAAGCTGGATGACCCTCCAGGGATGAAAATATGGGGAGGGGGGAGATTTCGCCCTTACATTATCCAACCACCTCCGGACACCATGATCTCAGATAAAGACCATAGAATAAACTGTCTAACCATTATCAATGAAAGCGTTCACATCGGTATCGATATTTAAGCCATGGGGGGTGTAACACCGGACACGATGGATCCAGGTCATTTCCAATCTGGACAGTTCCCTAACTAGGGATCCACCCCTCCAGTGAGCGCTATATCTGTCTATCCCCAAAAATAAAGTGTTAGCGGGATTCCTATTATGGTGTAGCGCATAGTGTTTTGATACCGAATGGTATTGATATCCGTTCTTGATGTTTGTGATATGTTCTCCTAACCGGACCTGCATGGGGCGTTTAGTTCGACCTATATATTGCAACCCGCAAGGGCATTGCAATAAATATACCACCCCTTTAGTACTACACGTAACAAAAGGTTCAATTTGATGGACCCTGGATGTACTGTAGGATGTAAAAGACTCTGTTTTCCTCTGTTTACTCCTATTAAGCGAGCATATCTGGCACCTTCGACACTGATGGTAGCCAGATAAATTCTGGAAGAAAGATATCTTTTGAGTGGGCGGGTCCACTACATTAGGGGCAATTTTGTCCCGTAAGGAGGGGACCCCCCTAAATACAATTTGTGGTTTGTCGGGTAAAATTGTTTTAATAACCCTATCATTCTCTAAGAGGTGCCAGTGTCTTCGCAAGATCCTTGTGATCTGGTAATGTTGTGTGGAAAAGCTCGTAATAAACGGTAATGATGGTCCCCCCGAGTTCCTTCTGGGGGCGTCATTTAATAAAGAAGCTCTATCTATGGATTCCACTTGTTGTTTAGTTTTAATTAGGAGTTCTTTATCATATCCTTTTTCTTCCAATCTTTTGGATATGATATCCGCCTGTACCCTGTAGTCTCTAATGTCGGTGCAATTACGCCTCATTCTAGTGAACTGGCTTTTCGGAATAGATTTAAGCCATGGGTCGTGGTGGCAACTCCCAATAGGAATAAAGGAATTCCGTTCCGTTTTTTTAAAAAAAGAAATTGTTCTAAACATATCTCCTTCCTTAGATATAGTGAGATCAAGAAAGTTGATCCTCTCATAGCTGCTTTCATGGACAAACCTTATCCCCCTGTTGTTATCATTAATTATGGAGAAGAAATCATCGAGCTGGGAGATGGACCCATCCCATAGGAGGAGGACATCATCTATATACCTGGCCCAAAACTTGAGGTGAGGGTTCCGGTCTTTATAGATGATGTCCTCCTCCCACTTGGCCATAAATAGGTTGGCAAGACTAGGGGCGTATTTAGCCCCCATAGCTACGCCCCGTTGTTGTCTGTAAAACTGATGACTAAACCAAAAATAATTATGGCCAGCTGCGTATTCAAGTAATTCAATAATGTAGGCCTGTTGTTGTTCATGCAGGGTAGAGAATTTCTTCAGATAGTATTCCACCGCGGTCACTCCCAAGTGGTGAGGGATAATGGTGTACAGAGATGTGACATCCGCAGTCACCAATAGAGTCTGATCATTAGGCCTCTGTTCAGATAGTAAATTGATTATATGTCGAGTATCTTTCACATATGAGGGCATTTTATGCACCAATGGTTGAAGAAAATGATCTATGTACTTGCCCACCCGGGACATGATGGAATCAATCCCACTAACAATGGGACGTCCCGGGGGGCAAGTCAAACTTTTATGAATCTTGGGTAAGCAATACAAAATGGGAATTCGCGGGGCCTTTGGAATGAGAAAAAGTTTTTCCTTCTCATTTAAAATACCCATCCTAAAGCCTTTGTCAACTATAGGTATTAATGCCTTCTTGTAATCCCGAGTGGGGTTACCTGGTAATCGGACATAAGTGTCCTGCTCCCCAAGGATATTCTGCATTTCCAAGAGGTATGTGTCTCTGTCTAAAATGACAATGCCCCCACCCTTATCTGCTGGGCGGATCACTATGTTTTTTTTATTACATAGCGAATCCAGCCCATCCTCAAGAATCTTGTCCATACGGGGGTTGGGGTTTTTTATAAGTTCCAAATCGCGTATGAGAACATCCCTAAATACCCTCAATGAAGGAGCTAGAGTTCCGGGGGGGGGTTGAATGTTGAAGCATTCGACAACCCTGAGTGTTGGATTTGATGCTGTTCGATTGTAGTATGAGTTGTTTGGTTAATCGCAAAATGTCGTTTGATATTTACCCTGCGAACAAATCTGTGTATGTCCATATAGGTTTGAAATTTATTAAACTTCTTAGGGGGTGCGAATTTCAAACCCTTACTTAACAAAGAGGTCTCAGCAACAGTGAGGGTTTGAGAGCTTAGATTAAAGATCCCATTATTATTTGCTTCTTTGGTTTTTTTTGACTGTGCTCTCCTCCCCCCTCTGGTTCCTCTTTGTTTTCCACCGGCCTTTTGACCCCTTGATTTGGCCTGGGAAAACCCCAATTATTTCGTGTGTGGTTTCCCCCTTTCGAATTGTTGGAATATTCGCTGGAGGGGCCTGGTCTCACAGATTCATAATCCTGACTATAGTTAGCAGAGTTGCCAGATCTCTGTTCCATAGGGCCTTCTCTATCACTCAAGGGAAAAAACCGGTTCTGGGTATCAATTCTATAGTCATAGCCATAATCATTATCTCTTTCGGAATAAGTACGATCCCTATGATGATACTCATAATCATAATGCCTAATAGGACCGTGATCGTAGTATGGCATTCTATCGGATTCCCTTCTAGGGTACTGATGTTCCCTTCCTTGGTCCCGATAGGGGCCCCTATATTGTGGAGAGCCATATTCATAATGGCCATTCCTTCTTGGTGGTAGTAGAGCCTTGTCCCCTATGGGTTTCTTGGGATATCCTCCTCTGGGCATACCCATCTCCCTTTGTGGGGATTGATAGGAAACCCTCCTCCCTTTTTTAACACCCCCGATGTTACTTGGTTGTTTCTTTGATGTTTGCTGGGTATGATACGTTTTGGGCAAATGTTGTGACGTTATGGGAGTTGTATCTGGGTGTTCCTCTCCCTGGGTAATAGCCTCCATACGGGGGTCAGAGTAGGCCGTTTGTTCAGCCACCATTTTTTTCTGCCATTCGAAAACTAGGCTAGCTTGATAGTCATCATAGTCCCTATTATACTTCTTGCGTTTTTTGATTTTCTGGGTCACCAGCTCTAAGTCTCCTGCCACTCAGCATGTGGGTATGCCCACATTCATGTTGCGCATGGCGGCCATCTCTAAGCCTGGGGGCCCCATAATCTCCTATTAGTGGGGGGCCCCATGAGTTGTCAGTCTGCCCCTGCTCTATGGTCAGCCGGCTGCATTATCTGGTTTGTTGGGACAGGAGAGACTGGGAAAACCATGGAAGACAGTGGGGGGGGGGAGTTCCCTCCCACTGCTTGTAAAAGCAGTCTAGAGGCTAATTAGCTGCTAAGATTGCTTTTACATGAAAGCCGACCGCTGGCTGAAAAGAATAATACCAAGATGATACCTAAACCTGCAGGCATCATTCTGGTATAACCACTCAAAGTTCAGCAACATACCAGTACGTCGCTGGTCCTTGTTGGGCATAGATTGAAATGTTCTTTTTTTCATGCTGCCTGTGGGCTGAACGAAAAAAAGATTGATCGGTGGGTATACCCACCAATAGCATACATCCCTTCATCCACCCACTTCTAATGATGGGCATACATTTACCATTTTTTTTTAACTATGGTGGTGAAATCACTTCCTACAGCGCTGGAGTCGCTGCTGATTTACTTATCAGCTACTGATTTACGTATCAGCAGCGACTCCAGATTTACGCTGTTGCTGTCAAGATAAATAAATCAGTGCTGCAGCTGAATGGCCTAAAAAAATATATGCCGAAGCATGGGGGCAATCCACCCCTAATGTTAGGAGCAAATCGCTCCTCCACTCTTGCACCCATGCTTCGGCATTTATGCTCTTTTTTTAACTGTGGTGGTGAACAACAGCGCTGGAGTCACGGCTTTATGTATCGTGGGAGCAAACGCTGTTGCTGTCAGGATAAATAAATCAGTGCTGCAGCTGCTGAATGGCGTACCTGCTAAGCAAATGATGGTTTACAATAGAACAAAGTAACATTACAGTATAACAGTAATGCCCCGTACACACGGTCAGACTTTGTTCGGACATTCCGACAACAAAATCCTAGGATTTTTTCCGACGGATGTTAGCTCAAACTTGTCTTGCATACACACGGTCACACAAAGTTGGTCACACAAAATCCGATCGTTCTAAACGCAGTGACGTAAAACACGTATGTCGGGACTATGAACTGGGCAGTGGCCAATAGCTTTCATCTCTTTATTTATTCTGAGCATGCATGGCACTTTGTCCGTCGGATTTGTGTACACACGATCGGAATTTCTGTCAACGGATTTTGTTGTCGGAAAATTTTATATCCTGCTCTCAAACTTTGTATGTGTCGGAAAATCCGATGGAAAATGTGTGATGGAGCCTACACATGGTCGGAATTTCCGACAACAAGGTCCTATCACACATTTTCCATCGGAAAATCCGACTGTGTGTACGGGGCATAAGACTTACCATACCTGCAAAGCAAATACAATAAAACATAGTAAAAATAAAACAGAGAGAGAACAATAGATATAGAACAATAGTGAGTGAACAATAGAGCGGACAGTAGAGAGCGAACATAAGAGAGAGAGAAAAGTAAAATAAAATCACAACTATTTTTGGGTTTTTTATTTTATATTTTTTTGTGTTTTTATGTGTGTGTTTTTTTTTCACTTGTAAACTGAACGTTGCAGATTAGGGTCTCTCAAAATGTGATGGCCATCACATCTTTCAAGACCCTGTGTTAGCATGCCATAGGACTGTGTAGTGCTGTACCCTACGCTAATACTCCACTAGTGTGTGGTAGCGTTTGAAACAGTCACTGATGCAGAGACCAGGCTGGTCAGGACAGGAGGGACAATAAAAGCGGATGTCATGCCTAAATCCACGTTTTCTGCAGACAGGACATCTTCTTTGGGAAGCGCCACAACATTGCAATCACGAGATTGCTGACGAGGTGCTTCATTTGCAGGCTTTTGACCTGCTTTGCGGTGCAATCCAAAGCGCCAAACAGCTTCTGCCCATAGTAATACTACGGGCGGGAGCTTTGTTGTTTAAGTTAAGAGGTTACTTCCAGTTTCCCTGTGGGCAGCTCCATGGAATGCACGGCCCAAGTGGAGCTGCCTGTAAGGTAAGTGAGGCTGCATTTGATGGGGCACGGTGAGGCTGCATTTGATGGGGCACAGTGAGGCTGCATATGATGGGGCACAGTGAGGCTGCATTTGATGGGGCACGGTGAGGCTGCATTTGATGGGGCACAGTGAGGCTGCATTTGATGGGGCACAGTGAGGTTGCATTTGATGGGGCACAGTGAGGCTGCATTTGATGGGGCACACTGAGGTTGCATTTGATGGGGCACACTGAGGTTGCATTTGATGGGGCACAGTAAGGCTGCATATGATGGGGCACAGTGAGGCTGCATTTTATGGGGCACAGTGAGGCTGCATTTGATGGGGCACAGTGAGGCTGCATATGATGGGGCACAGTGAGGCTGCATATGATGGAGCACAGTGAGGCTGCATTTGATGGGACACAGTGAGGCTGCATATGATGGGCACAGTGGCTGCATAAGATGAGCACAGTGGCTGCATAAGATGGGCACAGTAGCTGTATTTGATGGGGCACAATGGCAGCATTTGATGGCTCAGTGGCAGCATTTTATGGCACAGTGGGAGCATTTGATATGGTACAGTGGCTGCGTTTGATGGGCACAGTGGCTGCGTTTGATGGGCACAGTGGCTGCATTTGATAGAACAGTGGCTGTGTTTGATGGCACAGTGGCTGTGTTTGATGGCACAGTGGCTGCATTTGATGGCACAGTGGCTGCGTTTGATGGCACAGTGGCTGTGTTTAATGGTACAGTGGCAGCAATTGATGGGCACAGTGGCTGGATTTGATGGCCACAGTGGCTGAGTTTGATGGGCACAATGGCTGCGATTGATGGTTACAGTGAGGCTGCAATTAATGTTTTTTTTTTTTAGAATTTTTCAGTTTGTTTGCGCCCCCCAAAAAATTATGAGCACCAGCCGCCACTGGTCCTGAAGCTTTGTATAGCACAAAAGCATTCAGCAGAGCCAAATGAAATAAGTATACAGACACTTTTTTGTACCAGTGTCTGGCCTTACGGGCAATTAGGTATGGCACCAACAACTGGTCATTGAGGTCCACCCCTCTAATATTAAGGTTGTATTTGTGGACAAAGAGGGGCTTCTCCACAACACCAGTCGCCATAGAAATTTGGACTGTCGTATCTGCGTGAAGTGAGGACAGAATAAAAACATGCTGTGAATTCCTCCACTTCACTGCTAATAAATTATTACACTTCAAGCAGGCTCCCTCGCCCCCGTCTTAGTCGGGATTCTACAAGGCGTTGGGGGAAGCCCTGGCGATTAGATCGCACAGTGCCACATGCGCCAATTCCATAATCAAAAAGGTGACTTAAAAGTGGCACACTCGTGTAATAATTGTCCACGTATAAGTGGTACCCCTTTCTGAATAAGGGTGACACCAAGTCCCACACAATCTTACCAGCGCTCCCTATGTAATCTGGGCAGTTCTCTGGCTCTATGTGACTATCTTTTCTCTCGTAAACCATAAAACTATATGTATAGCCTGTTGCCCTGTCACAGAGCTTATACATCTTGACCCCATATCTGTCACACTTGCTGGGAAGATACTCTTTGATAGACAAACGTCCAGAAAACGTAATCAGGGACTCATCAATGCAGAAAACTTGATCGTGAGTAAACAAGGCTGCAAACTACTGGTTGAAGTGGTGTACGAGGGGCTGAATTTTGTAGAGCCGATCAAATCTAGGGTCAACCCGAGGACGACAGAGTTCACTGTCCTTGAAATGCATGAACCGCAAGATCTGCTCTTATTGTGTCCTGGTCATGGAGGCAGAGAACACGGGCATATGGTGAATTGGGTCAGTGGACCAATATGACCGCAACTCACTCTTTTTAGTTATGCCCATGCGGAGGGATAGGCCCAGGAAGGTCTTAAATTCAGGGACCGTAATAGGTCTCCAATCTCTGGCATGGGTCAACTGGGGATTAGCGGTGATGAATTGACCAGCATACAAATTGCTTTGGTCCACAATAGATCGATAGAGATCTTCCGTGAAAAACAGCGAATAAAAATTGCGTAAAATCAACGTTTGTACCTGAATTCCGGGTTGGCCAGTGAATGGGGGAAGTACGGGTGCTGCAGAAGTGGTGGGCTCCCAATTAGGAATGGCAAATGCAGCAGGAAGGGCACTATGGGCTCGACGGGCCTGTGTTTGTCTTCTTCTTGGTGGCAGCGGGACACTACTTGTGCTTGCCACCTCACCAGCTTGAACTGCACTTATGGGACTCGCCACGTCACCAAGTGTTACTGCAGCACTGGATGTACAACCAGGATGTAGTAGGCCGCTGGTACTTGCCAGTTCACCAGAAGGATGAGCGGCACTAGTACTGGTTCTCTGCTCCATACGGGAGCCCTGCAGTTTTTGCACCTCAACGACAACAGAAGAATGGGGTCGGGTATGCCTGACCTTGGCAGGGACCACTACTCCGTCGCCAGAGCCATCTGACAGGGTGCCGCTGCTGTCTATTGGTTTGTATTCTGATCCCGAATCTGACAGATGGGTGACTTCCTCTTCACTATCTGTCTTGCTCAGAAATGTGTAGGACTCTTCACTACTGTACCTTAAATTTGACATTTTGGTCTCTAAATTTACTGGTACAGTAGTGAGACTCACAGGAAAAAGAGCTCCTGACTGTCAGCGACTGCTTCAAACACTACAAAAAAAATTTGCAGGGATCAGGCCTGACTCAAACGCCAGTTATGTGTTTTTGTAAGTGACAGTGATCGATTGATACTGCACTTGGGTAGGCTGGGCTGGGCTGGGCTGGGTGGAGGGGCAAAACGCAGGTGCTAGCAGGTATCTGGGCTGATTCCACTAACACTGTGTTTTTGGGAACCCTAAACTGCTGGGGATGCTAGTATAGATCTGATCAGATCAGATATTGATCCCTTCAGACACTATACTACTAAGAGAGGTGTATGGTGCGTGTGTGGGTGTTAGCGCTGCTGGCACTAATCTGGCGCTGCCTTGGGCGACGCAGACCCTATCTGACACTAAAACCAAACTGATATCACCCCCCGGGTGATCAGGGGGTTAAACCTTTATTTAGGTAATATACGACGGGTGCCCTGATGCTATAAAGAAAAAAACTAACTAACCAGCATCACCCGTGACACTAATACAGTGATGACTGGTGACAGGGGGTGATCAAGGGGTTAAACCTTTATTAGAGGAGGTTGGGGGGTCCCTAGACCTATCTTGGCCTACACTAAGTACCCTAACACTGATTTTTGTCAATAATGACACCAGTACAGTGATCACAAAAAATATGAACACTGAACTGGGTGACACAGTGACAAGGATGAAGGGGTTAACTGGAGGAGGGGGGTGATCGGGGGGTGACAAGTGTACCTACGTGAACTGGTGTCAGTGTATTGTTGGTGCACTTACTCTGAGATGTCTTCTCTCCTCTGTCTGTAACGAAAAGACTTCCACGAGGAGAGATGACATCACTTCCCCTGCTGTGTTTACACTTACACATGCAGGGGAAGGATCTAATTCGCCAGGAGCGATTCCCAGATCCAGGCCAGATACCATTGGCCTGAGCCTGGGGATTGATTGGTTCTGTATCTAATCCAATAGTCGCGAGCGCCGAGGGGGCCAGGCCAACCTTCCATAGTATAACTGTGGTGGCTGGTCCGGAACTGGTTAAGTCTGACCACAGATTTTCTATTGGATTGAGGTCTGGGCTTTGACTAGGCCATTCCAACACATTTACATGTTTCCCCTTAAACCACTCAAGTGTTGTTTCAGCAGTGTGTTTGGGGTCATAGTCCTGCTGGAAGGTGAACCTCTGTCCTATCCTCAAATCACACACAGAGTGGTACAGGTTTTGCCCAAGAATATCCCTGTACTTAACACCATCCATCTTCCCCTCAACTCTGACCAGTTTCCCAGTCCCGACTGCTGAAAAACATCCCCACAGCATGATGCTGCCACCACCATGTTTCACTGTGGGGATGGTGTTCTTTGGGTTATCTGATGTGTTGGGTTTGCAACAGACATAGCGTTTTCTTTGATGGACAAAAAGTTCAATTTTTGTCTCATCTGACCAGAGCACCTTCCTCCATACATTTTGGGAGTCTCCCACATGCCTTTTCGCAAACTCAAAACGTACCATTTTGTTTTCTGCTGAAAGTAATGGCTTTCTTCTGGCCACTCTGCCATAAAGCCCAACTCTATGGAGCGTACGGCTTATTGTCGTCCTATGTACAGATACTCCAGTCTCTGTTGTGGAACTCTGCAGCTCCTCCAGGGTTATCTTAGTCTCTGTGCTGCCTCTCTGATTAATGTCCTCCTTGCCCGGTCAGTGAGGTTTGGTGTAAGGCCGTCTCTTGACAGGTTGCTGTTGTGCCATGTTCTTTCCATTTGGTTATGACAGATTTGATGGTGCTCCTAGGGATCATCAAAGATTTGGATATTTTTTTGTAACCTAACCTAGACTTGTGCTTCTCAATAACATTGTCCCTTACTTGTTTGGAGAGTTCCTTGGTCTTCATGGCAGTGTTTGGCTAGTGGTGCCTCTTGGTTAGGTGTTGCAGCCTCTGGGGCCTTTCAAAAAGGTGTGTATATGTAATGACAGATCACGTGACACTTAGATTGCACACAGGTGGACATCATTTCACTAATAATGTGACTTCTGAAGGTAATTGGTTGGACCAGAGCCTTTTATGGGCTTCATAACAAAGGGAGTATGAATACATATGCACATGCCAATTATCAGTTTTTTATTTCTGAAAAATAGTTTTATGTATATATTTTTCTAATTTTACTTCACCAACTTAGACTATTGTGTTCTGATTCATCACATATAATTCAGATTAAAAAAAATTGAACTAAAGGCTGTAATGTAATAAAATAGGTAAAAAGCCAAGTTGGCTGAATACGTTTGCAAGGCACTGTATATTTTACCAAAAAAATTGGGTAATTTATTGCGTTGGTATGCCCTAAAATTAACTTCTTTACTAAAAGTTTGCATTTCCTAGACCACAAAGTGAATTTAAATCCTTTGTGGTTATTGAGGAATTTATTTTAACCACTTCAGCTCCGGAAGGTTTAACACCCTTCATAACCAGGCCATTTTTTGTGATACGGCACTGTGTTACTTTAACTGACAACTGCATGGTCGTGCGACACTGTAGCTAAACAAAATTTATGTTATTTTTTCCCACAAATAGAGCTTTCTTTTGATGGTATTTGATCACGGTTTTTATTTTTTGCGCTATAAACAAAGAAAAAAAAAAAAACAAGACAGTGCCATAAATGTATTTTATTGGGATTTTATGTGATAGACCAACATAAAGTGGCACATAATTGTGAAGTAAAAGGAAAATGATAAATAATTTTTAATTTTCTTTACAAATAAATATATGAAAAGTGTGGCGTGCATTTGTATTCAGCCCCTTTACTCTGATACCCCTAACTAAAATCTAGTGGAACCAATTGCCTTCAGAAGTTACCTAATTAGTAAATAGAGTCCACCTGTGTGTAATTTAATCTCAGTAAAAATACAGCTGTTCTGTGAAGCCCTCAGAGGTTCGTTAGAGAACCTTAGTGAACAAACAGCATCTTAAAGGCCAAGGAACACACCAGACAGGTCAGGGGTGAAGTTGTGGAAAAGTTTAAAGCAGGGTTAGGTTATAAAAAAAATCTCAAGCTTTGAACATCTCATGGAGCATTGTTCAATCCATCACCTGAAAATGGAAAGAGTATGGCACAACTGCAAACCTACCAAGACATGGCCATCCACTTAAACTGACAGGCCGGGCAGGGAGAGCATTAATCAGAGAAGCAGCCAAGAGGCCCATGATAACTCTGGAGGAGTTGCAGAGATCCACAGCTCAAGTGTGATAATCTGTCCACAGGACAACTATTAGTCGTGCACTCCACAAATCTGGCCTTTATAGAAGAGTGTCAAGAAGAAATCCATTGTTGAAAGAGTTGAAAGACAAACCAACACCTGTCCCAGTAAACATCTGTCTCACTGAACATCTGCCATACTGAACATCTGTCCATGATCATCTAGCACATCTGTCCGTGATCATCTGATGCACATCTGCCCATGATCATCTGCCATATCTGTTCATGATCTGGCACATCTGTTTGTGATATGCGCACATCTGTCTGTGATCATCTGCACACATCTGTCCGTGATCACTTGCACACATCTGTTTGTAATCATCTGGCGTGCATCTCTCTGTTATCATCTGCGCACATCTGGCACACATCTGTCCGTGATCATCTGCGCACATCTGGAGCACAACTGTCTGTGATCATCTGCGCACATCTGGCGAACATCTGTCAGTGATCATCTGCTGCATCTGTCTGTGATCATCTGTCACATCAAATTCTATTGTCCAGGTGCTCCAGGGCCTTCAAAAGTGATCTGCAGATACCCTAGCTGTATCCTCTATCTTTAAGGTATCCCGCACCGCCGTGATAAGTGCTCCCACTAACGCTTTTTCGTGTGCTGAAACGGACGCGGAGGCTTCCTCCTCACTGTCCGAAGGGTCATGGTCCACAACCTCTGAAGCGTCAGAACAAGGGCCTCCTGCCACAGCGGGGCCCGAGTCTGAATCAGAGCTTTGCTCGGAAGACGAGGGGGCGTTTTTTACCCACCTTGCGCCCGCACGCCGCTTCCACCTTGGAAACAAATGATTCCAGGACCGCCGACAGAGCATCCAAGGGAACCAGTTGCTATCTCAGGGGTGTCTGGGGAAGAAGCGCCAGCATCCAATGCCATGTCTGACCCACTCTCGCCTGTCACCCGGGACCTAAGGCAAGAGACAAAAAATGCCTACCCTCCTAGCTGCCACAGACTGAGGGGCCCCCCACAGGACCAACCACCCTGACCAAGTCGTTGTGCTGTGCTGCTGTCCGTTCTCTCCTCTGCCGGTGTCCAAACCACAAGGTGTTCTGTGTCAGTTTTGCGCTGTTCCTGGCTTAAACAGCCTCCTAGCGCTAGAGAACTGAAATAGTCCCCCGTGGCTACCAGAAAATGGCCGCCGGCCGCCTCAGACAAAAGCTCCCAAAAACGCCCAAAAAATGGCCACCGTGCTCCAAGAAAATGGCCACGGCTACAGGAAAATGGCCGTGGTTCCCGCAGCGACCCTTCCCTCTGCATGGCGGCAAACGAAGGTAACAAACAAAGGGAATAAAAGAAGGTAAAAAACGAAGGTAAAAAAACGAAGAGAAAAAACAAGGGGTACAAACAAGGGGAAAAAACAACAGCACAACCCCCTGCCAGGCCCAGAGACTGCCTGGAGGACCCCCGGGCCAGGTAAGTGCACCGTACCCCCTACGCCCAGCCATGCAGCGCCCCCTTTGGATGGGGAGGAGGGAGAGAGGAAAGGGAGAGAGACCCCCTAATTGACCCCCCAGGGAGTGCCCAGCTGCTCCATCCTGCCTAAACAGGTGGAACCATACTTGCCCCTCCTGCAGGGACTGCTGGACGCACTCCACGGACAGACCCATCTCTCGCATAGTACGGAGTGGCTGTTGGCCATGGCAACACTGTGACTCGAAAAGCAGTAGCCCGGTCATATGTGTGCCCCGGAGCATATAGCTCACTAGCCGCCCCAGTCCAGAATGGAGCCTGTCGCGGCCGACCCAGCGCAGAGCTAAAGTCTGCACGTGCTCGATGGCCAGGCTGGGGAGACTACCAGGATCTATATTATCCAGCCTGTCACCCAGCCTGGCTGTTGATTGTAGAAAAAACAGTAAAACATTTTCAAAGACCAATGGTCCCCACAGGGAGCCAAGTCCTTCTCCTAGACTAGGCAGAAATAAAACTGAGCTGCTGGGAGCAGAGTGAGGGGTTATAGCCAGTAGGACCGCCCCCTTGGTGGTACTGTCCTTGTTTTTTTTGTGTGTTCTGACTAGTCCTCTTCTAAAGGTGGCGATATAACCCTAAGTTCGATAATCAAAAGGAAATTATCTAACTTTACAGATGTGGCAATAGGAGTGTTTACCTTTATATTTTGTCATAACCCTAAGTTCAAGACTAAAGTGCTGTGTCCGTCAATGAACGAAAGAGAAATGTATAATTTATGCTCATAGCTCCCTGCATGTTGGGCCTCTGTATGTGGCCAGGCTTTGGAAAAGTCTCACACATGTGGTATTGCCATACTCAGGAGGAGTAGCAGAATATGTTTTGGGGTGTAATTGCAAGTTTATCTATGCCATGTGTGAGAAATAGCTTGTTAATATAACAATGTTGTGGAAACTAATGTGGGCAAAAAACTGTAACTTCAAAAAACTCAGTATGCCTCTTACTAAATACCTTGAACTTTCATTTTTACAAAAAGGGGTTATTTGGGGGGTATTTGTACTGTCCTAACATTTTAGGGCTTCAAGAAATGTGATAGTCCATCAGTACATCAGGATTGATCAATTTTCACTGAGATGCAGCATAGCTTGTAGACTCTATAACTTTCACACAAACCTATTATCATACACTTATCGGGATTTTTTTTTACTAAAGACATGTAGCAGAATACATTCTGTCCTAAATTTTTGACAAAATTTGATTTTATTGAATTTCTTTTAAAACAGAAAGTAGAAAATATATTTTTTCTTCAAAATTTTTGCTCTTTTTTCACTTATATTGCAAAAAATAAAAAACCCAGTGGTAATTAAATACCAACAAAAGAAAGCTCTATATGTGTGAACAAAATTCTAAAAATTGACATTGAAAGTGCGCGAGTGTCGGAAACCATGAATCAGACTGAGACAGAAGTACCGTTAAATTACACTTGTATTATAATAATAAAAAGGTAAACAGAGTAAACGTAGTCAAAACATAGCCAGAGTTCAGGTACCGGAACAGATAGTCAGACAAGCCAAAACCTCAGGGAGCCAGAGATGAGCGTAGTAGAAAAGCCAGCAGGATCTGGAGCCAGAAGGAATGTCATCCAAGAAATGCTTTACCAGGAACACAGGAGAGCACCTCTAGAGATGTGACCAAGGCGAAGGCAGAGATCATCTGGGGTTAAGTAGGCAGGACTGACAAGCAGGATATCATCAACAGGTGAGTCACTGTGGAGATAAAGGAGCTGAACCCAGCCCTGACAGAGAGCATGGAAAGCTGAAAATTGGTCTGGGAAAGAAGGGGGTGAAAGTGCCCAGTATTGAGGTGGTTAAACACAGCCAGTGAGCCATTGAGGAAAGAGTGGTGACCGGCCAGAGACATGGCTCTGTGTGTCTTATGCAGGGGTCTCAAACTCAAAAGTACCTGAGGGCCACATGACAAGTTTTCATATCCCATGAGGGCCGCAAACGCATTATTAACCCCTAGCACTGATGTCAGCAAACGCATTATTAAACCCAGCACTGGTGTCAGCAAATGCATTATTAAACCCAGCACTGGTTTTAGCAAATGCTTTATTAAACACATCACTGGTGTCAGCAAACACATTACTAAACCCAGCACTGGTGTCAGCAAAAGCATTAGTAAACTCAGCACTGATGTGAGCAAACATATTATTAACCCCTAGCACTGATGTCAGCAAACGCATTATTAAACCCAGCATTGGTGTCAGCAAACGCATTATTAACCCTAAGCACTGATGTCAGCAAACGCATTATTAAACCCAGCACTCATGTCTGCAAACGCATTATTAACCCCTAGCACTGCTGTTAGCAAATGCATTTTTAAACCCAGCACTGATGGCAGCAAACACATTATTAACCCCTAGCACTGTTGTTAGCAAACGCATTATTAAACTCAGCACTAGGGATGAGCCGAACACCCCCCGGTTCGGTTCGCACCAGAACCCGCGAACGGACCGAAAGTTCGCACGAACGTTAGAACCCCATTGACGTCTATGGGACTCGAACGTTCGAAATCAAAAGTGCTCATTTTAAAGGCTAATTTGCATGGTATTGTCCTAAAAAGGGTTTGGGGACCCGGGTCCTACCCCAGGGGACATGTATCAATGCAAAAAAAACTTTTAAAAACGGCCGTTTTTTCGGGAGCAGTGATTTTAATGATGCTTAAAGTAAAAAAAAAAAAAGTGAAATATTCCTTTAAATATCGTACCTGGGGGGTGTCTATAGTATGCCTGTAAAGTGACGCGTGTTTCCCATGTTTAGAACAGTCCCTGCACCAAATGTCATTTTTAAAGGAAAAAATCTCATTTAAAACTGCTTGCGGGTTTAATGTCATGTCGGGTCATGGCAATATGGATGAAAATTAGTGAGACAAACGGCATGGGTACCCCCCAGTCCATTACCAGGCCCTTTGGGTCTTGTATGGATATTAAGGGGAACCCCGCACCCAAATTAAAATAAGGAAAGGTGTGGGGCCACCAGGCCCTATATACTCTGAACAGCAGTATACAGGCGGTGCAAACAAGACAGGGACTGTAGGTTTGTTGTTAAGTAGAATCTGTTTGTAATTTTGAACATTTTTAACGTGTTTAGCTCCAGCCAAAAAATCTTTTCTAAGCTTCTTGGAAAACATAGGGAAGGGTTATCACCCCTGTGACATTTGTTTTGCTGTCTTTCCTCCTCTTCAGAAGATTTCACCTCACTTTTTTGTCCCAATGAAAAATGTTTTTTGAAAATTTGGGTTTTTTTGTGGAACAAGGATTGGAAAGCATCAGTGGAAAGGAGAAATTGTTTTCCCATATTAACTCTTACAGGAGAGAATTTCCCTTCCTAGGGGTAGATTTCATCTCACTTCCTGTTGTCTCCTTCCGTTTGCAAGTAGGAGTCGTTTGTAAGTTAGATGTTTGAAAGTAGGGTCCTGCCCTATATACTCAGCAGAAATTTGGGCCTTAGGTGTTGCTGTGGCCACAACACTGTAAGCCCTCACAGGGCCCTGCTGTGAAATATTAGATCAAGAATTGTAATTACATGCCCCTGTTGAACAGGAGCTGAAAAATTAGGCCTTAGGCACTGGTGCTGGTGCCACAACACTGCAACCCCTCACAGACACTCTAGTTGGAACGCAGGAACGAGCCCTGCTGCAAATTATTGCTTCAAAAATTGTAATTACACGCCCCTGTTAGACAGGGGCAGAAAAATTAGGCCTTAGGCACTGGTGCTGGTGCCACAACACTGCAACCCCTCACAGACACTCTAGTTGGAACGCAGGAACGAGCCCTGCTGCAAAGTATTGCATCAAAAATTGTAATTACACGCCCCTGTTAGACAGGGGCAGAAAAATTGGGCCTTAGGCACTGGTGCTGGTGCCACAACACTGCAACCCCTCACAGACACTCTAGTTGGAACGCAGGAACGAGCCCTGCTGCAAAGTATTGCATCAAAAATTGTAATTACACGCCCCTGTTAGACAGGGGCAGAAAAATTGGGCCTTAGGCACTGGTGCTGGTGCCACAACACTGCAAACCCTCACAGACACTCTAGTTGGAACGCAGGAACGAGCCCTGCTGCAAAGTATTGCATCAAAAATTGTAATTACACGCCCCTGTTAGACAGGGGCAGAAAAATTGGGCCTTAGGCACTGGTGCTGGTGCCACAACACTGCAACCCCTCACAGACACTCTAGTTGGAACGCAGGAACGAGCCCTGCTGCAAAGTATTGCATCAAAAATTGTAATTACACGCCCCTGTTAGACAGGGGCAGAAAAATTGGGCCCTAGGCACTGGTGCTGGTGCCACAACACTGCAACCCCTCACAGACACTCTAGTTGGAATGCAGGAACGAGCCCTGCTGCAAAGTATTACATCAAAAATTGTAATTACACGCCCCTGTTAAACAGGGGCTGAAAAATTGTGCCTTAGGCACTGGTGGTGGCGCCCAGAACCAAAAATGTTCTTACAAGCTATCAGCGTGATGATTGAGGAGGAAGAGGATAATTACTCAGGGATAGTCACTCAGCATCAGCATAGGCAGTCTTTGAAGGGATCTGAGATTTCAAAAAAAATTATTCGGTTACATCAGCATCAGGTGCTTGGTAGCTGGTGGTGATCCAAGACTCATTCATTTTTATGAAGGTCAGCCGATCGACCGAGTCGGTGGACAGACGCACCCTGTGATCGGTTACCACGCCTCCAGCAGCACTGAATGTGCGTTCCGAAAGAACGCTGGATGCAGGACAGGCCAGTAGCTCAATTGCATACTGTGCAAGCTCTGGCCAGTGATCCATCCTCAAGACCCAGTAACCCAGAGGATTTTCGGTGGGAAAGGTGTCCAAGTCTGATCTTGCCCCTAGGTATTCCTGCACCATGTAAAACAGACGCTGGCGATGGTTGCTGGAACCGATCATACCTTGGGGCTGCGGACCAAAAAATTGTCTGAACGCATCGGTCAGACGGCCACCTTCTCCACCGCTCCTTCTTTGACTGACCGAAGCCTCAGCAACACGTTGTCCAGAAACAGGAGTTTGTAACCTCCCAGTCTCTGGGAACGCGTTGCACAGACCTTTCTGCAAGGCCTCCCGAAGATGTTTCATCCTCTGCTCCCTCTGCGATGGCAAGATAAGGTCCGCAACCTTACCCTTGTAACGTGGATCAAGGAGGGTTGCCAGCCAGTATTGGTCCTTCTCCTTGATACCACGAATACGAGGATCCTTACGTAGGCTTTGCAGGATCAGGGAGGCCATGCAGCGTAGGTTTGCTGAGGCATTCGGTCCGGAGTCCTCTGGGTCACTAAGAACGACATGGTCCGCAGCCACCTCCTCCCAGCCACGTACAAGTCCATGTGTTTCTTGGGACTGATCCCTTAAAGACTGCTGCTGATGCTGAGTGCCAGGCTCCACCTCCATACTGACACAATCTTCCTCCTCCTCCTCTTCCTCCTCGTCCTCTTCCTGTGTGATCGGCGGGCACGCAGGAACACTGTCTGGATAAAGGGGGCCTTGAGAGCTAAGGAAGTCCTCCTCTTCCTGCCTCTGTTCTGCCTCAAGTGCCCTGTCCATTATTCCACGCAGCGTGTGCTCCAACAGGTGGACAAGGGGGACAGTGTCACTGATGCATGCACTGTCACTGCTCACCATCCTCGTGGCCTCCTCGAATGGTGACAGGACAGTGCATGCATCCCTGATCATGGCCCACTGGCGTGGGGAAAAAAAACCAAGCTCCCCTGACCCTGTCCTGGTGCCATAGTCGCACAGGTACTCATTGATGGCCCTCTGCTGCGTGTGCAGCCGCTGCAGCATGGCCAACGTTGAGTTCCACCTGGTGGGCATGTCACAGATTAGGCGGTTCTTGGGCAGGTTAAACTCCTTTTGGAGGTCCGTCAGCCGAGCACTGGCATTATATGACCGGTGGAAATGCACACAGACTTTCCTGGCCTGCCTCAGGACATCCTGTAAGCCCGGGTACCTGCCCAAGAACCGCTGCACCACCAAGTTAAGGACGTGAGCCAAACAGGGCACATGGGTCATTTGTCCCTGTCGGAGGGCAGAGAGGAGGTTGGTGCCATTGTCGCAAACCACCATTCCTGCCTTAAGTTGGCGTGGCGTCAACCACCTCTGAACCTGCCCCTGCAGAGCTGACAGAACCTCTGCCCCAGTGTGGCTCCTGTCCCCCAAGCACACCAGCTCAAGCACCGCATGGCATCTTTTGGCCTGCGTACTTGCGTAGCCCCTTGAACGCCTACGGAGCACCGCTGGTTCCGAGGAAGAGGCCATGGAGGAAGAAGAAGAGGAGGGGGTGGAGGAGAGAGGTGTGTCACAATCAGCATTTTGGAGGCGTGGTGGCGGAACAACCTCCAACACTACTGCACCTTGTCCTGCATCCTTCCCAGCTGCCAGCAGAGTCACCCAATGCGCCGTGAAACTTAGGTAACGTCCCTGTCCATGCCTGCTGGACCATGAGTCAGCGGTAATATGCACCTTACCGCTGACCGCCCTGTCCAGCGAGGCATGGACATTGCCTTCCACATGCCGGTAGAGAGCCGGAATCGCCTTCCGTGAGAAAAAGTGGCGTTTGGGTACCTGCCACTGAGGAACCGCACATTCCACAAACTCACGGAAGGGGGCAGAGTCTACCAACTGAAAAGGCAGCAGTTGAAGTGCTAGCAATTTTGCCAAGCTAGCATTCAACCGCTGGGCATGTGGATGGCTGGGAGCAAACTTCTTTCGGCGGTGCAGCAGCTGGGGCAGGGAAATTTGCCTGGTACAATCTGACGTCGGTGTACCAAAAGCAGATTGCCCACAAGTACTTGGCTGTGACACACCTAATTCTACACCTTCATTCCTCTCACTGCAGGTCTCAGAGAGGACTGAAGGTCTAGTGGGGTTGGAAATCTCAGCTGATGAGGAGCAAGGAGAGATCCTCTTTGTTCTTTGGTGTGGGTCTTTTAGATACGCTTGCCAACGAACTGCATGGCAGGTCAACATATGTCTGGTCAAGCATGTGGTACCCAAGCGGGAGATGTTTTGGCCACGCGAGATACGCTTGAGACATATGTTGCAAATAGCAGCGGTGCGATCTGATGCACTCGTCTCAAAAAAGGCCCACACCAAAGAACTTTTTGAATAACGCGCAGAGACTGCAGCGCCCTGCACATGTGGAGCTTTGGGGTGTGATGCAGTCAATGTGCTGCCCTTAGGCTGGCCCCTGGAGGGCATCCTGCCTCGTTGGTGATGTGCTGCCGCCTCCTCCTCCTCCTCCTCCTCCTCCTCCTCCTCTCTCCTATCAGGCACCCACGTTGAGTCAGTGACCTCATCATCCCCTCCCTCCTCATCACTGGAGCAAACCTGGCAGTATGCTGCAGCAGGGGGAGCATGACTGCCAGATTGCTGTCCTTCTTGGGCACCCCCTCTGTCCGCGCTCATGTTACTGCCTTCATCGAGCTCAGTATCGTCATCAGAGCCTTCCAAACGCTGGGCATCCTCCTGGAGCATGTACCCAACACTGTGGTCAAACAGTTCGAGGGAATCCTCATGAGGACATGGTGGAGCTAGGGAAGGAGTCACTGATGACATTGAGCTGAGGGAAGAGGCCGCTGCTTTGCCAGACAAAGCACCCTGGGCATGGGTGAGAGAGGATGAGGAGGATGAGGACGGCTTGGTCATCCACTCGACCAAGTCTTCCGCATGTTGCGGCTCAACACGGCCAGCTGCCGAAAAAAAGGCCAAGCGTGTCCCATGGTCACGTGCTGATGAGGATGCACCGTCTCCACGACCAGCACTAGACACAGAGCCTGCTTGCCCTCTCTTATTGGCTTGTGACTGTCTGCCTCTCCTTCTTGGCCTTCCAGACATACTAATGGCCTGTAGCTGCACTAAGCTGGGATAGAACACCTGTAATTTTCTTCAAGTAGCTTTATATACTGTAACCAGACAAGCCTGCCTGTCAGTAGGAAGATAACAGGAACGGATCTAGCTGAACACTGTGAGCAGGACGCACTGTACTAAATGTAAATAGTCTAGCTGCCTGACCGTGGTACTAATAGGATCAAATAGAACACCTGTAATTTTCTTCAGGTAGCTTTATATACTGTAACCAGACAAGCCTGCCTGTCAGTAGGAAGATAACAGGAACGGATCTAGCTGTACACTGTGAGCAGGACGCACTGTACTAAATGTAAATAGTCTAGCTGCCTGACCGTGGTACTAATAGGATCAAATAGAACACCTGTAATTTTCTTCAGGTAGCTTTATATACTGTAACCAGACAAGCCTGCCTGTCAGTAGGAAGATAACAGGAACGGATCTAGCTGAACACTGTGAGCAGGACGCACTGTACTAAATGTAAATAGTCTAGCTGCCTGACCGTGGTACTAATAGGATCAAATAGAACACCTGTAATTTTCTTCAGGTAGCTTTATATACTGTAACCAGACAAGCCTGCCTGTCAGTAGGAAGATAACAGGAACGGATCTAGCTGTACACTGTGAGCAGGACGCACTGTACTAAATGTAAATAGTCTAGCTGCCTGACCGTGGTACTAATAGGATCAAATAGAACACCTGTAATTTTCTTCAGGTAGCTTTATATACTGTAACCAGACAAGCCTGCCTGTCAGTAGGAAGATAACAGGAACGGATCTAGCTGAACACTGTGAGCAGGACGCACTGTACTAAATGTAAATAGTCTAGCTGCCTGACCGTGGTACTAATAGGATCAAATAGAACACCTGTAATTTTCTTCAGGTAGCTTTATATACTGTAACCAGACAAGCCTGCCTGTCAGTAGGAATTTAACAGGAACGGATCTAGCTGAACACTGTGAGCAGGACGCACTGCACTAAATGTAAATAGTCTAGCTGCCTGACCGTGGTACTAATAGGATCAAATAGAACACCTGTAATTTTCTTCAGGTAGCTTTATATACTGTAACCAGACAAGCCTGCCTGTCAGTAGGAATTTAACAGGAACGGATCTAGCTGAACACTGTGAGCAGGACGCACTGCACTAAATGTAAATAGTCTAGAAGATAACAGGAACGGATCTAGCTGAACACTGTGAGCAGGACGCACTGCACTAAATGTAAATAGTCTAGAAGATAACAGGAACGGATCTAGCTGAACACTGTGAGCAGGACGCACTGCACTAAATGTAAATAGTCTAGAAGATAACAGGAACGGATCTAGCTGAACACTGTGAGCAGGACGCACTGCACTAAATGTAAATAGCAGGAACGGATCTAGCTGAACACTGTGAGCAGGACGCACTGCACTAAATGTAAATAGTCTAGAAGATAACAGGAACGGATCTAGCTGAACACTGTGAGCAGGACGCACTGCACTAAATGTAAATAGTCTAGAAGATAACAGGAACGGATCTAGCTGAACACTGTGAGCAGGACGCACTGCACTAAATGTAAATAGCAGGAACGGATCTAGCTGAACACTGTGAGCAGGACGCACTGCACTAAATGTAAATAGTCTAGAAGATAACAGGAACGGATCTAGCTGAACACTGTGAGCAGGACGCACTGCACTAAATGTAAATAGCAGGAACGGCTCTAGCTGAACACTGTTCGCAGGACGCACTGCACTAAATGTAAATAGCAGGAACGGATCTAGCTGAACACTGTGAGCAGGATGCACTGCACTAAATGTAAATAGCAGGAACGGATCTAGCTGAACACTGTGAGCAGGACGCACTGCACTAAATGTAAATAGCAGGAACGGATCTAGCTGAACACTGTGAGCAGGACGCACTGCACTAAATGTAAATAGCAGGAACGGATCTAGCTGAACACTGTGAGCAGGACGCACTGCACTAAATGTAAATAGCAGGAACGGATCTAGCTGAACACTGTGAGCAGGACGCACTGCACTAAATGTAAATAGCAGGAACGGATCTAGCTAAACACTGTGAGCAGGACGCACTGCACTAAATGTAAATAGCAGGAACGGATCTAGCTGAACACTGTGAGCAGGACGCACTGCACTAAATGTAAATTGCAGGAACGGATCTAGCTGAACACTGTGAGCAGGACGCACTGCACTAAATGTAAATAGTCTAGAAGATAACAGGAACGGATCTAGCTGAACACTGTGAGCAGGACGCACTGCACTAAATGTAAATAGCAGGAACGGATCTAGCTGAACACTGTGAGCAGGACGCACTGCATTAAATGTAAATAGTCTAGATAGAAGATAACAGGAACGGATCTAGCTAAACTGAATACAGTGTATATATATATATGCAACACCTGGGATGCATATATATACACAATACACTGTAAGTGCAGCTAACTGACTGACTGTTCTGCCTAATCTATCTAACTCAAATCAAATGACACTGTCTCTCTCTCTCTCTATCTCTCAGCACACCGGAACACACACTACACAGGGCCGCCGTGCAGGCGGCCTTATATAGTGTGGGGTGTGTACTAAATCCCCTGAGCCATAATTGGCCAAAGCCACCCTGGCTTTGGCCAATTACAGCTCTCTCTACTGACGGCGCTGTGATTGGCCAAGCATGCGGGTCATAGTGCATGCTTGGCCAATCATCAGCCAGCAATGCACTGCGATGCCGCAGTGAATTATGGGCCGTGACGCGCCACACGAATTTAGCGCGAACGGCCCATAACGTTCGCAATTCGGCGAACGATCGAACAGCCGATGTTCGAGTCGAACATGGGTTCGACTCGAACACGAAGCTCATCCCTACTCAGCACTGATGTCAGCAAACGCATTATTAAACCCAGCTGGTGTCAGCAAATGCATTATTAACCCCTAGCACTGATGTCAGCAAAAGCATTATTAAACCCAGCACTGATATTAGCAAACGCATTAGTAACCCCTAGCACTGATGTCAGCAAACGCATTATTAAACCCAGCACTGATGTCAGCAAACGCATTATTAACCCCTAGTAATGATGTCAGCAGACACATTATTAAACCCAGCACTGGTGTCAGCAAACGCATTATTAACCCCAAGCACTGATGTCAGCAAACGCATTATTAAACCCAGCACTGATGTCTGCAAACGCATTATTAACCCCTAGCACTGATTTCAGCAAACACATTATTAACCCCTAGCACTGCTGTTAGCAAACGCATTATTAAACTCAGCACTGATGTCAGCAAACGAATTGTTAAACCCAGCTGGTGTCAGCAAATGCATTATTAACCCCTAGCACTGATGTCAGCAAAAGCATTATTAACCACTTACCAACCGGCCCATAGCCGAATGACGGCTGCAGGGCGGTTGGATAACTCTGGGAGGACGTACTATGACGTCCTCCCAGAATTCCCCTCTCGCGCGCCCCCTGGGGCGCGCACCCGAACACATCCGTGACCGCCGGGTCCTTTGGACCCGGCGCATCACGGATCCCGGTAAATGGCCGCTGATCGCGGCCGTTTACCATGTGATCGCGCCGTCAAATGATGGCGCGATCACATGTAAACAGACCGGCGTCATCTGATGACGCCGGTTCCTCTCCTCCCCTCCTGTGTACCGATCGGTACACTGTGGAGGAGAGGGAGATGGATGGATGGCTGCAGCGCTGTGCGCTGTATGTGTAGTGCCCACAGCGCTGCACAGAGACATCCAGCCATCCATCCATCCATGCTCAGCCATCCCTACTACTATGCAATGCTGTGCAATACTCTGCAATACCCCCACAATACTCTGCAATGCTGTGCAATACTCTGCAATGCCCCCACAATACTCTGCAATGCTGTGCAATACTCTGCAATGCCCCCACAATACTCTGCAATGCTGTGCAATACTCTGCAATGCCCCCACAATACTCTGCAATGCTGTGCAATACTCTGCAATGCTGTGCAATACTCTGCAATGCCCCCACAATACTCTGCAATGCTGTGCAATACTCTGCAATACCCCCACAATACTCTGCAATGCTGTGCAATACTCTGCAATGCCCCCACAATACTCTGCAATGCTGTGCAATACTCTGCAATGCCCCCATAATACTCTGCAATGCTGTGCAATACTCTGCAATGCCCCCACAATACTCTGCAATGCCCCCACAATACTCTGCAATGCCCCCACAATACTCTGCAATGCTGTGCAATACTCTGCAATGCCCCCACAATACTCTGCAATGCCCCCACAATACTCTGCAATGCTGTGCAATACTCTGCAATGCCCCCGCCATACTCTGCAATGCCCCGGGCATTCCGCCATACTCTGCAATGCCCCCGCCATACTCTGCAATGCCCCCACCATACTCTGCAATGCCCCCGCCATACTCTGCCATGCCCCCGCCATACTCTGCCATGCCCCCACCATACTCTGCCATGCCCCCGCCATACTCCGCCATGCCCCCGCCATACTCCGCCATGCCCCCGCCATACTCCGCCATACCCCGCCATACTCTGCAATACCCCACCATACTCCGCAATACCCCGCCATACCCTGCCATGCTGAGCTATGCTCGGCTGTACTCGGCCTCTGTATGTGGCCAGGCTGTGGAAGTCTCACACATGTGGTATCGCCGTACTCAGGAGGAGCAGGAGAATCTATTTTGGGGTGTCATTTTTGGTATGTACATGTTATGTGGTAGAAATATTTTATAAATGGACAACTTTGTGTTAAAAAAAAAAAAAGCGTTTTAACCACTTCCCGCCCGCCGGCCGTCATACAATGTCCTTGACTTTGTGCGGGGATATCTGAATGATGGTTGCAGCTACAGGCATCATTCAGATATCAGCTTTTTCAGCCGGCGATTCCCCATACCATGAGAACAATCATAGCAGCTGTTCCACTGCTTGATCGTTCTTACGGGAGGCGAGAGGGGATGTCCCCCCCTCCCGCGCTTCTACCGACTCACCGCTACGATCGAAGCCAGGATCGTTTTTTTTTTTTTTTTTTATTTCAGGCTTCCCAGCCTAGAGGTGAGATGTGGGGTCTTATTGACCCCATATCTCACCGTAAAGAGGACCTGTCATGACATATTCCTATTACAAGGATGTTTATATTCCTTGTAATAGGAATAAAAGTGGTCCAAAATTTTTTTTTTTTGGAAAAAAGCATCAAACTAAAATAAATAAAGTAAAATGAACAATAAAAAAATAAAAAAAAATTTTAAAGCGCTCCTGTCCCTGTGTGCTCGCATGCAGAAGCGAACGCATACGTAAGTCCCGCCCACATATGAAAACAGTGTTCAAACCACACATGTGAGGTATCGCTGCGATCGGTAGAGCGAGAGCAATAATTTTGGCCCTAGACCTCCTCTGTAACTCAAAACATGTAACCAGTAAAAAATTTTAAAGCGTCGCCTATGGGGATTTTTGAGTAGCAAAGTTTGGCGCCATTCCACAAGCGCGTGCAATTTTGAAAGGTGACATGTTGGGTATCTATTTACTCGGCGTAACTTCATCTTTCACATTATGCAAAAACATTAGGCTAACTTTACTGTTTTGGTTTTTGTAAAGCACAAAAGTTTTTTTTCCAAAAAAAAGTGTTAAAAAAATTGCTGCGCAAATACCGTGCGAGATAAAAAGTTGCAACGACCGCCATTGTATTCTCTAGGGTCTTTGCTAAAAAAAACAAATATAATGTTTTGGGGTTCTATGTAATTTTCTAGCTAATAAATGATGATTTTTACATGTAGGAGAGAAATGTCAGAATTGGCCTGGGTGCTCCAGAACGCCTGAAGGTGCTCCGTGCATGTTGGGCCTCTGTATGTGGCCACGCTGTGTAAAAGTCTCACACATGTGGTATTGCCGTACTCGGGAGTAATAGCAGAATGTGTTTTGGGGTGTAATTTGTGGTATGCATATGCGGTGTGTGAGAAATAACCTGCTAATATGACAATTTTGTGGGAAAAAAAAAAGTAAAAAAAAAACCTTGATTTTGAAAAGAATTGTGGGAAAAAATGACAACTTCAAAAAACTCACCATGCATCTTTCTAAATACCTTGGAATGTCTTCTTTCCAAAAAGGGGTCATTTGGGGGGTATTTGTACTTTTCTGGAATGTTAGGGTCTCAAGTATTTAGATAGGCCGTCAGTACTTCAGGTGTGATCAATTTTCAGATATTCGCACCATAGCTTTTGGACTCTATAACTTTCACAAAGACCAAATAATATCCACCGATTTGGGTTAATTTTACCAAAGATATGTAGCGGTATAAATTTTGGCCAAAATATATGAAGAAAAATTACTAATTTGCAAAATATTATAACAGAAATGAAGAAAAATGTATTTTTTTACAGATTTTTCGGTCTTTTTTCTTTTACGGCGCAAAAAATAAAGAACCCAGCGGTGATTAAATACCACCAAAAGAAAGCTCTATTTGTGTGAAAAAAAAGGACAAAAATTTCATAAAGATACAGTGTTGCATGACTGAGTAATTGTCATTCAAAATGTGAGAGCACCAAAAGCTGAAAATTGGTCTGGTTAGGAAGGGGGTTTAAGTGCCCAGTTGCCAAGTGGTTAAACCCAGCACTGATATTAGCAAACGCATTATTAACCCAACACTGGTGTCAGCAAACACATTATTAAACTCAGAACTGATGTCAAACACATTAACAAAAAAAAAAAAAGTCAAGTTAGCCCAATGTTTTTGTATAATGTGAAAGTTGAATTTATGCTGAGTAAATAGATACCTAACATGTCACCCTTCAAAATTGCACACGCTCGTGGAATGGCGCTAAATTTTGCTACTTAAAAATCCCCATAGGCGACGCTATAAAATGCTTTACTGGTTACATGTTTTGATTTACAGAGAAGGTCTAGGGCCAAAATTATTGCTCTCGCTCTAAGGTTCACAGCGATACCTCACATGTGTGGTTTGAAGACTGTTTTCATATGTGGGTGGGACTTACGTATGCGTTCGCTTCTGCATGCGAGCACACGGGGACAGGGGCGCTTTAAAAAACATTTTTTTTTTTTTTATTGTTCATTTTACTTTATTTATTTTAGTTTGACACCTTTTTCCAAAAAATCTTTTTTTTTTTATCATCCCTTGTAATAGGAATATGGCATGACAGCAGGGGCGTTGCTAGGTCTGAAAAAGATCTGGGGCTAGAGCCCATAGCAGCGGTCACCAACCGGGGGGGGGGGGGGGGCACACAGGTGGTAAGCATTTTTTTGCGGGCAGAGGAAGGCTGGTATTGGCGTTTCAATCATCATGGCACCATGGTTGATATGGGGTCAGGGTGATCGAAGCGCATTGTTTCTATTTGTTTCTATTGTTATATTGTAATATATAATGAAGTGGTTCAACTCACCATAATGCAGAATCAGTGGGAGCCCTGGGCGTGTCACTTGCCACATCACCTGCCACCATTTGCAGATTGTCACTTGCCACCATTTGCAGATTGTCACTTGCCACAATTTGCAGATTGTCACTTGCCACCATTTGCAGATTGTCTCTTGCCACCATTTGCAGATTGTCACTTGCCACCATTTGCAAATTGTCACTTGCCACCATTTGCAGATTGTCACTTGCCATGTCACCTGCCACCATTAGCAGATTGTCACTTACCACGTCAATTGCCACCATTAGCAGATTGTCACTTGCCACCATTTGCAGATTGTCACTTGCCATGCCAGCCAGTGCCACCAAATGTGCATACTCGCTGCATTGGTGGCAGGCTGGCAGCACTGGCCCATTTAGTGAGGGCAGGAGAGCGGAGATGCGGGGTGGGCAGTGAGAGATGATGTAATCTCTCTGCTCCCCACCACACCTCCGACATTGAAGAGGCCCATTTAGTGAGGGCAGAAGAGCGCTGATGTGTGGCAGGCAGTGAGAGATGACGTAATCTCTCTGCTCCCTGCCGCACATCGCTCCCACATTGAAGTCCCGGCTGTGAGAGCGGAAGAGTGGTGACGGGCGGGCAGGGAGAGAGATGATGTCATCTCTGCTCGTCCGCCTGCTCATCTCCAGGGCTGGACTGGGACAAAAATTTGGCCCTGGACTTCATCCAGACCGGCCAACTTTGACAGGTCTCACCCATGCCGGATCTTCTGGTCCCCCTTGCTCCTGTGGTCCCCCTGTGCTCCTCTGGTCCCCCGCGGGCTGCTCTGGTCCCCCGCGTGCTGCGCTGGTCCCCCACGTGCTGCGCTGGTCCCCCTGTGCTACTCTGGTCCCCCGCATGCTGCTCTGGTCCCCCGCGTGCTGCGCTGGTTCCTGTGTGCTGTGCTGTGCTGGTGCCCCGCGTACTGTGCTGGTCCCCCTGTGCTCCTCTGGTCCCCCACATGCTGCGCTGGTCCCCCTGTGCTCCTCTGGTCCCCCGTGTGCTGCGCTGGTCCCCCTGTGGTCCTCTGGACCCCCGCGTGCTGCGCTTGTCCCCCTGTGCTCCTCTGGTCCCCCGCGTGCTGCGCTGGTCCCCCTGTGCTCCTCTGGTCCCCCGCGTGCTGCGCTGGTCCCTCTGTGCTCCTCTGGACCCCCATGTGCTGTGTGCTGCGCTGATCCCCCGCATGCTGTTTTGGTCCCACATGTGCTCTGCTGGTCTCCCCCCCTGCTCTGGTCCCTGTGCTCCTCTATTACCCCCCATGCTGCTCTATCCCCCCTCCCAACGCTCACCTCCTCTCCCTGCTTAGATAGGCATACAGACACGACAGTACACAGACAGGCATACAGACATGATCCTAGGAGTGGACACTGATAAGCTCATCGTATGATCCAGAAGACATGCAGCCGCACACAGCTGTGACATGAACTTCCTCGGCACTCGTTCTCTTGTTCTTTCCTTCCCCCGCTCTCCATCCTGTCTGCTGCCATGGAGAATCTAGATGAGGGGACATGGATCAATGCAAAAAAAAGTTTTAAAACGGCCATTTTTTCAGGAGCAGTGATTTTAATAATGCTTAAAGTCAAACAATAAAAGTGTAATATCCCTTTAAATTTCGTAGCTGGGGGGTGTCTATAGTATGCCTGTAAAGGGGTGCATGTTTCCCGTGTTTAGAACAGTCTGACAGCAAAATGACATTTCAAAGGAAAAAAGCCATTTAAAACTACTCGCGGCTATTGCATTGCCGGTTCGACAATACACATAGAAGTTCATTGATAAAAACGGCATGGGAATTCCCCACAGGGGAACCCCGAACCAAAATTAAAAAAAAAAAAAATGACGTGGGGGTCCCCCTAAATTCCATACCAGGCCCTTCAGGTCTGGTATGGATTTTAAAGGGAACCCCGTGCCAAAAAAAAAAAAAAAAACGGCCTGGGGTCACCCCAAAAATGCATACCAGACCCTTATCCGAGCACACAACCTGGCAGGCCGCAGGAAAAGAGGGGCGTGTTCTTCTGCTCCTATTAATACCACAGGCAGGCAGCTACAGTATTTACAGTTAGTGCACTGTGTCCTCTGCACAGTGTGCACCTAAAGCTACCTGAAGAAAATTAGTGGTGTTCTTCTGATCCTATTAATACCACAGGCAGGCAGCTACAGTATTTACAGTTAGTGTAGTGCGTCCTCTGCACGGTGTGCACCTAAAGCTACCTGAAGACAATTGCTGGTGTTCTCATACTAATAATACTACAGGCAGGAAGTTGAGTCTGCTAGCTGCAGTATCAGTATATATATACATCCCAGCTTTCTGCAGCTACATCTAACTGCAGGCCATTTGTATGTCTGAAAGGCCAAGAAGGAGAGGCAGACAGCCACAAGCCAATAAAAGAGGGCAAGCAGGCTCTGTGTCTAGAGGCAACAGTGCTGGTCGTGGAGACGGTTCATCCTCATCAGCACGTGGCCATGGGACACGCTTGTCCTTTTTTTCTGCAGCTGGCCATGTTGAGCCGCAACATGCGGAAGACTTGGTAGAGTGGATGACCAAGCCGTCCTTATCCTCCTCATCCTCTCTCACCCAGGCTCAGAGTACTTTGTCTGGCAAAGCAGCTGCCAACGCTGCCTCTTCCCTCGACTCAATGGCATCAGTCACTCCTTCCCTAGCCCCACCATGTCCTCCTGAGGAGTCCCCCGAACTGTTTGACCACAGTGTTGGGTACATGCTCCGGGAGGATGCCCAGCGTTTTGAAGGCTCCGATGATGGTACCCAGCTAGAGGAAGGCAGTAACGTGAGCCCAGAGAGAGGGGGTGCCCAAGAAGGACAGCAATCTGGCAGTCATGTTCCCCCAGCTGCAGCATACTGCTAGCTTTGCTCCAGTGATGAGGAGGGAGGGGATGATGAGGTCACTGACTCCACATGGGTGCCTGATAGGAGAGAGGAGAAGGAGGAGGAGGCACATCACCAACGAGGCAGGATGCCCTCCAGGGGCCAGCTTAAGGGCAGCACACCGACTGAATCACACCGCAGAGCTCCGCATGTGCAGGGCGCTGCTGTCTCTGCACTTTATTCCAAAAGTTCTTTGGTGTGGGCCTTTTTTGAGACAAGTGCATCAGGTCCCACTGCTGCTATTTGCAACATATGTCTCAAGCATATCTCTCGTGGCCAAAACATCTCCCGCTTGGGCACCACATACTTGACCAGACATATGTTGACCAGCCATCCACATGCCCAGCGGTTGAATGCTAGCTTGGCTAGATTGCTAGCACTTCAACTGCTGCCTTTTCATTTGGTAGACTCTGCCCCCTTCCGTGAGTTTGTGGAATGTGCGGTTCCTCAGTGGCTGGTTCCCAAACGCCACTTTTTCTCACGGAAGGTGATTCCGGTTCTCTACCGGCATGTGGAATGCAATGTCTTGGCCTCACTGGACAGGGCGGTCAGCGGTAAGGTGCATATTATTGCTGACTCATGGTCCAGCAGGCATGGACAGGGACATTACCTATCTTTCACCATGCACTGGATGACTCTTCTGGCAGCTGGGAAGAATGTAGGACAGGGTGCAGTAGTGTTGGAGGTTGTTCTGCCACCATGCCTCCAAAATACTACTAGTGGTGATTCTGCCACACCTCTCTCCTCCACCCCCTCCTCTTCTTCCTCCATGGCCTCTTCCTGTGCTGATTTGACTTCAGAACCAGTGGTGCTCCGTAGGCGTTCAGGGGGCTACGCAAGCACGCCGGCCAAAAGATGCCATGCGGTGCTTGAGCTGGTGTGCTTGGGGACAGGAGCCACACTGGGGCAGAGATTCTGTCAGCTCTGCAGGGGCAGGTTCAGAGGTGGTTGACGCCACGCCAGCTTAAGGCAGGTATGGTGGTTTGTGACAATGGCGCCAACCTCCTCTCCGCCCTCTGACAGGGACAACTGACCCATGTGCCCTGTTTGGCTCACGTCCTTAACTTGGTGGTGCAGCAGTTCTTGGGCAGGTACCCGGGCTTACAGGATGTCCTGAGGCAGGCCAGGAAAGTCTGTGTGCATTTCCGCAGGTCATATAATGCCAGTGCTCGGCTGGCTGACCTCCAAAAGGAATTTAACCTGCCCAAGAACCGCCTAATCTGTGACATGCCCACCAGGTGGAACTCAACCTTGGCCATGCTGCAGCGGCTTCACACGCAGCAGAGGGCCATCAATGAGTACCTGTGCGACTATGGCACCAAGACAGGGTCAGGGGAGCTTGTTTTTTTTTCCCCACGCCAGTGGGCCATGATCAGGGATGCATGCACTGTCCTGTCAGCATTTGAGGAGGCCACGACAGTGACAGTGAGCAGTGACAGTGCATGCATCAGTGACACTGTCCTCCTTGTCCACCTGTTGGAGCACACGCTGCGTGGAATAATGGACAGGGCACTTGAGGCAGAACAGAGGCAGGAAGAGGAGGACTTCCTTAGCTCTCAAGGCCCCCTTTATCCAGACAGTGTTCCTGCATGCCCGCCGATCACACAGGAAGAGGACAAGGAGGAGGAGGAGGAAGAGGAGGATTGTGTCAGGATGGATGTGGAGCCTGGCACTCAGCATTAGCAGCAGTCTTTAAGGGATCATTTACAGTCCCATGAAACCCATGGACTTGTACGTGGCTGGGAGGAGGTGGCTGCGGATCATGTCATCCTTAGTGGAGTCCAGAGGACTCCAGACCGAATGCCTCAGCAAACCTACGCTGCATGGCCTCCCTGATCCTGCAAAGCCTGCGGAAGGATCCTCATATTCGTGGTATCAAGTAGAGGGATCAATACTGGCTGGCAACCCTCCTTGATCCACGTTACAAGGGTAAGGTTGCGGACCTTATCTTGCTGTCACAGAGAGAGTAGAGGATGAAACATCTTAGGGAGGCCTTGCAGAAAGGTCTGTGCAACGCGCTCCCAGAGACTGGAAGGCTACAAATTCCTGTTCCTGGAGAACGTGTTGCCGAGGCTTCGGTCAGTCAAAGAAGGAGCGGTGGAGAAGGTGGCCGTCTGACCGATGCGTTCAGACAATTTTTCAGTCCGCAGCCCCAAGGTATGATCGGTTCCTGCAACCATCGCCAGTGTCTGTTTTACATGGTGCAGGAATACCTAGGGGAAAGATCTGACTTGGACACCTTTCCCACCGAAAATCCTCTGGGTTACTGGGTCTTGAGGATGGATCACTGGCCAGAGCTTGCACAGTACGCAATTGAGCTACTGGCCTGTCCTGCATCCAGCGTTCTTTCGGAACGCACATTCAGTGCTGCTGGAGGTTTTGTAACCGATCACAGGGTGCGCCTGTCCACCGACTCGGTCAATCGACTGACCTTCATAAAAATGAATCAGTCTTGGATCACCACCAGCTACCAAGCACCTGATGCTGATGTAACCGAATAATTTTTTTTGAAATGTCAGATCCCTTCAAGACTGCCTATGCTGATGCTCAGTGACTATCCTGTTATGCTGAGTGACTATCCTCTTCCTCCTCAATGATCATGCTGATAGCTTGTAAGAATATTTTTGGTTCTGGGCACCGCCACCAGTGGCTAAGGCTCAATTTTTCAGTACCTGTTTAACAGGGGCGTGTAATTACAATTTTTGATGCAATATTTTGCAAGGAGGGTTCGTTGCTGCACTCAACTAGAGTATTTGTGAGGGGTTGCAGTGTTGTGGCACCGGCACCAGTGCCTAGGGCCCAATTTTTCAGCCCCTGTTTAACAGGGGCGTGTAATTACAGTTTTTGATGCAATACTTTGCAGCAGGGCTTGTTCCTGCGCTCCAACTAGAGTATATGTGAGGGGTTGCAGTGTTGGGGCACCAGCACCAGTGCCTAAGGCCCAATTTTTCAGCCCCTGTTTAACAGGGGCGTGTAATTACAATTTTTGATGCAATATTTTACAGGAGGGCTCATTCCTGTGCTCCAACTAGAGTATATGTGAGGGGTTGCAGTGTTGTGGCACCAGTGTCTAAGGCCCAATTTTTCTGACCCTGTTCAACAGGTGCATGTAATTACAATTCTTGATCTAATATTTCACAGCAGAGCCCGTTCCTGCGCCCACCAAGAGTAACTGTGAGGGCTTACAGTGTTGTGGCAACACCAACACCTAAGGCCCCAATTTCTGCAGAGTATATAGGGCAGGCCCCTACTTTCAAACATCCAACTTACAAACAACTCCTACTTGCAAACGGAAGGAGACAACAGGAAGTGAGATGAAATCTACCCCTAGGAAGGGAAATTCTCTCCTGTAAGAGTTAATATGGGAAAAACGTGTCTCCTTTCCACTGATGCTTTATCACCAATCCTTGTTTCACTAAAAACCCCAAATTGTCAAAAAGGTAAAATCTTCTGAAGAGGTGCACAGACAGCAAAACAAATGTCACAGGGGTGATAACCCTTCCCTATGTTTTCCAAAAAGCTTAAAAATAGATTTTTTTGGCTGTAGCTACACTTTAAAAATGTACCAGTTCAAAATTACAAACAGATTCTACTTAACAACAAACCTACAGTCCCTGTCTTGTTTGTACCGCCTGTATACTGCTGTTCAGAGGGCCTGGGGCCCCACACCTTTCCTTTTTTTAATTTGGGTGCGGGGTTCCCCTTAATATCCATACAAGACCCAAAGAGCTTGGTAATGGACTGGGAGGAGGGGGGTACCCATGCCATTTGTCTCACTGATTTTCATCCATATTACCGGGACCCGACATTACATTAAAGCCGTAAGCAGTTTTAAATTACTTTTATTCCTTTAAAAATGTAATTTTGTGCAGGGATGTTCTAAGCACGGGAAACACGCGCCACTCAGGGACGATCCTGGCCGGGGTGCACGGGGTGCAGTGCACCCAGGCGCCACAGAGGTGGGGGCGCTGAAGCGCCAGAGTGCTCCCCTTCCTCCTCCTCTCCTTGTCCGTAGCGTAGGCGGCTCTTTCCGCCGGTCACCGCAGCCGCCGCCGCCGCTGTGTCTCTTGCCGAAGCCCATCCCCCCTCCCTCCTCCTGTCAGAGGAGGAGAGTGGAAACAGCTGGAGATCGGAGCGGCTGTGTCTCTGTGTGCAGAGAGACCAGCCGCGCAGTGAGGCCACGGGGGGGGGGGGGGCGGTCCATTCCCGACGTGTTCCAGCTCTCCTTCTCCTGTGTAACTCCCGCCTGCTGCCCAAGCCTGACACGCTCTGCTCTCCACCTGGGCGGCGCAGCTGCACACTGTCATCTCCTCTCCAGCTGCCGCCCGGGTTGTTTTTTAATTAGCTCAATGGAGGGGGGGGCTGGTTTGTCAGGGGTCTATACTAATGGAGGGGTGTTTGTCCTGTGGGTCTATACTAATGAAGGGGGGGTTTCCTGGGGGGGTCTATACTAATGAAGGGGGGGTTGTCCTGGGGGGGTCTATACTAATGAAGGGGGGTTTGTCCTGGGGGTCTATACTAATGGAGGGGGGTTTGTCCTGGGGGGTCTATACTAATTAAGGGGGACTTGTCCTGGGGGGGTCTATACTAATGAAGGGGGGGTTGTCCTGGGGGTGTCTATACTAATGAAGGGGGGGCTTGTCCTGGGGGGTCTATACTAATGAAGGGGGGGTTGTCCTGGGGGGTCTATACTAATGGAGGGGAGGAGTTTGTCCTGGGGGGTCTATACTAATGAAGGGGGGTTGTCCTGGGTAGTCTATATTAATGGAGGGGAGGGGTTTGTCCTGGGGGGTCTATACTAATGAAGAGGGGGTTGTCATGGGGGGGTCTATACTAATGGAGGGGGGTGTCCTGGGGGGGTTCTATACTAATGAAGGGGGGGTTGTCCTGGGGGGTCTATACTAATGGAGGGGGGTTTGTCCTGGGGGGTCTATACTAATGGGGGTTTGTCCTGGGGGGGTCTGTACTAATGGAGGGGGGTGGTTTGTTCTAGGGGGTCTGTACTAATGGAGGGGGGTGGTTTGTCCAAGGGGAGTCTATACTAATGGAGGGGGGGTGGTTTGCCCAGGGAGGGTCTATACTAATGGAGGGGGGGTGGTTTGTCCTGGGGGGGTCTTTACTAATGGACTGGGGGTTTGTCCTGGGGGAGTCTGTACTAATGTGGGGGGGTGGTTTGTCCTGGGGGGTCTATACTAATGGAGGGGGGTGGTTTGTCCTGGGGGGGTCTGTATTAATGGTGGGGGGTGGTTTGTCCTGGGGGGTCTGTACTAATGGAGGGGGGGTGGTTTGTCCTGGGGGTCTGTACTAATGGAGGGGGGGTGTTTTGTTCTGGGGGTCTGTACCAATGGAGGGGGGTGGTTAGTCCTGGGAGGGTCTGTGCTAATGGAGGTGGGTGGTTTGTTCTGGGGGGTCTGTATTAATAGAGGGTGGGTGGTTAGTCTTGGGGGGTCTGTACTAATGGAGGGGGGTGGTTTGTCCTGGGGGGTCTGTATTAATGGACGGGGGTGGTTTGTCCTGGGGGTCTGTACTAATGGAGGGGGGGTAGTTTGTTCTGCGGGGTCTGTACTAATGGAGGGGGGTGGTTTGTTTTGGGGGGGCTGTACTAATGGAGGGGGTGGTTTGTTTTGGGGGTGTCTGTACTAATGGTGGGGGGTGGTTCTATACTAATAGAGGGGGGTGGTTTGTCCTGAGGGGGGTCTGTACTAATAGAGGGGTGTGGTTCTGTACTAATGGAGGGGGGGTGGTTTGTCCTGAGGGGGGTCTGTACTAATGGAGGGGGGGTGGTTTGTTCAGGGGGGTCTGTACTAATGGAGGAGGAGTGGTTCTGTACTAATGTAGGGGGGTGGTTTGTTCTGGGGGGTCTGTACTCACGGAGGGGGGTGGTTCTGTACTAATGGAGGGGGGGTGGTTTGTCTTGAGGGGGTTCTATACTGATAGAGGGGGGTGTTTTGTCCTGGGGGGTCTACACTGATGGGAGGTCTGTACTGAGGGAGGGGTTTATACTTAGTGGGGGGTCTGCACTGATGGAGGGGGGTCTATACTTAGTGGAGGGGATCTGTACTGAGGGGCGACTATAGTTGGTGGAGGGGGGGTGATACCATGTTTTACCGCACCGGGTGACACCCCTCTCCTCTTCGCGCGCGCTGCTGTACTAGCGAGCGGCGCACTATGTTTCTTCCCCTGCCTTCATATCGGCCAGAGAAGAAAAAAAAAAGGAGCAAAGAAGAGGATTGTGGGACATGTAGTCCCGAGGACTGGCAACCCCACTGTAACACGGAAACTTCAGCCCACACAGCATGCTCAGCTGAATGGGAGAGAGAGATCCAGGAGCCCGGGAAAGCTTTTAGGGAAGTACACCCAGGACTTCATAGGGAGAGGACAGTGCTGAGGGAACACCACTGACCTGCGCCACCAGAGGGAAAACCACACAGCCTGGCGCCATCCCTGGCGGAGAAAAGAATGGAGTCATTGCCAGACTACAGATCTGGGCTCTACCCAGCGGACTCGCCACGGGCAATTCAGAGTGAGCAGACTCCTGATCAGAGGAACCGTTGTTGCTGTATCGCTGGGTCAGGTGAGAGGGCCAATCGGCCATTATCTACTAACGTCCATAGGAACTGCAGTCTCCGACCATCTCTTGTATCATGTCTGCAGTCTCTGACCATCTCCTGTACTATGTCTGCAGTCTCTGACCATCTCCTGTATTATATCTCCAGTCTCTGACCGTCTCCTGTAGTATGTCTGCAATCTCTGACCATCTCCTGTAATATGTCCGCATTTTCTGACCATCTCCTGTACTATGTCTGCAGTCTCTGACCATCTCTTGTAACATGTCTGCAGTCTCTGGCCATCTCCTGTAACATGTCTGCAGTCTCTGACCATCTCTTGTAACATGTCTGCAGTCTCTGACCATCTCTTGTAACATGTCTGCAGTCTCTGACCATCTCTTGTAACATGTCTGCAGTCTCTGACCATCTCTTGTATCATGTCTGCAGTCTCTGACCATCTCTTGTATCATGTCTGCAGTCTCTGACCATCTCTTGTATCATGTCTGCAGTCTCTGACCATCTCCTGTAGTATGTCTGCAGTCTCTGACCATCTCCTGTAGTATCTCTGCAGTCTCTGACCATCTCCTGTAGTATGTCTGCAGTCTCTGACCATCTTCTGTATTATGTCTGCAGTCTCTGACCGTCTCTTGTATCATGTCTACAGTCTCTGACCATCTCCTGTATTATATCTCCAGTCTCTGACCATCTCCTGTAGTATGTCTGCAGTCTCTGACCATCTTCTGTATTATGTCTGCAGTCTCTGACCGTCTCTTGTATCATGTCTACAGTCTCTGACCATCTCCTGTATTATATCTCCAGTCTCTGACCATCTCCTGTAGTATGTCTGCAGTCTCTGACTATCTCCTGTAGCATGTCTGCAGTCTCTGACCATCTCCTGTATTATGTCTGCAGTCTCTGACCATCTCTTGTATCATGTCTGCAGTCTCTGACCATCTCCTGTATTATGTCTGTAGTCTCTTGTATCATGTCTACAGTCTCTGACCATCTCCTGTACTATGTCTGGGGGCTCTTTCTAACAGACTCTCTAACAGAAGCCCTCTCTGTGTGCATCAGAGAGACTCCCCTCCAGATCTCATTAGTGTAAGCTCTTCCTGTATTTTCTTTATTGTTAAAGGATCATGGGAGGATCCCAGGGTAAGGAAGACTTCTTAGGGGATCATCTCTGTGTTTGAGTCGTTGCCATAGTAACATTTGTAAAGGGGAGGAGTTGGTAAGATGACCACGCCCACGTGGGGGCGCCAGAAATATTTCTGCACCCAGGCGGCTGTGACCCTAGGATCGGCCCTGGCGCCACTTTACAGGCATACTATAGACACCCCCCAGGTACAATATTTAAAGGAATATTTCACTTTACTTTTTTTTTTCACTTTAAGCATATTAAAATCATTGCTCCCGAAAAAACGGCCGTTTTTAAAACTTTTTTTTGCATTGATCCATGTCCCCTGGGGCAGGACCCGGGTCCCCAAACCCTTTTTTAGGACAATACCATGCAAATTAGCCTTTAAAATTAGCACTTTTGATTTCAAACGTTCGAGTCCCATAGACTTCAATGGGGTTCTAACGTTCGTGCGAATTTTCACTCTACACACAATAAGTAAACACACTAACTCACTAGTAGCAAACTGAGCCCTGCTCTATCTTCACTCCAACAACACACTGCAAAAGCTTCCTATGGAAAGGAACCTTTTATAGTGTGGGGTACCCTTTGAGAAAGTGACGTGACAGTCACGCAATGCATCAGAGAGGAGAGAGGCAGATCGTTTGGCTGCACTCGGCTCCCCGATCACGGGATCGGTGAGCAGCAAATAGCTGCAGTTTTTTTATCGCTGGTTGTGGTGTTTTTACATGTAAGTGACTAGAGGCTTTAATAAAGATTGTTAGACTTTATCACACTATGGAGTCCTTCCCTCTTTATGTTCTTGGAGTGTTATCTGCCTGAGTCATCTGGAAGCAGATGCCTGGAGACCCCGGGGGGATCCGTCATCAGGGAGATTGTGAGGTGCCTGGGTTATCTTTGCTGGCTTACTTGGCTGTTATCGTTCAGCCATGAGGTGAGAGGCTGGGGGAACCATCATTTCCACTTCACTTTTTTAATATCGGTCACACCTGGAGGAACCTAATTGGACACATTCTTATACTCAATTGTCACAATGGGGATCTGATTGTGTATGGGACTTTTTATGGGACAATTTATGTGATTATTTTATTGTCAACCATTCTCACTTTTATTTCACTATTTTTGTTCACATTATTGGCTTTACCTGGAGGAACTCATTCTGACACATTCTTTTAATGTAATTATCACGATGGGGATTGGATTGTGTATGGGACTGGTTAATTTATGTGATTTATTTATTGTCAACTATTTTTTTTTTTCCTTTTATACCTGTTTGAAGAACTGGGTGCCAGGATATATCAGGATATATTGAAGTTGCAAACTGAAAGCTGCACTTCACTTGGTGCACTTACCGTTATTATTTAGTTAGATTATTATTTTTGCTGCACTGTTTGAATTTATGCACGTGGTCTATTTTAAGTAATTGTTTTTTTTTTTTAATATTTAATTTGCTGCATTATTGGTGGAGCAGTTTCAGAATATCTTAAGTAGCTTATAAATTTTATTTTGGTTTTGTTGTGTCTGACACATTTTTAGATGACATTTGACACTTGGGATGTGTGTTTCGGATTTTCGCTACACTTAAAATTAGTTATTTATTACCCTTTTGATTTCTGCTACACTTTTACCACTGATCCTTGACCATTATGTTCCCCTGTTTTTCCATCATTTGAGGAATTTTTTGATTGGAAACGTTCCCCCCTATCCATTAACTTATAGGGGCTTCATGTCAGCTTGATTTAGATTAATTTTTTGATGCAATATTGGTTTTTGTGACCTCTGGCTGCACAATTTAGTGGAATATTAATTGTTTTTACGTTATTTATACCTGGAGTTCCTAATTTTGGATCTTCCTGGTATGGTGAGAGTTGCACATATATAGCGTTTAGTGTTTCAACATCTAGTAAAGCGCCGCAATTTATTACCTATTATCTTATCAATTGGTGTGTAAACACTGGTATTTGTGGCAGCTACTATTTTCATCTTGTTGGGTCTGTGTTTATTTATGATTTTCTAGCAGTTACTTTATTTTTATCTATTCACCTTTTCCATTTGTTTTTTTGGTGTGAGCACAAGTATTTATTACTCTCCATATACCCAGCTTTAGTTTATCAGTCATGCTTGGACTGATTAGACTGATTAAAAGCTTGTCCTGAACATTTTAATGTTGGTGCAAGTAAAAATATGAACACAGATCATACTCCGGTTGTATTAATATGCTATAGGATTCAATATGGAGTTGGTACTCAATAACAACAATTTTTTTCTATTTTTGTAGATTGGACATGGGACTTTGCAATCATGTGGATGAAGTTAACGAAATTCAAGGTGATATTGAGTATAATAACATTTATAGCTCTTTTTGCAGTAGTACGTTTTCAACAAAAAATTCAACAGGCCACAAACAAACTTACTTCAGATGTTTCAGCATCCATTTCCACTGCCGACCATTCCCATAGACTGAAAAATGTAACCTCTAAGCCTATAACCGCATATACCATTCTAAGCAAAGGAAATGGAATCTTGTTTATGGAGACCACAGACAGAATGAAACCACCATCCTTGGTCTTATGTGCTATTGAGTCAGCAGCCCGAGTCTACCCTGACAGACCAGTTGTCTTCTTTATGAAAGGACTGGGGGATATCATGACAGAGGAAGATGAGCACAGAATTCGCAAACACTTTCCAACTTTTTTACCTTTTGATAATATCTACCTCTTTCCATTGAAAATGGAGGAGCTGTTCATGTATACACCACTTATAACTTGGTATAAAAAGGTATGTATGCCATCGGGGAAATGGCTGACTGGGTTGAAGAAGCCCTCCCAAACCAAGCAGTACTGAAATGAAAGTGTACCTAAAACATAGCACGAGACTTGAGAATGTGGCTGGCAAAATAACTTTTTGGTGGATTTAAAAGAAAAGTTCATTTTTTTTTTTCAAAATCCTAATTACCTAGGTGGATGCAGCATCTGTCCCCTGCTTGCTCTAAGACTGAGAACTGAGCGATCAAAGACCGCTGATCGCTTGGTTCTCAGTGCTCTGGGAGCAAAGAGCTGGTGACTATCAGTAACCTTTGTCTGCTCCGCCTCCTCCCCCATGCTCCCTGGAGCGCTGAGGTGTGGAGGGGATGGGAGCGCCTGACTCAGGCTCTCAGCAGCTCACTAAGAGACTGAGCCAGGTGCCAGTCCAGGGTTGTTGGCACATTCCAAGCCTGAACTGGCTCTGCGACGTCAGCTGACAGCGGGCTACAGCCCGCTGTCTGCTGAAAACAGGTCGAGGAAGTGCAGAACGAACTGCACTTGTGTAATCCATAGAATTACAGCCAAACGAGCTTTGGATACTTCTCCTTTTAAAGTAGATTGTTAAATAAAATAGGATTTTTGTACTCGCTGTAAACATTTTTTTTTTTTTTAATTTAGGACACAAGTTTCAGAGACATTTGGGTCATGTGGGTCCTCCTACAGGAGGATTTGGATACTGACAAACATAAAAACAGTGACCAGCCTATTATAATCACTCCTATTCCAAGCATGCCTCAGTTTTGAGACGATAAACATGAAGGGTTGGGCCTGTGTCCCTTAAAGATAGATTTTAAGGTGAGCATTTGAGGGACACAGAATTCAGAGACATTTGGGATGTCAAAAGCAGTCAAACTGAAGGACAACCTAAAAAAAAGCACTGTCCCTATGCAAAAATATAATATAATTAATATATATGTAACAATAACTCTCGGCTGAGCTGCTGGTTTAAGCGGGCCTGTCCTCTATGCTCCTCACCCTTCTTAAATTGTTCAATCCCCTTGACACAAATCTAGTGCAGTGTTGTAATTATATGAATATCAACTTTAACCCACAACATACACTTACAGTTATAGTTACCTCTACCTGTGTGCTGGTAGCTTCACCTGCAGGAGAAATGACAACACTGCACACAAACTTTAGTAAAAACCAAAAATAACTTCTTTCTTTTAGTAAATAATATATTTATATAAAGAATTATTACAATGACTATACTATCACACCAACGTAGTGTAACAGTGTAAGGAATAGTTGTGACAATCAGTAACAGACACAAATATATCTAATTATGTATAAATATACCCGGGAGCTCCCCCTGCTCTAGACCTTAAAGTTACTATCCTTTGTAAATAAATGCAGGGCCCTGCAATGAAAAGGTAGTCCTGACGTCTTCAGTCTTCGCTAGCTTTTATAATTGTAATCTGCAAAGGGTGCCTCCTGGGTGTTGCACAGTGTAATGTATCACACTAAAACAATTGTAATCCAACAGATTGACTAAGTGTTCTTATATGAAGAAACAAGCATCTAGCATCCGTTCTTGAGTACTGAAGTCTATTCAGGTGTAAAGTTCTCCAGCTTCACTTGTTCCGTGGGACTATCAGTCCCAGCAACACTCTGTAACAGTCCTAACTGTGTATGTAATAGTTAAACAAACTTCTGGGTGTTAACCCTCTCACCACACGAGATCCAGGCAGATGGATGTCTCTGTCTCAACAGTTCTCAGTCCGTATCGAGACACCACCACGCCGTCACACTGTTCCATTCACAAACGACCAGGAGTCTCTGGAACGATCACTTCGGCTGCTCCAACACGCTGTGATGTGATGGCAGGTTCCTTGCAAATGCTCCGCTCCTTTGCAAAGTAGGCCGCAACCCTGTAGGACACACACACCCACAGGGTTCTGCTGACAGGCTACGTGTCACAGGAACAAGAGACCTAAGATGGCCGCTCCTTACCCTTTTATATCCTCCCACAATGCAGTTCAGTTCTCACCTTGTCCAGGAGCATTGTGGGTGGGTCAGAGTTAAAGTTCTGAAGTAAACAATAAATCACTTCCATGTCATTTCACTTGATCATGAAACGTAAATGTATTGTACTTTCTCAATTGTCCACAAGATGGCACTAACACAACCTATGTACTGTATAATACACATAGAGCTAGAAACAAAGGTTGTCAGCGCTATATATATATATATATATATATATATATATATATATATATATATATATATATATATATATATATATATATATATATATATATATAGTGTTGTGTAAACACATACAGGCATACCCCACTTTTAAGTACACAATGGGGTTTATTTACTAAAGCTGGAAAGTGCAAAATCAGGCTCACTTTTTCATAGAAACCAATGAGCATCTAACCCCAGCTTGTTCAATTAAGCTTTGGTAATAAAACCTGGAAGCTCATTGGTTTCTATGCAGAAGTGAGCCTGATTTTGCACTTTCCAGCTTTAGTAAATAAACCCAATTGTGTACTTAAATGTGGGGTATGCCTGTACAACGTAGTGAAATTTTAGTGGATCTTCTCCTTCCGTTTAACCCCAATTTCCACAATAAATAAAAGTAATGATAATAATAAAAATCAAATCAAAAGTCCTATATTCTGCAGTCTTTATAAAGTGCTGTGCTATTTGACCGGTCTTGTGCCTGTGTATAATGCAGCTCTCCTACTTCTTGTTTGCAGTAACTTCACACATGCACAATGTCCCCCAGCTTGTGATTCCCCACTCACGAGAGGGTTTTGACCCTATAACTATATAAGTCTTAACCAGCTTGTGATATTCCACTTCTGCTTGAATGAAAAAACACAATGGCCTGTGCAAGTATTCTCCTGGAAATCCAGTATTTTACGCCCAATATCATTTTCTGGTACCACCATCCAGGGCTAGGTTTATTCCATATGCTGTTTATTGTTAAAATCACACATATAAAATTATACCCTTGCTTGTTAAAAGGTTTGCCAGGCATTGCAACAGAAATAATAAGACCCAGAAATGCCGCCTTGGCATGCGTTACACAGGTCAGATGTGACATCATCGGAACCGGAGTGATCCGGGTATAACTTTCAGTGCTGCTCTAAGCTGAGCTAAAGATCTCCCCTCCGGTGGAAGTGAAGGGAGCAGGCACCAATGCACCATTCAGGAGTGTAGAAGTGACAACAGAGAAAGAAAGGAACATCACTCACCGACCCAGTCCAATAACATGTGAATGAATGTGACCTCAGCCACTGCTGCTTCAGCCACGCCCTCTGTTCCGCCCGGCACACTGCGGCTTGGTCACAGAGTTTTGGAAAACAGAGCCAAGCATAGGTTTATATGAGCATCATCAGCCGTGAATGGAATCAATGCAGGTGTGTGTGTGATTCATATTGATAAAGACTGTGAAATGGTGATATGGAGAAAAAAGTAAGAAAACAAACTGAATCATGAGAAAAGTGATACGAAAGAAGCGTTTCTGGAACCAGAAATGTGTTCTATGCACATTTCGCCCCGCCCAGGGCCTCTTCAGGTGTCAAAAAGCCCAAGAAGCACTCAATGATCTAGTAGCGTATACTCTGACAGAAAAGGGTAGGACCTGTTCTTCGAGACAATAGGCATGAACAATAATTTGTCTGATGATGATATTTTTTGGGGGGGTGGGTACCTGATTTTGACAGGTACCCGCTCCCCCACTTTCATTCTGAGCAGAGGTCTGCCTCCCCTCCTTCACCCACAGCCTTCTGGGACACATCACAGATCCCAGAAGACTGCAGGACCAATCACAAAGTGTAGTGCAGCTTGTGCATGCGCAGGTGGAAGCCGGCTGTGAAGCCGCAAGGCTTCACTGCCAGTTTTCCTTAGTGAAGATGCTGGTGCCTGCACCCGAAGCCGATTAAAGAATTGGCTCTGGTGAGGGCATCGCTGGATCCAGGGGCAGGTAAGTGTCCATATTATTATTATTATTATACAGGATTTATATAGCGCCAACAGTTTGCGCAGCGCTTTACAACATGGGGCAAACAGTACAGTTACAATACAATTCAAAACATGAGGAATCAGAGGGCCCTGTTCGTAAGAACTTACAATCTAGAAGGAAGGGTCAAGTGGAACAAAAGATAACAGTGGTGGCAGTGGTTAGCATGGGTTTTAGGATGCAAAGGTGTACTGACAGGGTGTATTAAGATTTAGGCCACGTGTAGGGCAGCCTATTCATTTCAATGGGCTGCTCTATGCGCTACAAATGTGGAAGAAAGTCCCAAATCCTTTTTCAAAATCACACGGTGCCAAGACACATGTCACCAGATGCCTGAGGATGTCATTAACAATTAATGGCACTGCTGTGTATCTGCTAAAGGGAAGCACGTTTCTGTGGTGTCAGGAAAGCGATTTTGCATGCATTCCTGACGCACAAAAATGTGAACGCAGGCTAAATGTCTCAGTTACTTTGGTGGGCAGTGTAAATCTTCTCATTACATTGGTGCTTGGTGTAGAATCATTTCATCCACACTAGTGGCCAGTGTGAATGTCGCCCTTACATTAGTGGTCAGTATAAACCCCTTTTACATTAATGGTCAGTGTACACCCATATTACATTGATGGCCAGTGTTAACCACTTGACGACCGCCTCACGCCGATGTACGTCGGCAAAGTGGCACGGACAGGCAAAATCACGTACAGGGTACGTGATTTGCCTTCCGCGGGTGGGGGGTCCGATCGGACCCCCCCCCGGTGCCCGAGGCGGTCGTCTTTTGTCCAGCGGCGATCGGTGATGAGGGGGAGACCATCCGTTCGTGGCCCCCCCCTCGCGATCGCCGCCGGCCAATGAAAACACTCCTTTGCTGCTGTATGCTAAACAGCAGCAAAGGAAGTGATGTCATCTCCCCTCGGGTCGGTATTTTCCGTTCCGGCCCGAGGAGAGAAGACATCTATGTGAGTGCACCAACACACACACACACAGTAGAACATGCCAGGCACACAAAACACCCCGATCGCCCCCCGATCCCCCCCCAATCACCCCCCCCCCCCCTGTCACAAACTGACACCAGCAGTTTTTTTTTTTTTTTTTTTTTTTTTTTTCTGATTACTGCATAGTGTCAGTTTGTGACAGTTACAGTGTTGGGACAGTGAGTATTACCCCCCTTTAGGTCTAGGGTACCCCCCTAACCCCCCCTAATAAAGTTTTAACCCCTTGATCACCCCCTGTCACCAGTGTCACTAAGCGATCATTTTTCTGATCGCTGTATTAGTGTCGCTGGTGACGCTAGTTAGTGAGGTAAATATTTAGGTTCGCCGTCAGCGTTTTATAGCGTCAGGGACCCCCATATACTACCTAATAAATGTTTTAACCCCTTGATTGCCCCCTAGTTAACCCTTTCACCACTGATCACCGTATAACCGTTACGGATGACGCTGGTTAGTTTGTTTATTTTTTATAGTGTCAGGGCACCCGCCGTTTATTACCAAATAAAGGTTTAGCCCCCTGATCGCCCGGCGGTGATATGCGTCGCCCCAGGCAGCGTCAGATTAGCGCCAGTACCGCTAACACCCACGCATGCAGCATACGCCTCCCTTAGTGGTATAGTATCTGATCGGATCAATATCTGATCCGATCAGATCTATACTAGCGTCCCCAGCAGTTTAGGGTTCCCAAAAACGCAGTGTTAGCGGGATCAGCCCAGATACCTGCTAGCACCTGCGTTTTGTGCCTCCGCCCAGCCCACCTAAGTGCAGTATCGATCGATCACTGTCACTTACAAAACACTAAACGCATAACTGCAGCGTTCGCAGAGTCAGGCCTGATCCCTGCGATCGCTAACAGTTTTTTTGGTAGCATTTTGGTGAACTGGCAAGCACCAGCCCCAGGCGTCAGGTTAGCGCCAGTACCGCTAACACCCACGCACGCAGCATGCGCCTCCCTTAGTGGTATAGTATCTGAACGGATCAATATCTGATCCGATCAGATCTATACTAGCGTCCCCAGCAGTTTAGGGTTCCCAAAAACGCAGTGTTAGCGGAATCAGCCCAGATACCTGCTAGCACCTGCGTTTTGCCCCTCCGCCCGGCCCAGCCCAGCCCACCCAAGTGCAGTATCGATCGATCACTGACACTTACAAAACACTAAACGCATAACTGCAGCGTTCGCAGAGTCAGGCCTGATCCCTGCGATCGCTAACAGTTTTTTTTGTAGCGTTTTGGTGAACTGGCAAGCACCAGCCCCAGGCAGCGTCAGATTAGCGCCAGTACCGCTAACACCCACGCACGCACCGTACACCTCCCTTAGTGGTATAGTATCTGATCGCATCAATATCTGATCCGATCAGATCTATACTAGCGTCACCAGCAGTTTAGGGTTCCCAAAAACGCAGTGTTAGCGGGATCAGCCCAGATACCTGCTAGCACCTGCGTTTTGCCCCTCCGCCCGGCCCGGCCCAGCCCACCCAAGTGCAGTATCGATCGATCACTGACACTTACAAAACACTAAACGCATAACTGCAGCGTTCGCAGAGTCAGGCCTGATCCCTGCGATCGCTAACGTTTTTTGGTAGCGTTTTGGTGAACTGGCAAGCGCCAGCGGCCTAGTACACCCCGGTCGTAGTCAAACCAGCACTGCAGTAACACTTGGTGACGTGGCGAGTCCCATAAGTGCAGTTGAAGCTGGTGAGGTGGCAAGCACAAGTAGTGTCCCGCTGCCACCAAAAAGACAAACACAGGCCCATAGTGCCCTTCCTGCTGCATTCGCCAATCCTAATTGGGAACCCACCGCTTCTGCAGCGCCCGTACTTCCCCCATTCACATCCCCAACCAAATGCAGTCGGCTGCATGAGAGGCATTTTTATGTCCTCCCGAGTACCCCTACCCAACGAACCCCCCAAAAAAGAGGTCGTGTCTGCAGCAAGCGCGGATATAGGCGTGACACCCTCTATTATTGTCCCTCCTGTCCTGACAATCCTGGTCTTTGCATTGGTGAATGTTTTGAACGCTACCATTCATTAGTTGAGTATTAGCGTAGGGTACAGCATTGCACAGACTAGGCACACTTTCACAGGGTCTCCCAAGATGCCATCGCATTTTGAGAGACCCGAACCTGGAACCGGTTACCGTTATAAAAGTTAGTTACAAAAAAAGTGTAAAAAAAAAAAAAAATATGAAATAAAAAAAAATAGTTGTTGTTTTATTGTTCTCTCTCTCTCTATTCTCTCTCTCTATTGTTCTGCTCTTTTTTACTGTATTCTATTCTGCAATGTTTTATTGTTATTGTTATTGTTATTATGTTTTATCATGTTTGTTTTTCAGGTGTGTAATTATTTACACTTTACTGTGCTTTATTGTTAACCATTGTTAACCATTTTTTTGTCTTCAGGTACGCCATTCACGACTTTGAGTGGTTATACCAGAATGATGCCTGCAGGTTTAGGTATCATCTTGGTATCATTCTTTTCAGCCAGCGGTCGGCTTTCATGTAAAAGCAATCCTAGCGGCTAATTAGCCTCTAGACTGCTTTTACAAGCCGTGGGAGGGAATGCCCCCCCCCCCCCCACCGTCTTCCGTGTTTTTCTCTGGCTCTCCTGTCTCAACAGCGAACCTGAGAATGCAGCCGGTGATTCAGCCAGCTGACCATAGAGCTGATCAGAGACCAGAGTGGCTCCAAACATCTCTATGGCCTAAGAAACCGGAAGCTACGAGTATTTCATGACTTAGATTTCGCCGGATGTAAATAGCGCCATTGGGAAATTGGGGAAGCATTTTATCACACCGATCTTGGTGTGGTCAGATGCTTTGAGGGCAGAGGAGAGATCTAGGGTCTAATAGACCACAATTTTTTCAAAAAAGAGTACCTGTCACTACCTATTGCTATCATAGGGGATATTTACATTCCCCGAGATAACAATAAAAATGATTAAAAAAAAAAATATGAAAGGAACAGTTTAAAAGTAAGATTAAAAAAGCAAAAAAATAATAAAGAAAAAAAAAAAAAAAACACCCCTGTCGCCCCCTGCTCTCGCGCTAAGGCGAACGCAAGCGGCGGTCTGTCGACAAACATAAACAGCAATTGCACCATGCATGTGAGGTATCACCGCGAAGGCCAGATCGAGTGCAGTAATTTTTCCAGTAGACCTCCTCTGTAAATCTAAAGTGGTAACCTGTAAAGGCTTTTGAAGGCTTTTAAACATGTATTTATTTTGTTGCCACTGCACGTTTGTGCGCAATTTTAAAGCATGTCATGTTTGGTATCCATGTACTCGGCCTAAGATCATCTTTTTTATTTCATCAAACATTTGGGCAATATAGCGTGTTTTAGTGCATTAAAATTAAAAAAAGTGTGTTTTTTCCCCAAAAAATGCGTTTGAAAAATCGCTGCGCAATTACTGTGTGAAAAAAAAAAATGAAACACCCACCATTTTAATCTGTAGGGCATTTGCTTTAAAAAAATATATAATGTTTGGGGGTTCAAAGTAATTTTTTTGCAAAAAAAAAAAACTTTTTCATGTAAACAATAAGTGTCAGAAAGGGCTTTGTCTTCAAGTGGTTAGAAGAGTGGGTGATGTGTGACATAAGCTTCTAAATGTTGTGCATAAAATGCCAGGACAGTTCAAAACCCCCCCAAATGACCCCATTTTGGAAAGTAGACACCCCAAGCTATTTGCTGAGAGGCATGTCGAGTCCATGGAATATTTTATATTGCGACACAAGTTGCGGGAAAGAGACAAATTTTTTTTTTTTTTTTTTTTTTTTTGCACAAAGTTGTCACTAAATGATATATTGCTCAAACATGCCATGGGAATATGTGAAATTACACCCCAAAATACATTCTGTTGCTTCTCCTGAGTATGGGGATACCACATGTGTGAGACTTTTTGGGAGCCTAGCCGCGTACGGGACCCCGAAAACCAAGCACCGCCTTCAGGCTTTCTAAGGGCGTGAATTTTTGATTTCACTCTTCACTGCCTATCACAGTTTCGGAGGCCATGGAATGCCCAGGTGGCACAAAACCCCCCCAAATGACCCCATTTTGGAAAGTAGACACCCCAAGCTATTTGCTGAGAGGTATAGTGAGTATTTTGCAGACCTCACTTTTTGTCACAAAGTTTTGAAAATTGAAAAAAGAAAAAAAAAAAATGTTTTTTCTTGTCTTTCTTCATTTTCAAAAACAAATGAGAGCTGCAAAATACTCACCATGCCTTTCAGCAAATAGCTTGGGGTGTCTACTTTCCAAAATGGGGTCATTTGGGGGGGTTTTGTGCCACCTGGGCATTCCATGGCCTCCGAAACTGTGATAGGCAGTAAAGAGTGAAATCAAAAATTTTCACCCTTAGAAATCCTGAAGGCAGTGATTGGTTTTCGGGGTCCAGTACGCGGCTAGGCTCCCAAAAAGTCCCACACATGTGGTATCCCCATACTCAGGAGAAGCAGCTAAATGTATTTTGGGGTGCAATTCCACATATGCCCATGGCCTGTGTGAGCAATATATCATTTAGTGACAACTTTATGAAAAAAAAAAAAAAAAGTGTCACTTTCCCGCAACTTGTGTCAAAATATAAAATATTCCATGGACTCAATATGCCTCTCAGCAAATAGCTTGGGGTGTCTACTTTCCAAAATGGGGTCATTTTGGGGGGTTTTGTGCCACCTGGGCATTCCATGGCCTCCGAAACTGTGATAGGCAGTGAAGAGTGAAAGCAAAAATTTACACCCTTAGAAATCCTGAAGGCGGTGATTGGTTTTCGGGGCCCTGTACGCGGCTAGGCTCCCAAAAAGTCCCACACATGTGGTATCCCCATACTCAGGAGAAGCAGCTAAATGTATTTTGGGGTGCAATTCCACATAGGCCCATGGCCTGTGTGAGCAATATATCATTTAGTGACGACTTTTTGTAAATATTTTTTTTTTTTTTTTTTTTTGTCATTTTTCAATCACTTGGGACAAAAAAAATAAATATTCAATGGGTTCAACATGCCTCTCAGCAATTTCCTTGGGGTGTCTACTTTCCAAAATGGGGTCATTTGGGGGGGTTTTGTACTGCCCTGCCATTTTAGCACCTCAAGAAATGACATAGGCAGTCATAAACTAAAAGCTGTGTAAATTCCAGAAAATGTACCCTAGTTTGTAGACGCTATAACTTTTGCGCAAACCAATAAATATACGCTTATTGACATTTTTTTTACCAAAGACATGTGGCCGAATACATTTTGGCCTAAATGTATGACTAAAATTTAGTTTATTGGATTTTTTTTATAACAAAAAGTAGAAAATATCATTTTTTTTCAAAATTTTCGGTCTTTTTCCGTTTATAGCGCAAAAAATAAAAACCGCAGAGGTGATCAAATACCATCAAAAGAAAGCTCTATTTGTGGGAAGAAAAGGACGCAAATTTCGTTTGGGTACAGCATTGCATGACCGCGCAATTAGCAGTTAAAGCGACGCAGTGCCAAATTGGAAAAAGACCTCTGGTCCTTAGGCAGCATAATGGTCCGGGGCTCAAGTGGTTAAAACTCCTCTTTATATTGGTAGTTGGTAAAAAAAAAAAAAATCAGCATTGCCATTGATAGCACCCTCCTCTCCCCCCAGCACTGCCACTGATCCCAGGAGTCCTAGGATCCCTTGAAGTTTTCTTTCTATTAATGGGTCCCCTCACCTACGCAGTCCATGGTGTGCAGGCAGTGAGGAGATGATGTGCTGTAGCCTCTAGCAACCAGTGAGCAGTGTTGATGTACAGTAGTTTCTAGCAACCAATCAACAAGAATCATGTGCTGTAACCTCTAGCAACTAATCAGTGAGCCGTAATGTGTGCTGTAATATCTAGCAACCAGTCAGTGAGTGGTAATGATACACTGTAACCTCTGGCAACCAATCGGGGGGGGCACAAGAACATTTTTGCCCAGGGTCCAATCAATATTAAAGACTGTCCTGATTGGACAGATTGGGGTAAGGAGTTCCATAGGATTGGAGAGGCTCTTGAAAAGTCCTGGAGGCGAGCATGGGAGGAGGTGATGAGGGAGCTAGAGAGCAGGAGGTCTTGAGAAGATTGAAGAGAACGATTAGGTTGGTATTTAGAGACTAGGTCAGTGATGTAGCTGGGGGCAGGGTTGTGGATGGCTTTGTAAGTAGTTGTTAGTATTTTGAATTTAATTCATTGGGTGAGCGGGAGCCAGTGGAGGGATTGCCAAAGAGGAGTAGCAGACACAAAGCGATTGGTAAGGTGGATGAGTCTGGCAGCAGCATTCATGATGAATTGAAGGGGATATAGAATATGTAGAGGTAAGCCAATGAGGAGAGAGTTGCAGTAGTCGAGGCGAGAGATGACCAGGGAGTGAATTAAGAGCTTTGTTGTGCCATTGGTTAGAAAGGAGCGTATTTTGGAGATGTTGAGGTGGCAAGATTTGGATAGTGATTGGACATGGGGCTTAAAGTAGAGTTCAGAGTCTAGGACTACACCTAGGACCTTAGCATGTGGGGATGGGCTTATAGTTGTGCCATCGATTTTGTGAGAGAGATCAGGGGGAGGGGCATGTGGGGGAGGAAAAATGATAAGTTCAGTTTTGGATAGGTTAAGTTTGAGGAAGTGGTGTGACATCCAGACTGATATATCCGATAGTAAATGAGTGATACGTGAGGAGACTGAAGGAGTGAGCTGAGGGGTAGAGAAATACATTTGAGTGCCATCAGCGTAGCGATGGTATTGGGAAGCCATCAGCTGACCCAGGGAGGAGGTGTAGATTGAAAATAGGAGAGGACCAAGAAGAGAACCTTGGGGGACCCCAACAGAGAAAGGAAGAGAAGAGGAGTAGGTAGAATTGTAAGTAACGCTAAAGGTGCGATAGTTAGGAAAAGAACCAGCAAAGAGTGCAGTCATGGAGACCAAAGGAGTAGGAGTACAGAATAGTGTCCATTGGTTTTGGCCGTTAGTAGATCGTTTGTTAGTTTTATCAGAGCAGTTTCTGTGGAGTGTTGAGGACGAAATCCAGACTGAAGGGGATCAAGAAGGGGATTTCGCTCAGTCGGTTGTAGACCAGACGTTCAAGTAGTTTGGATAAAAAGGGGAGCAAAGAGATGGGGCTTAGGTTGTTAAGATTGAAAGAGTCCAGTGAGGGTTTTTTAAGTATGGGGCTGACAAGTACTTGTTTTAGAGTTGGGGAAGATTCCAGAAGAGAGGGAGAGATTGAAGATGTGGGTTAGAGAGTGTAAAATAGAGCTAGAGGGTGAACGTAGAATTTGTGAGGGAACAGGATACAGAGGGCAGGTGGTAAGATGGGCATTAGCAATTAGTTTAGCAACCTCATCTATAGTGGTGGGGTTGAAAGAGGGAAGTAATGATTGTACCTGCGGGCATGAAGTGTAAAGCATGGAGGGTATCTGAACGGTAGAGATCTCCTCACGAATTGTAGCAATCTTCTGTTTGAAGTGATTGGCGATCTCCTGGGCTGTGAGTGAGTTTGTGGGTGGAGGCAGTGGAAAATAAAGTAGAGAGTTGAAGGTAAAGAAGAGTTGATAGGGACGCAATGATAAGGTGTTAATGAGAGAGATGAGTAGGACTGCTTGGCAGTGAGGAGGCAGGAATTGTATGTTTGGAGGGCAGGTTTATATTGGCTGAAATCTTTCTGGGACTTTGTCTTACGCCACAGGTGCTCAAGAGCACGGCTGTGTTTTTTCAGACTTCTAGTGTCAGCTGTTTGCCAAGCTTGATGGCGACGGGGCTTGATTCTGTGTGTAGTGAAGGGGGCCAGTGTGTCCAGTAAGGCTAGAAGTGAAGTGTTGTAGACAGAAGTGGCTACGTTGGTGCAGGACAGGAGTGCGCTTTTGTCATAGAGGTGGTCATTTGCAGAGTAGAGAAGAGAAGTGTTGAGATGGCGTAGGTTTCTATGGGTAATCATTAGGCGGTTGGAGGGAGAGGAGGTGGAGGAGAGGAAGAGACTGAAGGTAGTGATCAGAGAGAGGGTAAGAATAGTTGGAGAGGTTGCACGGAGTGCATAGGTGGGAGAAAACAAGGTGAAGGGTATTGCCTTCAGAGTGAGTAGAAGCATGTATCTATTGCTTCAGGTCAAAGGAGGAGGTTAGACTGAGAAGTTTGGAAGTAGCAGGAGTGTTAGTATTAGTAGGGATGTTGAAGTCCCCGAGAATGATAGTGGGGATTTCAGAAGAGAGAAAGTATGGTAGCCAGGCAGAGAAGTCATCAAGAAAGGTAGATGCTGGTCCAGGGGGCCGGTAGATCACAGCAATCCTTATGCCGCGTACACATGATTGGAATTTCGGCCCGCAAAAGGCAGATGAGATTTTTTCGTCAGAAAATGCAACCATGTGTATGCTCCATCGGATTTTTGCTGGCCGAATTCCAGCCAGCAAAAAATTGAGAAAAAGTTCCTATCCAAAAATGCGATCATCTGTGGCAATTCCGACGCGCAAAATCCCTACGCATGCTCGGAAACAATTCAACGCATGCTTGGAAGCATTGAACTTCATTTTCTCGGCTCATCATAGTGTTGTACATCACCGCGTTCTTGACGGTCGCAATTTCAGTGAACTTTTGCGTGACTGTGTGTATGCAAGGCAAATCCCATCGGAAAAGCCGTCATATCTTTTTCCGACGAGAAATCAGCTCGTGTGTACACGGCATTAGAGAAACTGGGGAGAAGAGACGCATGCAGTGTGCCTCAATATATCAATATATATTTAAAGTCAGCAGCTACATGCATAGGTTTGCTGAGGCATTCGGTCCGGAGTCCTCTGGGTCAGTAAGGACGACATGATCCGCAGCCACCTCCTCCCAGGCACATACAAGTCCATGGGTTTCTTGGGACTGTAAATGATCCCTTAAAGACTGCTGCTGATGCTGAGTGCCAGGCTCCACCTCCATGCTGACACAATCCTCCTCCTCCTCTTCCTGTGTGATCGGCGGGCACGCAGGAACACTGTCTGGATAAAGGGGAGAGCTAAGGAAGTCCTCCTCTTCCTGCCTCTGTTCTGCCTCAAGTGCCCTGTCCATTATTCCACGCAGCGTGTGCTCCAACAGGTGGACAAGGGGGACAGTGTCACTGATGCATGCACTGTCACTGCTCACCATCCTCGTGGCCTCCTCAAATGGTGACAGGACAGTGCATGCATTCCTGATCATGGCACACTGGCGTGGGGAAAAAAAACAAGCTCCCCTGACCCTGTCCTGGTGCCATTGTCGCACAGGTACTCATTGATGGCCCTCTGCTGCGTGTGCAGCCACTGCAGCATGGCCAACGTTGAGTTCCACCTGGTGGGCATGTCACAGATTAGACGGTTCCTGGGCAGGTTAAATTCCTTTTGGAGGTCTGCCAGCTGAGCACTGGCATTATATGACCGGTGGAAATGCACACAGACTTTCCTGGCCTGCCTCAGGACATCCTGTAAGCCCGGGTACCTGCCCAAGAACTGCTGCACCACCAAGTTAAGGACCTGAGCCAAACAGGGCACATGGGTCAGCTGTCCCTGTCGGAGGGCGGAGAGGAGGTTGGTGCCATTGTCGCAAACCACCATTCCTGCCTTAAGTTGGTGTGGCGTCAACCACCTCTGAACCTGCCCCTGCAGAGCTGACAGAATCTCTGCCCCAGTGTGGCTCCTGTCCCCCAAGCACACCAGCTCAAGCACCGCATGGCATCTTTTGGCCTGCGTACTTGCATAGCCCCTTGAATGCCTATGGAGCACCGCTGGTTCCAAGGACAAAGCACAGGAAGAGGCCATGGAGGAAGAAGAAGAGGAGGGGTGGAGGAGAGAGGTGTGTCAGAATCACCAGTAGTGGTATTATGGAGGCGTGGTGGCGGAACAACCTCCAACACTACTGCACCTTGTCCTTTAATCTTCCCAGCTGCCAGCAGTCACCCAATGCGCCGTGAAACTTAGGTAACGTCCCTGTCCATGCTTGCTGGACCATGAGTCAGCGGTAATATGCACCTTACCACTGACTGCCAAGTCCAGCGAGGCCAGGACATTGCCTTCCACATGCCAGTAGAGAGCCGGAATCGCCTTCCATGAGAAAAAGTGGCGTTTGGGAACCTGCCACTGAGGAACCGCACATTCCACAAACTCACGGAAGGGGGCAGAGTCTACCAACTGAAAAGGTAGCAGTTGAAGTGCTAGCAATTTTGCCAAGCTAGCATTCAACCGCTGGGCATGTGGATGGCTGGGAGCGAACTTCTTTCTGCAGTGGCGCAGCTGGGGCAGGGAAATTTGCCTGGTACAATCTGACGTTGGTGTACCAATAGCAAGTACTTGGCTGTGACACACCTAATTCTACACTTTCATTCCTCTCAGTGCAGGTCTCAGAGAGGACTGAAGGTATAGTGGGGTTGGAGATCCCAGCTGATGAGGAGCAAGGAGAGGTCCTCTTTGTTCTTTGGTGTGGGTCTTTTAGGTACGCTTGCCAACGAACTGCATGGCAGGTCAACATATGTCTGGTCAAGCATATGGTGCCCAAGCGGGAGATGTTTTGGCCACGTGAGATACGCTTGAGACAAGAGGCCGCAGTGGCAGCTGCTTTGCCAGACAACGTACCCTGAGCCTGGGTGAGAGAGGATGAGGTGGATGAGGACGGCTTGGTCATCCACTCTACCAAGTCTTCCGCATGTTGCGGCACAACGCGGCCAGCCGCTGAAAAAAAGGCCAAGCGTTTCCCATGGCCACGTGCTGATGAGGATGCACCGTGTCCACGACCAGCACTGTTGCCTCTACACACAGAGCCTGCTTGCCCACTTTTATTGGCTTGTGACTGTCTGCCTCTCCTTGTTGGCCTTCCAGACATACTATTAGCCTGCAGTGAGATGTAGCTGCACAAAACTGGGATGTATATATATATATATATATATATATATATATATATATATATATATATATATATATACCGATTATACTGCAGATAGCAGAATCAACTGCCTGCCTATAGTATTATTAGTATGAGAACACCTGCACTTGTCTTCAGGTAGCTATACTGTAGGTGCAACTGTACAGGGTACACAGTACAGTAACTGGAAATACGTCAAGAGCCTACACAAGCACCTGGCTTCAGGTAGCTATACTGTAGGTGCAACTGTGCAGGGTACACAGTACAGTAACTGGAAATATGTCAAGAGTCTACACAAGCACCTGGCTTCATGTAGCTATACTGTAGGTGCAACTGTGCAGGTTACACAGTACAGTAACTGGAAATATGTCAAGAGCCTACCCAAGCACCTGGCATCAGGTAGCTATACTGTAGGTGCAACTGTGCAGGGTACACAGTACAGTAACTGGAAATATGTCAAGAGCTTACACAAGCACCTGGCTTCAGGTAGCTATACTGTAGGTGCAACTGTGCAGGGTACACAGTACAGTAACTGGAAATATGTCAAGAGCCTGCCTGTGCTATTACTAGGATCAGAAGAATCACACAAGCACCTGGCTTCAGGTAGCTATACTGTAGGTGCAACTGCGTAGGGTACACAGTACAGTAACTAGAAATACGTCAAGAGCCAACACAAGCATCTGGCTTCAGGTAGCTATACTGTAGGTGCAACTGTGCAGGGTACACAGTACAGTAACTAGAAATATGTCAACAGCCTACACAAGCACTGGCTTCAGGTAGCTATACTGTAGGTGCAACTGTGCAGGGTGCACAGTACAGTAACTGGAAATATGTCAACAGCCTACACAAGCACTGGCTTCAGGTAGCTATACTGTAGGTGCAACTGTGCAGGGTACACAGTACAGTAACTGGAAATACTTCAAGAGCCTACACAAGCACCTGGCTCCAGGTAGCTATACTGTAGGTGCAACTGTGCAGGGTACACAGTACAGTAACTGGAAATATGTCAAGAGCCTACACAAGCACCTGGCTTCAGGTAGCTATACTGTAGGTGCAACTGTGCAGGGTACACAGTACAGTAACTGGAAATATGTCAAGAGCCTACACAAGCACCTGGCTTCAGGTAGCTATACTGTAGGTGCAACTGTGCAGGGTACACAATACAGTAACTGGAAATACGTCAAGAGCCCACACAAGCACCTGGCTTCAGGTAGCTATACTGTAGGTGCAACTGTGCAGGATACACAGTACAGTAACTGGAAATACATCAAGAGCCTGCCTGTGCTATTAATAGGATCACTAAAAGCACACAAGCACCTGGCTTCAGGTAGCTATACTTTAGGTGCAACTGTACAGGGTACACTGTACAGTAACTGGAAATATGTCAAGAGCCTACACAAGCACCTGGCTTCAGGTAGCTATACTGTAGGTGCAACTGTGCAGGGTACACAGTACAGTGACTCGAAGTAAGTCAAGAGCCTACACAAAAGCACCTGGCTTCGGGTAGCTATACTGTAGGTGCAACTGTGCAGGGTACACAGTGCAGTAACTGGAAATACTTCAAGAGCCTACACAAGCACCTGGCTTCAGGTAGCTATACTGTAGGTGCAACTGTGCAGGGTCCAGTAACTGGAAATACTGTAAAAACACCTGCCTGCCGGTCAGTATAATAGAAAGAGAAGAACAGGATCTAGCTAAACTGAATACAGTGTATATATATATATATATATATATATATATATATATATATATACAACACCTGGGATGTATATATATACACAATACACTGTAAGTGCAACTAACTGACTAGACCTGCCTACTCTATCTAAATTAAATCAAATGACACTGTCTGTCTATCTATCTTTCTCTCAATACCGGAACACACTACACAGGGCCGCCGTGCAGGTGGCCTTATATAGTGTGGGGCATGTGCCAAACCCCCTGAGCCATAATTGGCAAAAGCCAGGGTGGCTCTCTGTACAGACAGCGCTGTGATTGGCCAAGCATGCGGGTCATAGTGCATGCTTGGCCAATCATCAGCCAGCAATGCACTTGCGATGCCACAGTGAACTATGGGCCGTGACGCGCCACTCGAATTTGGCGTGAATGGCCCATAACCTTCACAATTCGATGAACAACCGAACACACGATGTTCGAACACGAAGCTCATCCCTAATGGTAACCCTTCTGATTCTATCTGTCATTTCTTCAGTAAGGTCATGACAATAAAACAAGAATTCTGACTAGATGTTATAGGCTGCAAGGATATTTGTTTTCCTAAACATACTTTTCATATGTCAGCCCCTAGGAGTTCGGATTGCACAATATACAGTAAGGTTAGATGGCAACATCTGCTGTCTCCACTGGTAGTTGTTAATGAAAATGCCAATATGTTTAATGGTCTCTAAGATTTTCCAACAATTATAAGGGGAGGAGATGCTGCACTGGAAACATTTGGTCAGTCCAGGAATTATTACTCAGACTTCAAATATTTAGTAACTGTTTTGATCCTGAAATTCAGAAGGAAGACTGAAAGACAATCAGAAGGAAGACTGTAAGACTGTAAGACAAAAGCTGTGTAGGACAGACTGTATAAAGCAATTAATAGTCACCATCCAAGTAGTATAGTTTTAGACAAAAAGTTAGAATTAATTAAAATATTGTGGAAATACCACCTTGGAATAGAAAACCAACACCTTCCAAAATTGGAATAAAACTAAACCATTCATATTGTGAATGAGTGGTGTGATTTGGTGTTATTCCAATTTTGGAAGGTGTTGGTTTTCCATTCCAAGGTGATATCCTCACAATATTTTTAATTCATTCTAATAAACTTTTTGTCTAAAACTATACTTCTTGGATGATGATTATTACCTGCTTTACACAGTCTGTCCCCTACACAGCTGTTAGTAGACGTGCACCGTCAAAAAAATTTGTTTTGTTTCGTTCCGTTTCGTATTAAAATTAATTCGTAATTCGTGTCCGAAATTCAATTTGGATTCATACGAAATACGAATTTTCGTTAGGTTCGTAAACTTTTCGTAACAATAACGAAAGTTCGTTATGATAAAGTTATCATTATGAGGGGCTCCCACCATCCCTGTGCTGTGCTGACTTCCTGGGTTTTTAACTTTTAGTTTCGTTAACTTTTCGTAACAATACCGAAAGTTTGTTATGATAAATGTATCATTATGAAGGGCTCCCACCATCCCTGTGCTGTGCTGACTTCCTGGGTTTTTAACTTTTAGTTTTGTTAACTTTTCGTAACAATAACGAAAGTTCGTTATGATAAAATTATCCGAAGTACGTAAACGAAATTTCGTATTTCATACAAAATTTGTATGCATAAAAATTTGTATTTCGGATCCTCACGAATGTACGAATTTTTTGAAATTCCTACGAATTTTCGATTCGTACAAAACTAAACGCACATGTCTAGCTGTTCGTTTTTTTTTGTAGTTGTCCTCCTTATGTAATTGCACCCACACCATAAATTTGGTGAGTCAATGAGTTATAAGTTTGCCCTCATTTTTTTACGCATTTTATTTCTATTCAGTGTCATAATGGCTTTGGCATGTACAGTAGGTTTGGACAGTGTGCACAGCTTTCAGCAAGCCTCCAGATGTTTTGTTGAAACTTTTAAAGCACTTTGGCAGAGGTTAAAAAGAGGATTTTCAGTCTCCATCCAAAACATTTAAAAGTCATGACTCATCAGCTACAAATACTATAGCTGCTGGCTTTTAAAAAAAAAAAGACACTTGACTGTCCAGGGATTCAGTGTTGTCTTCACCGGGACCAATTCTCCTCTGGTCTGGGGTCCCCGACGCCGCCATGAGTGGTGTGAGTTGGTGTTATGTGGGAAGCTGGCTGTGACTCATTGCAGCTTCACATCCAGCCTCCCACTGGGCATGAGCAAGTTGCGCTATGTGTTATGAACGTAGCTGCAGCAGCCTGGGACCTGTGACATGTCCCAGAAGGCTGTGGGAAAAGGGGAGGGGGCCCTTTTGGGTGAAGTTCCGCTTTGAATACAGGTCTTAAAACCAAACTCCAAGAAATATTAACTGTACAAAGTTATCCAGCTTTGTGTTTATTATTGCATTGGTAAATGTATTTTTTTTTAAATGCAAGTAGTGGAAGTACCTGAATTTGACTTGGTATAAGGCTCGTGCAATCTCCTGTACAACAGAGCCCTGAATAGAAGAGGGAACAAAACATAAAGCCAATAAGTGTATAGATGAGATGAGATCACCAGTCTGCTGCTTCTGTTAATGTGGCAGCAGAAAAAGATGTTTCAAGCAGCATATACCCCTGGCAGGCACAATACCAAACATAGCCGTACGAAAACTGAAGTTTTCTCTATTGCCGCGTACACACAATCGGACTTTACGGCATACTTGGTCCGGCATACTGGATTTCGTCAGACAATTCGATCATGTGTGGGCTCCAGCGGACTTTGTTTTCTCAAAAGTTTGACGGACTTAGATTTGAAACATGTTTCAAATCTGTCCGACAGGCACGAGTCCGGTCGAAAAGTACACTCGTCTGTATGCTAGTCCGACGGACAAAAACCGACGCTAGGGCAGCTATTGGCTACTGGCTATGAACTTCCTTGTTTTAGTCCGGTCATACGTCATCACGCACAAATCCGTCGGACTTTGGTTGATTGTGTGTAGGCAAGTCTGTTCATTCGGAAAGTCCGTCGAAAAGTCAGTCGAAAAGTACGCTGGACAAAGTCTGCCGTAAAGTCCGATTGTGTGTACGCGGCATAAGGCTTCAGCTTAGCTGTTTGAACCTTGCTGAAAGCTTTACAGATGCTTTGCAGTAGCTTGCTGTACACACTGCTCTCATACAAGCTGAAGCCTGTGTGAACAAAGCTTGAAAATGTAATAGACCCCATTGGAATTCTTCTCATATACAGAAAAAAAAACAGACATGCTTTATAAGGTTGTTTCCATTGGTCTACCATCTCTGTGTATAGAGTTGGATAAAACCTTTTATCTATCAATACTTTTCACTGCTTTTCTATGTGTTTTCAATATATTTCCAGGTAAACCCCAAAAAAGAAAAGTACTGGACCCATGTTATTTCTGATGCCAGCAGGTTTGCTATGATGTGGAAACATGGTGGAATTTATATGGATACCGATGTCATCTCCATTCGCCCAATACCTAAGGATCATTTCGTAGCAGCTGAATCTACTAGAGTTACCGGCAGTAGTGTTTTTGGGCTGCCCCCCTTTCATAACGTGACCTGGGAGTTTATGGAAAATTTTGTAGTGGAATACAAAGGATGGAAATGGGGACACCAAGGACCGGGAGTATTCACACGTGTTATAAAAAAGTTGTGTGGAGAGATAGTATTTAACTTTTTGGTAGATACTGTATGTCAAGATATATTTTACTTTCATCCTCATCATTTCTACCCAATTTTGTATACATCCTGGGAAAAATATTTTGAAGTTTATGAAAATCCACCAACTTTCACAGACTCGTATGGCCTACATCTATGGAACTATAAAAACAAAGTTGGTCTAACCATGGTTCCTGGAAGTAATACATTAGTGGAACACCTCTATAAAAAATATTGCCCGCTTACATATGGAGCAATTCTGAGAAATGAAACTATTTAGATTTAAAAAATAACTTTGCTCAGCATGGAGAATTTGGGAGAGCACAAAGAAAACAATAAAGTACATTGTTGCTGCTACTACTAAAGAGGTGAAAAGGACAGTGGGTAAAAGAACCCCCTTCCCCCAAAACCTTAATCCTCTTCTTGCCTGTGCACCCCGTCTCCTTCTTTCTGTAACAGCCATCGCTAAAATTGTTAGTGTCCCCTGAGATTGGGCACTAAAGCTGGATATACATGTAGTTTATTTCCCATTCAGCTATGTTGATGCAGGGATCTCTCCCACTGTGCAATTCTATTGTGACAGTGGGGACTCCCCCCTCTATCAGAATTTACAGACTAGTGCTGTAGCCATTGGCTGTGAGTAGGGATGAGCTTTATGTTCGTGTTCAACATGAGTTCGACTCGAACATTGGCTGTTCGCCGAATAGCGAACAATTTGGGGTGTTCGCCGCAAATTCGAAAGCTGCGGAACACCCTTTAAAAGTCTATGGGAGAAATCAAAAGTGCTAATTTTAAAGGTTAATATGCATGGTATTGTCATAAAAAGTGTTTGGGGACCTGGGTCCTGCCCCAGTGGACATGTATCAATGCAAAAATAAGTTTTAAAAATGGCTGTTTTTTCGGGAGCAGTGATTTTAATAATGTTTAAAGTGAAACAATAAAAGTGAAATATTCCTTTAAATTTCGTACCGGGGGGGGGGGGGTTTAGTATGGTCTGGTATGGATATTAAGGGGAACCCCGTGCCACGTTACAGAGAAGCCATAGGGATGTCTCCGTGCATCAGAGGGGGTCGGGGTCACCTGGCGACGTCAGCGTGTGGCCCCGCCCTCAGTTATAAAAGAGCTGTCACCTGAGAGAACCGTCATTATGGTGGGTGCCTCCCATGTAGGCGGGTCGGTCGCGATTTTTTTTTTCTTTTTCGGTCCGTCGACGGAGCAAGAGAAGAAGAAGACTACGTGGGACAGTTTTATCTTTTTATTTTTGATAAAGGACTTGTCCCCAAGCCGTGTCATGTCATTTTTAACATTTTCATACTTTTTTGTGAAATGATAGAGGTACATTTGTACTCCATTACCATTTCACACAGGGAGGGAGACCGGGATCTGGGGGTCCCTTTGTTAAAGGGGGCTTCCAAATTCCGATAAGCCCCCCATCTGCAGACACCCACAACCACCGGGCAAGGGTTGTGGGGATGAGACCCTTGTTCCCATCAACATGGGGACAAGGTGCTTTTGGGGGCTACCCCAAATCACCCTCCCTATGTTGAGGGCATGTAGCCTGGTACGGTTCAGGGGGGGCGCTCTCTCATCCCCCCCTCTTTTCCTGCGGCCTGCCAGGTTGCGTGCTCAGATAAGGGTCTGGTATGGATTTTTGGGGGGACCCCCACGCGATTTTTTAAAAAATTTTGGCGCAGGGTTCCCCTTAAAATCCATACCAGACGTGAAGGGTTTGGTATGGATTTTGAGGAGGACCCCCATGCCATTTTTAAAAAAAAATTTGGCACGGGGTTCCCCTTAATATCCATACCAGACCTGAAGGGCCTGGTATGGAATTTGGAGGGACCCCCACGCAATTTTTTTTTTAAATGTTGGTTCGGGGTTCCCCCTAATATTCATACCAGGCCTGAAGGGCCTGGTAATGGACTGAGGGGGAATCCCATTTTTTTTTTTTTAATGACTTATATGTGTATTGCCGGGACCGACAATTCATTATAGCCGCGAGTACTTTTAAATGACTTTTTTACTTTAGAAATGTCATTTTGTGCAGGGACTGTTGTAAACACGGGAAACATGCGCCACTTTACAGGCATACTATAGACACCCCCCAGGTATGAAATTTAAAGGAATATTACACTTTTATTGTTTCACTTTAAGCATTATTAAAATCACTGCTCCCGAAAAAAACGGACGTTTTTAAAACTTTTTTTTGCATTGATACATGTCCCCTGGGGCAGGACCCAGGTCCCCAAACACTTTTTATGACAATAACTTGCGTATTAACCTTTAAAATTAGCACTTTTGATTTTTAATGTTCGTGTCCCATAGACTTTAATGGTGTTTGCGTGTTCAAACAAATTTTTTGCCTGTTTGCATGTTCTACTGCGAACCGAACTGGTGGGTTTTATGCTCATCCCTAGCTGTGAGTGCTGATTAAATGCTGGTCTTGCAGCATAACCCTTCAACAGAAGCCGGACGTTAGACCGCAATCTGTTGAGCAGACAGTGGCATACACATACTGAAAGTGTACCAGGCTTAAGAATAGTAGTCAGATCACACTCCCATGTTCATGTGACATCACTGGGACCTAGCAATTGGCTACTAGACTTAAGTACTCTTACAGGGGAATAGATCACATACACCGAATATTGTCTAAAGCTGCTGTGGAAGTAGAAGCTTAAATAGAGTGCTGGCAAGGTGATCGTCAGTTTTAGTAGGGTGCCCTGAATGAGACAGTGGGATGAATTTAATAAGGGCAGATAGACTGTGCACTTTGCAACTGCAGTTGCTCCAGAGCTTAGTTAATGAGAAGAAGCCTCACTTTGCAAAGACTACTAAATCAAGCATTTTTGCTTGCACATCATTGGATGATGGAAGTCAGTAGAGCTTCACCTCATTTACTAAGCTCTGGAGCAACTGAACTTTCAAAGTGCACAGTCTATTTGCCTTTAGTAAATCAACTCCAGTCTCTCTTTAAAGAATATGAAAACCCAATATTTCATATTCCTGATATGTGTCTGCTCTACCATGTACTTGTATGAAAAAGTATCCTTTTATTTGTAATGCTTCCTTTGTGTGAAATCCCTGATGTTCCTGCCAGTCCCCCTGCTTCCCTATTAAAAACTGACCACATAAGGCAGGAGAGAATGACATGGTTAGTGTTATGGCTGTACTGGGAGCTATTCCAATGATCAGACTTGTGCTGACACGCCCCCACACCTGCACAGCCATTCACTGCGAAGATTAGTGTAATGTTGTTTCTCCTCCCCTATCTATTAATGCAGCTGAGAACAGAGGGAAACACGTTTTTCATTATTTTTTTAATATCTATACACAAATGTTTTGCCTTTCACTTTAAACTAAATGGGCTGTTTTACAAGGTGAGGGTTTTTCATATACTTTCAGTATAGTCATTACAGTGCAATTGTTTGATGTCTCCTCTTACTGAACAGGGAAAACTTTGGAAATATTTACCATGTGGAAAGCGCCCTAAAAAAGAAGAGTAGAGGCAGAAATGCTTGGTAAAATATTTACACTTTCAAATCAGGAAAATGAGAAATAATCTTATATATTTTCCCAGTCTCCTTCTGGTCATTATCATTTAGCAAAGGTATTAGTAAAACAGGTTGGACTCCAGTCTGTTTTTTAATAGAGACAGGAAATCCTGCCAGGTTGTTATTGCTGTCTATGTTTACACAGAGATTTCCCCTCTTCTGTTCTACAACAAGAGTCGGGTTAGGAGTAATATAATCTCCAACAATTGTCACTGGAATAATTGTCTCAATTTGAAGATTTTCCCTCACCTTCTGTCTGTAATGCCCCGTACACACGGTCGGACTTTGTTCGGACATTCCGACAACAAAATCCTAGGATTTTTTCCGACGGATGTTGGCTCAAACTTGTTTTGCGTACACACGGTCGCACAAAGTTGTTGGAATTTCCGATCGCCAAGAACGCGGTGACGTACACCACGTACGACGAGACTAGAAAAGGCCGGTTCAGAACCAAGCGCGGCACCCTTTGGGCTCCTTTTGCTAATCTCGTGTTAGTAAAAGTTTGGTGAGAGACGATTCGCGCTTTTTCAGACTTGTGGCTTTCAGATCGTTTTCTGCCGTTCAGTTTGTGCTTGTGGGTTTGTATCTGCTCTTCAGTGCGTGCAGTCAGTTCGTATCGGAGTTTTCTGTGCGATCTTGCCCGCTCGTTGCTGTTTTTCAGGTCGCTCTTCACAGGCCTTGCTGTTCTTCAGTGCGTTCTGTTACTTCGTTCTGAGCAGCCGACCGTTTTCTAGCCATGTTTCGTATGCGTACTCCTCGTAGAGTTCGTGCTGTGCGGGGGCTTGGTGTTGGGGTCCTGACCTTGACACAAGTCCAGTCCATGAACAGGGTGGGGAGGAGTTCATGGACCAAGAATTGGTTGCTTCAGCGTGACCAGTTCTCTCATATGCCTTTGCTCCGTGAGATCCGTGAGAATAATCCTGATGATTTCAGGAACTTTCTCAGGATGACGGACCCCGTGTTTCACCGTTTGTTGGCTTCGCTGACCCCCTATATCAGCAGGCAGGATACCTGCATGAGGCAAGCCATCACTCCGGAGCAGAGGTTGGTCGCTACCTTGCGGTATTTGGCCACAGGGAGAAGTCTGCAGGACTTGAAGTTCTCGACAGGCATCTCCCCCCAGGCTCTGGGGATCATTATCCCAGAGACCTGTTCTGCCATCATCCAGGTCCTGCAGAAGGAGTATATGAAGGTAAGATTTTTATCCTTTTATATCACATTTTATTGTATTGAATGTTTGATAATATATTGTATTTCTTCCCTCATTCCCTAATTACCATGATTGTAATATGCTGTGAATGTCCCCTTTGTTCTCATGCATGCTGGATTTTTAGGTAATTATTATTTTATGTCCTTCATACATATTTGCCCTTCACTAACCTCCCCAGCATGGTCTTTCCTGGCCTATATTCACCTCATGTAGTCACTTAACAATGTATTTTATCAGCTCCATAGTAGTGCTTTACCCCAAACACCCCCTAAAATGTTTGGAAATGTTATTTTTGATTTAAATTCAGGCAGAGTGCCAGAGGCTTTTTTTTGTGGTGTCCCCAAATTTTTTTTAACCCTCCCCCCCCAACTGCTAAGTCAGCTGATCCCAATTCTCTATCCTCAATCATCTATCTGCTGACTTTGCCAAACCCATACACACTATACCCATCTCTTTACTGGTCAGATTTATGGATGAATTCCCCAAAGCATGTAGTGCAAGGGCCTGCCTGTATACTTTCCAATGGTACTGTTTAAAGTTTTTGTATCGTATTATTATCTTGATAGGTAATAGCAGAATGTTCAAATGTCCTCAAATGTGTACAGTGTGTATTTATATTTTTGTATTATGACACTTCTTACCTGTCCAGTGGTCTGCCAATAGTGTAACTCAGGAGGGGCTGTTCCAAGTAATACCCTGTATTTAGGCATTCATCTCTCAATGAAGTGAAGAGGGTTACCTGTCCAAGAGTCCCCCCCCCCCCTATAATGTTTGAAATGGCCCATGAGAGGGGGGGAGGGGGAATATGATAGGTGTACCTTATACTTTGTTGTTGTTAAATTCCCCTTAGTAAATGCTATCTGGAGGTTACCCCATAATGTTTGTGTCTAATCTGCTTGCCATGTTTCTGTGAAAAAATAGTAATGTTTATTTTTTTTTCCTCAACAGTTTCCTTCAACGCCACACAAATGGCAGACTGTGGCCACCCACTTTGCCCAGCGGTGGGACTTTCCTAACTGCGGAGGGGCAATTGATGGGAAACACGTCCACATCGTCCCACCACCCAACTCGGGGTCGTACTATTATAATTACAAGGGGTTTAATAGTATAGTGATGTTGGCGGTGGTGTCGGCTAATTACGAGTTCTTGTATGTGGACGTGGGGAAGAATGGCCGGATGTCCGATGGTGGAGTGATCGCCCAGACGGAGTTCTACAGGCGTCTCCAGAATGGCAGCTTGGACTTGCCACCTCCAGAGGACGATGTTGAAGGTCTCCCATTTGTGTTTGTTGCTGATGAAGCATTTGCGCTGGGGGACCACCTGATGCGGCCATTCCCGATGAGGACCCTCACCCCGGAACAGAGGGTTTTTAATTACCGGCTGGCCAGAGCCCGAAGAGTGGTGGAGAACACATTTGGAATCCTGGCCAGCCGGTTCCGATTATTTCTGACACCCATCCATATGGCGGAGTATAAACTGAACCATATAATACTTGCCTGCTGTGTTCTCCATAATTTTTTAAGAAAACATTCAGCCAACTATGCTGGCTCAGTTGGGCCTGAGGCCGGAATCCCTAATCCATCAACACTGACGGCGCTTGAAAGTGGCCGTCCTGGCTTGCCCTCCCTGAATGCCCGTGATGTCCGGTTACGCTACCTGGAGTTCTTTGTGGGTAGGGGGGCTATCAATATGCCAGACAATCTGTGACACCTTTTTCAAATAAAAAACAACCAAAAGAAATTCTTTGTGGACATTTACTGCTTGTGTGTGTTTTAGCTGACCCTGACAGAAATGTGTTGAGTGCAGAAAATGTCGTGATTGGGTAACCTTATAAAAAACAGTGTTGGCTGGTACTTCCTAAATGCAAAAACACATTTCACTACAAGTGCACTTGCAACTGCACTGAACCTGCACTTGTAGTGCAAAGAGGATTTGCTCTTAGGAAATAACCCCCATTTTTGCATAAAACAGCAATTACATCACCCCAAAAGTGTTGTAGTGTTGAGACAATAATCCACACATTCTTGAGTAAGGCACTTTTTTATACCTGCACAATCAAATGTGCATTTCCCAAAGGTTTTTAAAACAAACCAACATGTTTGTTGTATAACAATGTTTGCAGTAGCATTATCAAAAATCGAAATATCCATTTCAGATAAAACAGGCCTGTGTAAAACCAACAAGAAAGCCAAAAAACCTGAACTTACAAAGTTCACATATGGTAAAACCTGAAGGCTATATCAGACATGAGTATTTATGAACTGTGTTTGATATAGCGTTCAGATGGGGGGAAATCACCCCTGGAAAAGCCAAATTTGGAAGATGCACACCAATTTACGAATGTCAACATGTGCTATCTGCCATCAGGGGGGATCAAGGGACATGTTTTGGGGGAGCAAGCCCTTCCTCAACGCTACTTTATAATTGAGGAAGGGGTTGCACCCCCAAAACGCGTCCATTGATCTCCCGTGATGGCAGATAGCACATGTTGGCACACTGTGTGCATCCTCCAAATTTGGCTTTTCTAAACATTTAAAAAATGTTGGTACGATAAAACAGGTGATTTTGTGGGGTTTAAATTCGCCCCAAAACATCAATGATGTTATTATTTTTTTTAATAACATCACTGATTTGTTACTGGATGTTTTGCAATTGGAGATTATACCCCATGATCTCCCCGATCAGTATCTGGGCACTTTCAGATGTAAAGCGTTCTGGATCACGATCACCTAAAAAGAGATAAAGAACAAAAAAAAAGGTCTCAAAAATCTGCCACCATCCATCTCTTTTACCTGAGCCTGTGTTCGCAGACACTCACCTGTTGTGGTGCCAATCTCCACCACGTCTTCTTCTTCCTCCTGCTCTTCTTCTTGTGTTGGTATTTCCCCTTCTTCCAGAGGGGGGGGGTCTCTGGTCTCCTGGGATGAGGGGTGTCCGAGTCTTTTCTCCCCTATGTAAAACAAAAATGGTATACTTAGCACACAGATATTTGATGGCAGAACTAGAAATAGGAAACATTGCTCGGAAGTGGGGTACAATTGTCTATTTTAGCAGAGTTCCAAGATGTATATTTTTTATTGCCCTTTGTCAAGCTGCAATACTTTACCTGTTTGGTACAAGCTTCACAGATGTAGCCCCTCCTATAGTATACACTGGAGCACCTGTGTGCCCCCCCTAATAAAAATGGTGTTCTTGTGTCCCACACTAGTGCTCCAGTGTCCAGATGTGAAAACAGCTGCTCAGTGTCCTCTCCTTACACACAATCTAGTTTGCATTTCATTCTAGTAACAAACCCATCTACACAAAAAAATATTTGGCATCCAAGTAGGCCCCCAAAAATGTGTGAAAATGCATATGGCCTAAACAATGGTGTTCTAGAGGCCGAAAGAAAAATGTTTGATACGAACGAATAATGTGCCCATGAACATTAAAGTTGACCTTTTTAAACGTTACAACTAATAAAAGCATATGGAGCAGAACGAACGTAATAAAGAGAGAAACTATAGGAACACAGCACAACTACTTACTTTTTTGCAGCACTCTCCGGATCTTTCGCTACTGCTCTGGCTCTCTCAACTTCAGTTCCGACCACCGCTTCCTGAGCTGATCTTTAGACCTTCGTACCCCGAAATTCCACTCTAGACTCCTGACCACTTTCGCCATGATCTTGGCCTTTCGGATGTTGGGGTTGGGGTAAGGCCCATATTTTCCGTCATAGTCAGACTTCCTCATGATGTCGACCATCTCCAACATCTCCCCAAATGACATATTTGTGGCCTTAAAACGTCTCCTTCTGGATCGGGACGTGCCTGGATCCGCCCTTTCCTCCTCCTCCTCCTCGTTGCTACAATTAGCCCGCACCTGCTGTATGTCCGCCATCATGCTCTTCCCCCACTGCGCCGAACGAAAAGGGGCGGGAATACACTAGAAAGAACGTCAGGGGCGGGCGGAGTTACACGCATGCGCAGTGTGTATAAAGCGTAACACACGTGCGTATTACGTTTGATCTGTGAGCGGAGGAAGGAGCATTGGACGCGCCGATCGTAAGAACGAAGGTAAGAGACAAACTTGTGCCTATACTGCTTCTAGATTGAGGCCTATATTGTAACAAGATTAGGAGAGTTTTGTGTGACATTAGGCTTTGTCTTGTGTTGTGTCTTGCAGTGAACATGGATATGGTACTCAAAGATAAGGACTTCATTTCAGTATTCATAGAGATGCTAAGGGAGCTGCCCTGTCTGTGGGAGATTAAACACCCCCATTACAAGAACCAAGCAAAGAGGAAGGCAGCACTGGAGCAATTGTGTGAAATTGTGAAGCAGGTGATCCCCACGGCAGACATCACTTATTTAAAGATTTTCATTGGTGGCCTGAGGAGCACATATCTGAGGGAGCGCAATAAAGTCCTGGATTCACAGAGATCCGGAGCAGCAGGTGACATCTATGTCCCCAGGATGTTGTACTACGACAGGCTGCACTTTCTGGCAGGCCAGACTGAACCCAGGCCATCCCTCTCCAGTCTTCCTTCCACGCTTCCTTCCCCCCCGGCTGAGGCTTCTGACGCCCAACCTGGGCCTTCCAGGCCGCATGTGGAGGAGCCCAGATTGAGCCAGGTATAGCATTCCTCTAAATATTTCTGCTTGTCCAATCAATGATGTGAACTATATGTTAGTTGGGAGTACTAATTAAGGATTGTGATTGATGATGCAAAACATTACAACTATGTCCCTTTTTCATACACAGGGAAGTCTCAGCCAGGAGGTGGCCGGGCCGAGCCGGCTGGCTGATATCAAGGTCCCTCCACCCCCCCTGAAAACAGAAAGTGGCAGTAGGACGAGTGCCCTAGAGGAGGCGGCTATCAGATTCTTTTGGAGGGCTACAGAGGTCCTGGGAGCACCACACACCAGGCAGGAGAACATTGCTGCATTCATAGCCTATAAAATGCAGAGGATGGAGGAGGGCCAAAAAGCCATGTGTGAGGCCCTCATATCGGAGGCTCTGGAGAAAGGTATGAGGGGCCAAATTACACCTCACACACAGCTTTGGGATGGTCCTCCTCCTCCTCCTGCAGGTCCTACTCCTCCTCCAGGTCCTACTCCTCCTCCTGCCACATCTCCAACTGCACAGCCACAGCCGGGAATGAAGCGTGAAAGGAAGACCAGACAATGAGGATCCTGGATCCAGTCTGTTGGGCAAAAAAATGCAGCCTCTTGTGGTACCACAGCCTGCGGACACACATGTCATCTGCTGCTATCCAAGTCTCTGTGAATCCCGGACCAGACTGCCCTCCCTTACATATGGACTCCTCAGGCCACCAATTTTGATGTTGAAGAATTGATGTCTGCCGTGGGGGTCCCAGGCTTCGCTAATTTCTCTTGTTGATCCAGTGTTGCCTTCCTCTTTGTTTGGTTCTGATCCCTTAATAAAGGATTTTTGTTTTTAATTATACTCTCCTATGTGTTTTACTTCAAAAAGGATAGTTTGTTTGTGAGGATTCAGGTACATTTCAAATATACAATGTGAAATGAACAAGGGACACCAACAACAAACAATCTCCTTGAGATTAAATAATAAAAGATATCAATGGTGTTGGGGTAACTTGACACACAAAACACACCCAAAAATATTCTGGAGTAAAAATAAAAATAACATTGAACAAAGATCAGCCTTGGAAAAAATACAAACATTAAATAAAAAAAAAGGCTTAAAATCCAAAATAAAAAAAAAAATTAAAAAATATCAAACTGTCAGATGTGACAACTAATAACAATATATTCAGGGAATCCCACTAAAAAAACACAAATAAAAGTTTGTGAGAAGTGTGTGTGAATACGAGCAGCAAAACGACTTAATTCTTGTCACATTATAAAGAAGAAGAGAGTGCGCTGTATTAAACCATTTTTAACATTGCAGCGTGACAAAAGTGCTGTATCCATTGCGAACGCTAAGTTTACCAGAACGAGCTGTCCCGTGTCGGAATTTCTTCTGAGCATGCGTGGCACTTTGTGCGTCGGAACAGGCCACACACGGTCGGAATTGACACGATCGGATTTTGTTGTCGGAAAATTTTATCTCCTGCTGTCCAACTTTGTGTGTCGGAAAATCCGATGGAAAATGTCCGATGGCGCCCACACACGGTCGGAATTTCCGACAACACGCTCCGATCGGACATTGTCCATCGGAAAATCCGACCGTGTGTACGGGGCATAAGACTCTAGTCACGCCTATACGTACATGCTTGTGTTCACAAATACATGTGTACCCCACAGCATATGTTATACGTGTGTTGTGGTACATTGTACCCCAGTTTGAGTGACATCTCAGTGCTCATATAGAGTATGAATAATTTCACCTGCCCTTTAGAGCACCACAATGCAAAGATGTGAATGCACCATGTGTTGTGTTGCATTGCTCAAAAGAGATGCCGGTGTATTGAGGCTTGTTAAGGTGTTTGTAAAGTCATTAAAAACTACTTACACTCCCTTAATAATTTGTCTACAATATAAATTGAGGCTTGTTAAGGTGTTTGTAAAGTCATTAAAAACTACTTACACTCCCTTAATAATTTGTCTACAATGTAATCTACTGTAAATACCTTTTTTTCATTTTATCAGTGGCAACATGACATTTGGTCCCATCCTCTCCCACCAGGGTTTGAGGTGGTGACTCAAAAAGATGTTGGAGAGAGATGGATACCTTTCAATCATCCTCAGGCTGTAGGCAAACCTCTGTTACTTGAACCATGATGAGCTAGCTTTGGTGGAAAGGTTGTATTCACAGCCATCTTACTATAGTACTACAGGCACATGCGCACACATACAGTACTTACACACACAAGCCAAGAGGTCACAGACCTCATTAAAGTCTGACAGAGGTTCTAATCATTCACCAACCTATCCAAAACCACTAAAGTTTCACTTTATTACTTTCATATACTTTTTTTTTCATTGTATAAAATACTGATGTATTTCCAAAGCCATTCTTTTTACCATTCAATAGATCAGAGATGCAATATTGAGTATGTTAACATGAATACTTATGACGCGTTAAGACGATCGGAATTTCCGAGAAAAGTTTGATGTAAGCTTGTTGTCGGAAATTCCGACCGTGTGTAGGCTCCATCAGGCATTTTTTGTCGGAAATTCTGACCAACAAAATTTGAGAGCTGGTTCTCAAATTTTCTGACAACAAAATCCGTTCTCATAAATTCCGAGCGTGTGTACACAATTCTGACGCACAAAATTCCACGCATGCTCTGAATCAAGTATGAGACGGAAGCGCTCGGTCTGTTAAAACTAGTGTTCGTAATGAAGATAGCACATTTGTCACACTGCAAAGTTTTTAATCTTTTAATGCAGCGCATTCTCTTCTTCTTTAGAATGCTAGAATAATGAAGTTGTTTTGCTGCTGACAAACTGATTTCTTTATTATTTTTCTTGATCTCCTGAATAATATTTTTTTTCGTCAGATCTCCATAATAATGTTTAGAATTTATTTTTATAGTGATTTTTTTCAATGATTTTTTTTATCAAGATCTCCTGTTTTGTTTTTTTTTCCAGTGATCTCCATAATATTTTTTGTTGTTTTGTGTGTCAAGTTACCACAACACCATTATTATCTTGTATTTTTTAACCTCAAGGAGGTTGTTTGGTGTTGATGTCCCTTGTTAATTTCACATTGTAATTTTGAAATGTACCTGCCTACTCACAAACAAACTTTCCTTTTTGAACTAAAACACATAGCCAAGGACAAATAAACTAGGCATTTATTAGGGGTCATAACAAAATAAAGACAAAGGCAGCGCTGGATAAACTGGTGAAATTGGCGAAGCCTTTGTACCCCAGGGCACACAGTAATTATTTGACAGGCAAAATTGGTTGCCTGAGGAGTCCATTTATTAGGGAGCACAATCCAGTCCAGGATTCAGAGAGATCAGGAATAGCAGCAGATGACATATATGTCCTGAGGCTGTGGTCTTACAACAGCCTGCATCTTTTGTCAGACCATACTGAACCCAGTTCATCACTCTCTTGTCTTCCTTACATGCTTCCTTTCACGCTTGCTTCCGGGCTGTGGCTCTGGTGTTGGAGCTGTGGCAAGAGGTGGAGGAGGAGGAGGATGGTTCAACTCACACAGGTGAGTTTTGTTTGTGATTTCGCCCCTCAAACCCTTATTTAGGGCCACATAGATCACTTCCTCACAAAATAGGCGTTGGCCCACCTCCATTTCCTGCATTTTGCTGGCTACCATGCAGGCATAGGCCTTTTGAAGATTGGGGGTGGTTCTGAGGGCCGCAGTAGCCTCCCGAATCAAAGAAAGAGCTGACTCCTCCACGTCCCTCCCCTTCCTAGTACTTTTTGTTGGAAGGCAGAGGAACCTGGGATTCGGCCAGGCTACTGGGCCCGGCCACCTCCTGGCTGCCACTTTCCCCCTCCACCTCCTGGCTGCCACTTTTCCCTGCCACCTCCTGGCTGCCACTTTCCCCTGCCACCTCCTGGCTGCCACTTTCCACAGCCTCCTCCTGGCTGAGGCTTTCCTGTGTATGAAAATGGGATATAGTTTTAGTTTATTGTTCATCAATTAAACACAATTGTGAGAATTATGTTGAACAATGCTATACCTGACTCAAGCTGGGCTCCTCCACATCTTCTTCCTGGGTGGAAGGCCCAGGTTGGACTTCGGAAGCCTCATCTGAGGTGGAAGGAAGTGTGGAAGGATGGGTTAAGAGTGATGGCCTGATTTCAGTCTGGTCTGACAAAAATCACAGTCTGTCGTAGTACCACAGCCTGGGGGCATAAACGTCATCTGCTGTTGCTACTGAACTCATGGAATCCTGGACCTTCTTGCGCTCCCTATTATAAGTGCTCCCCAGGCCACCAATTTTGGCCTTCAAATAGTTGATGTTTGCCGTGGGGATCTGTGGCTTCACTAATTCCAGCAATTGATCTAGCGCTGACTGCCTCTTTCTTTTATTACTATAAAAGGGGTGTTTCACCTGCCACAGACAGGGCTCTCTGTACATATCAATGAATTGGGGGAGGAAGTCGTGATCATTGAATCGATCCATTTTCTGTGCAAGACACAACACACGACAAACCCTAATGTCAGGCTAAACTCTCCTAATCTTGTCCCAATATAGGCCTCAATCTAGAAGCAGTATAGACCACTGATGCTACAAGTTCAAATTGTACCTTCGCTATCACAATCTGCGCTTACGCTACTCCGTCCTCCGCTCACAGATTGTACGTACGATGCACGCGTGTTACGCTTTATATACACTGCACATGCATGAAACTCCACCCGCCCTTGACCTTTTTTCTAGTCTATTCCCCGCCCCTTCTCGTTCGGCGCAGTGGGAGAGCACATGGCAAAGAAAGTGCAAGTGCATGCAGAGGAGAGCAGCAATGAGGAGGACAACGAAAGCCAGGAGCCACAAACGTCCCAATCCCGGAGGAGATTTAAGTCCTCTAATATGTCCCTTGTAGAGATGTTGGAGAAGGTGTACATCTTGAAGAGGGCCGACTATGATGGGAGGCATGGACCGTACAGCAACCCAAATGTGAGAAAGTCCAAAATCATGAGTAAAGTTGTGAAAAGTCTGCAGATGAATTTTGGGGTACAGCGATCCAAGGATCAACTGAGGAACTGATGGTCAGACCTCAAATTGAGGGAGCAGGATCAGTACAGAAGAATCAAGAGAGTGCTGCAAAAAAGTAAGTATTTTTTCATGTGTTCCTATTATTATTACGTTCGTGCTGCTCCATGTGCTTTTCTTTACTGTTGTACAGTTTAAAATGGCAAGTTTCAGGTTCGTGAGCACAGTAATTGTTCATAAGTAAACATTGTTCGTTCACCCACTAATGCAATGTTTTTGGCAGATGCAGGATAAATACATTTGTTCATGCCTATTTGTATTAAAAGAAGTTTACTACATTGTTGTCTAGATGGGTTTGTAACTAGAATGAAATGCAAACTTGATTCAGTGTAAGGAGAAGACACTCAGCAGCTTTTTACACATCTGGACGCAGGAGCACTAGTGTGGGACACCAGAACAAACTTTTTAGGGTGTCCCACACAGGTGCTCCAGTGGATACTAGGGGTGTCTCCATGTGTGATACTTTACCAAAAAAGGTAAGTAATCCAGCTTTAAGAAAGAGAAAAAATTATGTCTTCTGCTTGGAACTCTGCCAAAAGAGACAATTGTACGACACTTCCAAGCAATGTTTCATATTACTATTTCTGCCCTCAAATATCTGTGTGCTAAGTATACCTTTTTTTTTATTCACATAGGGGAGAAAAGACTCAGGACATCAGAGGACACCAAGGACCTACAACCTCCTAAAGAAGGGAAAATCCCCATACCACAAACAGAGGATGTGGAGGAAGGAGAGGTTTATGAATTGGGCGAAATAGTGACCACAACAGGTGAGTGTCTGAGACCACAACTTCAGGTAATAGATGTATGCCTGTATATTTATAATACATGGTGTGTTTTTTAATTTTAGGTGATGTGGATGTTGTGGAAGAAGAATCTCACTTCACAAGTGCAAGTGCACACATCTCCATTGGGGAGATCATGGTGTGGAATCGTGATTTACAGAAGATCAAGGAAGACATCAATGATGTGGAAAAGAGACTCAAAAACATAATTGCTGTTTTAGGCAGAATCTAAAACACACCACAATTATTCAAATAGTTTATATTTTTAATATTTTTCTAACTTTTTTAAAGTATATTGAAATTTTAAAGATGCACACAGCATGTCAACATGTGCTATTTGCCACCACGGGATATCAGTGTACATGTTGTGTGGGTGCAACCACTTCCTCGCAACTAAAGTAGCTGAGAGGAAGGGGTTGCACCCCGGAAACACACATGTTGACATTAGACATGGGATCAGGAGGGAAATCCCCATTTTGACTCTCAATTTGTGTGCATCTTCTAAATTTGGCTTTCACAGGGGTGGCAGGCAATATCAACACAGTTTGGACATACTAATGTCTAATATTGCCTTCTAATTTCTAAAAGTTGAACTTTGTAAGTTCCTGAGTTGTGTATTGTTTTATGGTTTTAAACATGCATGTTTACCCCAAAAAAGGATATTTCTACTGTCAAACAAAATAATTGTTGGTTTGTTCAAAAACCCTTTTCTAATGCACATGTGAATGTGCTTTGAGTAAAATGTTTTCTACTCAACAATGTATGGCTTCTTCTTTCAATGCTCAATAGCAGTTTTTGGAGTAATTTGGTGTTTACAGTGACAATAGGGGTTATTTACTAAAGGGAAATCCACTTTACACTACAAGTGCACTTTCAGTGCAGTTTCAAGTGCATTTTTGCAGTGCACTTGTAGTGCAAAGTGGATTTTCCTTTAGTAAATAACACCCACAGTTCTTTAAAATTTGCCACAATCAGGCCATTTTCGTGACTCAAAAAATTCAATTCATGGTGCTGAAAATGATGAATATTTTTACCATTAATGCATTACATACATCAACAACAAAAACAAGGTGTGTGTGTAGCAGACCCATAACATAATAATAGTTAGCTGAAGAAGAGATTGTCACCTCATGTATCAAAGAAATTACATTTGCACTATTGAAGAAAATGGCCAAAAAGAAAAGCCCATTGGATAACCTAGGAGACAGCTAAAAGAAACACAAGCAGTAAATCAAAGGAAATCTTATTTCAGTTTAAATTATACATTTATTTTAAAAATGTTTCCTAAACATTTTCTGGAATATCAATGGCCCCCCTACCCGCAAAGTACTCCATATATTTTAGATGAACCTCGTGCTTTGGGGGGGGGGGCAAGCCAGGATGGCCAGCTTAAAGCGCCGTCAGGGTTTGTTCTTGAAATTCGGCCTCAGGTCCAACTGAGGCCACATAGTTCATAGCATTTCTCCTTAAAAAGTTGTGTAGCATGCAGCATACAAGTATAATATGGTTAAGTTTAAATTTTGTGCCATGTTGGTGGCGTAAGGAATAGGCAGAACCGGCTGGCCATCATTCCGAGAGCATTCTCCACCACTCTTCTGGCTTGGCCAGCCGGTAGTTAAAAACCCTCTGGTCCAGGGCTAGGGTCCTCATCGGGAACAGTCGCATCAGGTGATCACCCAGCCCAAATGCTTCATCAGCGACAAAGACGAACGGCAGACCAGCCACATTGTCTTCCGAAGGTGGCAATCCCAAGCCACCTCTCTGGAACAATCCATAGAACTCGGTCTGGGTAATGACTCCACCATCCAACATCCGGCCATTCTTCCCCACGTCCACATAGAGAAACTCATATGTCGCCGACACCACCGCCAACATCACAATACTGTTAAACCCCATATAGTTGTAATAGTATGACCCCGAGTTGGGGGGGTGGGACTATGTGGATGTGTTTCCCATCAATTGCCCCTCCGCAGTTGGGAAAGTCCCACTGCTGGGCAAATTGGGAAGCCACAGTCTGCCATTCCTGTGGCGTTGAAGGAAACTGTGGAGTGAAACAAGAAAAGAAATTAGTACTTTTGCACATAACATTGCAAGCAGATTAGACACAAACGTTCTTGGCCAACATAAGTATAACATTTAACATTTATTTTAAGGAGTATTTAAAGAAAAAATATAAAGTCCACTTATCAGATTCCTCACCCCCTCTGATGGCCCATTGTAAAAATTTTAGGGGGGAGATGTTTTGGACAGGTAACCCTCTCCACTTCATTGAGAGCTGAATGCATACATAATGTGTGTTACTTTGGCCAGCCCCTACTTACTTACACTATTGGCAGCCCACTGGACAGGTAAGAAGTGTCATAATACAAAAATATAAATACACACTGTACAAATTGAAGCACATTTTTACATTCTGCAATTACCTATCAAGATAATAGGAGAACAAAACTTTAAGCAGTACCATTTGAAAATATTCAGGCAGGCCCTTTCACTACATGCTTTGGTGAATTCATCCATAAATATCACCACAAAAGAGGTAGGTATAGTGTGTATGGGTTTGGCAAAGTCAGCAGATAGAGTATTCTTATTGGTTGACTTAGCGGTTGGGGGGGAGGGAGGGTTCCAAATGATTTTGGGACCTCCAAAAAAAAGCCTTTGGCACTCTGCATGAATTTAAGGACACGAATAACATTTGTACACATTTTAGGTGGTGTTTAGGATAAAGCACTACTATGGAGCTGACAAAATACATTGTTAAGTGAGTAGGCTAGGTGTGTATGGGCCCAGGATAGCATTCTTGGGAGGTTAGTGATGGCAAATATGCATGAAGGACAAAAGGAACTTTAAAAACTTCCAGTATGCATGAGGATAAAGAGGACATTCACAGCATATTACAATTATGGTATTTAGGGAATGATGAAATAAATACAATACATTAGCAAACATTAAATACATAGAATGTGATGTTAAAGGAGCAGGACACCTGCCGCATGCAGGTGACCTGCTTCATAATATAAGGGGACAGCAAAGCCAACAAATGGTGAAAAACGGGGTCCGTCATCCGGAGATCATTTCTGAAATCATCAGGATTATTCTCACGGATCTCACACAGCAAAGGCATGTGAGAGAATTGGTCACGCTGGAGCAACCAATTCTTCGTCCATGAACTCCTCCTCGCCCTGTTCATGGACTGGGCTTGGGTCAAAGTAAGAACCCCAACACCAACCCCGCATAGCACGAACTCTATGACGAGTACGTACCCGCAACATGGCTTCAAAACGGTCGGCTGGTCAGAACGAACTAACAGAATGCACTGAAAATCAGAAAGGCCCGAGAAGAGCGAGCTGAAAATCAGAAACGAGCAGACAAGAACGCACTGAAAATCAGATACATACTATAAAAGTTCGCACTGAAAACCAGATGCAGACTGACTACATGCACTGAAAACCAGATACGAACCCACAAACATAAATCTGAAAAGCATGAGGCTGAAAAGCGCAAATCGTCTCTCACCAAACTTCTACTAACACAAGATTAGCAGATCGAGCCCAAAGGGTTGGGCAGTGGCTATTGAACTTCCTTTTTCATTTACAGACGTTTTTATTGGGGTAGAACATAATGACAGGGTGTACTAGCACCATGAGGACAATAAGTACAATCAAAGGGTAAAATAAGACAGCTTAACAATACATCTCACATGTTGCCTTTAAGATATACTAATACAATACGCAATAAACTGATTAATTTGGAAAGAAAAGAGGGAAATGAAAAGAAACCAGAGAAAACTAGTGATTGTGATACGTATGCAACCCAAATGTAGGGGATATGTTAATATTCGACCAGGATGCCAGATCTGGCAGTATATTGTACATATGAAAGTAAGCATCACAAGTACCTGCCGAGCAAATTATATCTAAAAACTGTTAGTTCAACTGTGCATCTGAGGCACTAACTGAGGGATCCTCGAGTCTGCTGCTAAGCAGGTGGGTTGTCCAAATATTCCATTTGCGGTCGAAAATGTGCATGGAGTCCAGGAGAGTATGGTGTATTCTTTCCATTATCCTAATGGACTCCATGCGTAGAAGCACCTGCAACCATGATACTTGGGAGCGTCTCCAGTTCATTGCTATTGCACATTGGATAGCGCTAAAAAGAGTGTGGACTAATTTCTGTTGTGGGGGGGGGGGGGGACTCCTGGGAGTTCCGCAAACAACAAACACATTTGATAAGTCAAGGTAACAGATACTCCAGATAGTAGGGCTATGAGTGAGGCTGTTTTTTGCCAAATGGGTCCTAAAACCTTACAACTCCAGAACGTGTGCAAGAGCGTACCCTGTCCTGGCATCCTCTAAAGCATGTGCCAGGAACCAGTGGGTATATTCTGTGAAGGTGATCTGGGGTGTAATACCAGCAGGTGTGTAGTTTGAGGACCGTTTCCTTTATGGATATAGAGCGTGTATATTTGTTGTCAATCATGTCTGGCAGTCCTCCACTGGGAATTCCTGAGCCGTCTCTGTCTCCCAACCCTCCATTGCTACAGATTTTGGAGTGGAATTGTAATCATTAAGGTATCGGTAAAAAGTGGAGATAGTCCCCCTATCCCTGGAGGCCTCCCCACACAGACATTCAAATGGAGTTTTTATCAGTTCCACTTCGCCTTCCAGGGCAGCTGAGTAGAAGTGTCTTATTTGCAGGTATTGGTAAAAATCCAATCTTCCCATGGCAAATTTTTGCTGTAAATGTATGAACGAACAAAAGGAAGCAGCCTGCAACAGAGATTCCAAGTTGACCAATCCTTTTTCAGTCCAATTGAGGAATGATGTGTCTGTGGTAAAGGCCGGAGGGAAGGAAGGTTCTCCCAAAAAGGAAGACAGGAGTGGCATGTCAGATTTTAATTTAAACTTCTTCGAGTAGAGGGACCAAATGTATAGAGATTGGCCTACAATATTATTAAGTGAGGTAACTTCTTTTTGGGGGTATTGAGCGTGACCAGAGAAGACCTGGGAGGTAGTATGGAGCCACCGAGATCCGTTCAAATTGCAGCCATGGTATAGAAATGGGGGCGGTATGCCATTTGAACAAAGCGGGATGGCAGGAAGTATTTCCAGATATCCGGGCATCCCAAGCCGCCCCTCATACGGGCTCTGTACATCAATGGACTACCTAGTCGGGGCTTTTTATTTTGCCATATGAATCTGAGCAGATCTGATTGGATTGTTAGTAACGTGGAGTGGGGGACATACAGAGGTAAGGACCTAAAGAGGAATAAGAGTTTTGGGAAGATAGACATTTTAACTGCTTGAATACGCCCTAAGAATGATATATGGTATGAGGACCATTGATTTAGAAGGCGTTTAACATTAGAGAAAGCTTAAGGGTAATTTAATGAATACATCTGTACATCAGGGGGTCAGAGAGAAATAAGAGGACATCGTCAGCATAGAGGCTAATTTTGAACTCTTGGTCACCTTTTTTTATATCCTTTAATGTTAGAGTTATTAGAGATGGATCTGGCCAGGTATTCCATAGTGAGGGCAAATAAAAGAGGGCAGAGGGGGCACCCCTGTCTAGTTCTGCAGTTTAAAGGAAAGTAATTGAAATTGCACCCTGGGAGCTTGATACGAGTTCGGGGGTGGTGGTATAGGGCCTTAAATCCATGTATAAATGCACCACTAAATCCGAATTTTAATAACACTGTATCCAAATAGGGCCAAAGGACACTATCAATTGCCTTATTTATGTCCAAACTCAAAACAATACCTTCCTAGAGTGCATATCGGCATCCTGGAGTATATTTGTGGCCAAACGAATGTTATCGGTGATCTGTCTGGATGGTATAAAGCCCGTTTGGTCAGGGGATATCAAGGTCGTAATAACCGTGGCTAGGCGGTCTGCTAAGATCCATCCAAATATTTTTAAATATGGTCTTTACCTGGTTTAGGTATAAGGGACATATTGGCCAGTAGTATTTCTTCGGGGAAATGTTTCCCTTTCAGGATATAGTTATAGAGTTTAGTCAGTTTGGGGATTAAAGATTCTGCAAATTTTTTGTAATAGATGGCCGAGAATCCATCTGAACCTGGGGTTTTGGAGGGTTTAAGGGAAGAAATGATAGAGGCAACTTCCTCTGACGTACAGTGGGCATTAAGGATTAATAATTGCTCCTCCGATAGCGGGGGGGGGGGGGTGAGAGGGTGTCTAACCAGGTTTGCGGGGAAGAAGGAAGGAAGGGGTCTGGGCCAAAATATAGTTTCTGATAAAAGGAGGAGAAGATACTCAGGACTTGTTTGAGATGGGTGGTAAGGTTACCATTACAGTCTTTGAGCTTGTAAAGGTGGGTCGGTTGAGTGGTCTGTTTGAGCTTGCGTGTGAACATTGTTGAAGCTGAGTTGCTATGAAAGAGGAAGCGGGCTTTGGACCATCTGAGGGATTTTTCGGTGTGTTCTGAGAGTATGTCGTCTAGGATCCTTCTTTTTTTGTTGATTTGGAGAAGTAACTCCTGCGAAGGAGTCTGTGTGTGTCTATAGTAAAGTTTTTCAAGGTCAGAAGTGAGTTTTCGAGTTTCATGTTGTTTTTGTCATTTCCTACTGGTTGAGATTTCTATTAGGCGGCCCCTCATCACAGCTTTATGTGCTGCCCAAAGGGATGTGGGGAAAATTTCCTCTATGTCGTTGTGTCTAAAGTATTCTGTGAGTCGTTCTGACAGTTGGGTCAACACTACAGGATCTGTAAGTAATGTGTCGTTAAGGCGCCAGGATCTGGCTGTATAGGGGAGGCCTACACAGGAAAGGTGGGTGGATACTATATGGTGGTCTGACCAAGGGCAAATATGTATGTTTGCTGAGTCAGGGAGGGAGTGCAGAAGATATAATCCAGGCGGGAGTAGCTATTGTGGGGTGTGAATAGAAGGTGTATTCCCGAGAGCCTATGTTGTGAGCCCTCCAGACATCTATCAGTTGATTGGACTTCAAGAAGTGTTGAAGGGATTTAGGGAAGGCATTAGAGGAGGGGCATGTTCGGCTTCTATCCATAACCGAGTGGGCTAGAAGGTTAAAATCCCCCCCCCCCAATTAGTAAGTGGGGTGAGTGGAACCTGTCTAGGACCTGAAAGAATTTTTTTTTTAAATGTAGCCTGTGATGCGTTAGGCGCATAAACTGAGGCTAAGGTTATTTGTTTATCCTGAATTAAGCCTTTGACTATCACAAAGCGACTGCTTGGATCCTTATATATCTGTTGGGTCTGAAACATCACTGAGTTTTTAATGAGAATAGCTGCCCCTCTAAACCTGGACTCATAGGTTGAGAAGTAACATTGTCTGAATGTTTTGTCTAAATATGATGGGTGGTTATTGGTGGAGAAATGCGTCTCTTGAAGTAGGAGGATATCAGCTGCTAGAGATTTGTAAGCTTTAAATGCTTTTCTCCTCTTTTGGGGGGAATTAAACCCCTTTATATTGTGGGAGATTACTTTGAGACCCATGGTATATTCATGGTGGGAGATTGAGTATCAGAGGGGAGTCCAGGCCGAGAGGGGTCCCCAAACTTACAAGTATAAGAAACCCGTTAAGGGGATTTTCAGTATTTGGTAGACACAACTGGAGGAATATCATCATTTGTATCACATGGCAATACATAGTCTTGGGGGGTCAAAGGGGAAGACTCCCCAATGACCCAAAGAGTAATGTCCATTCGGACCAAGGGGTCCAACACTCTAATCTCGTGAGTCCGTAGACTCTGCATATATTGAAATTACGGTAATTGTGTTTAAATACCTGTGAGGGGCCCACCAGCTTGGACACCACTGATGAGAGGCTAACAGGCCCCAAACGGTGTAGAGTGGAGGGACAGTCAAGCGGACGCGACCAGAATTCTGTGATGAGCTGGGAGAGTCCGGATGCTTCAAAGCATGGCGGGAATGATCCTTTGTCCGTAACCTTGAAAAAGGGACAGAAAACAAACAGAGGAAAATAAAAACAGTAAAAATGAAAAGAGCAGTTAGTCCCATTGTTGATTCTGACGATCTATTCTGGGAGGTGGGGTGGCCCAAATAGCTGAATAATGCATCTAGGAGGCCTAGCTTTACCAGCAGTTCCTTGCCTTCTGCGATCGTGGTAATTGTGTAAGTCGTGCCATTATGAGGAACCCGGAGCTTAAATGGGAATCCCCATCGGTAGCGGATATTGGCAGACTGGAGGACAGACGTAACTTCTTTCATCTTCCTGCGCTTGTCCAGAGATATCCAGGTATATTTGAATGGGGATACCCTCCAAGCGAATGTTGGGAGTGTTCCTTGAGGCCCTGAGGATGTCCTCTTTAATTAGGAAGTCCTTGAGGCAGAGCACTATATCTCTAGGGGGCTTCTCAGGAGGAGGGGGTGGGCGCAGGGCCCTGTGGATCCTGCCACAGGAAAAGGCTGAAAGAGGGGAGTCAGGTAAGAGGGATTGAAATAGCTTCTGGATCGCAGGCAGTAAATCGGTCACAGACTCTGGTACTCCACGCACCCTAAGATTGTTACGTCTGTTCCTGTTGTCCAGGTCCTCAATGTGGGCTTGAAGCTGCAGGACCGTCTCGGACAAGGACTCATGCTCTTTTCTGAGATCTGAGCAAACCAGGGTCAGCTCATCATGCTTAGTCTCTAATAAGTCAGTTCTGCTGCCCAGAGCTGCAATCTCCAGAGATAAAGTGTTAGTAGATTTGTGCAACTCTGGTTGAAATTTCTGGGCAATTTTGTCATACATTAGGGTAAGACTTTCATCCAGATCCGCCTTGGTAAGTTGCAATGAGTACTCACAGTCTCCCATGGAGTGTGACAGTGAGGAGGCTGCAGCATGTGGATGTGCCTGTGTCTGCCTCTTCTGGGCGCTATCTTGGGACAGCATGTTCTGTTCCCGCACTCTCAATAAGTAAGTTGTAAGTGACTTTTGGGCTGGGTTTTCTGCAGCGATTTTTCGGTCCCGGCATGCTCTAGATGTTCCGTCAGGGGTGCAGGGAGGAATCAGCAAGAAAAATTGTGGATACAGCCCCGGGGAAGTGCCGTTCGTCTCCGCGGGTCATGGAGCTCTCAGCCCTTGCTTCCTTCCTGGATCGCGCCGCGCATGCGCCCCCCTTGAACTTCCTTTTTATAGTGCTATCGTACGTGTTGTATGTGAGCTCGTTCTTGACGATCGGAATTTCTGACAACATTTGTGCGACCGTGTGTATGCAAGACAAGTTTCAGCCACCATGCGTCGGAAAAAAATCCAGGAATTCGTTGTCGGAATGTCCGATCGTGTGTACCTGGCATAATAGTTTCGTAAGTAATATATTTATTTGGGCGGTAAACCAAAAGATAATCCTGTACTCAAAGCCTTATCCTGTAACTTGACACATAATGGTAAAAAAGATAACTGTGCCATAAGGGATATGTTTATTTATTGCAGGTCTTTTTATTATTATTATATATATTTTTTTTTTTTTTGGGTTAGTTTGTTCAAGGCAAGGCTAGCTTCTTTATATAAATCCTATTTATCTGAGTAAACCAGTGGTCAACACACCAGTAGAAATGGGTAACTGCAGCATACAACATGGAAAATTATGTGGAATTAGTGTTGAGATTCTCAGATGATCTAAATCAGTGTTTCTGAATTCCAGTCTTTTGGAACCTACAACAGTTTTGGGTTTTCTGGATATCCTTCAGCTGTGGCAATTACTAAACTAGAGATACTCCCACCCAGTGTTGGTAATCAGTGAGATAAAACAATAACCTAGCAATTGCCCAATAGTATATAGTGCCCCATTGTTGGCATCAATGGGAGGAATTGTGCTTCATTAGTGGTGTCACTGAAAATAATTTTACTCATGCTTGGTGTCAGTTGGAGGAATTATGCTTTACCATTGGTGTCAATGGGAGGAATAGTGCTTCATTGATGGTGTTAGTGGGGTGAATAGTACCTCAAAGACCGAATAAATGCAAGCAAGGGCCCACATGTCCCCATGGACAGTTTGGGGACAACTAATTTATAATGTATCTAAAACCAAAACTTTTTGTTTTAGTTTTAGTATTTTAGTATTTTCTTCCTTTTTTTGTTTTGTTTTTTTGAGACAAAGTGGTGTGAGCTTCAAACTCCTGTTCACTAGAAAGAATGACCCTCTTTATTTGCCCTGGTGATGTCACCGGGACTGAAAGAGAAAATTGCAAATTTTGAGATGCCATCAGAAAAAGGGAAAATTAGCCCAGTGACAATTGTCCTAGAGGAGACTTTGCCTAATTTTAGATAGTGTTGCTCTTTTTTCCTGCTGCATCTACTGCACAGAAAGTGAGGGCAAATTTCCAATGTGTGACTCGGTGAAAAAAAAAAAAAAGCCTTAAGTGTTTTAACTATTCTTTACTCCATCCAAAAAATGATATTCAATTTACTTTAAACCTAATAATAACAAACAAAGTGGGGTTGATTCACTAAAGGCAAATAGGCTGTTCACTTTGCAAGGGGATGTTCCCCACAGCTTAGTGAGTGTGGTGAAGTTTCACTTTGCAAAGAATACCAGATCACGTGATGACAGAAGTCAGCAGATCTTCATCTCATTTACTAAGCTCTGGGGCAAATTGGCATGCAAAATGCAACTTCATCTGTTTGCCGTTGGTAAATCAACTCCATAGATAGATTATATTAGTGCTCTCTATATAATAAAATATTTTTGATTTATGCCACTCTTATTTCTTTTTTTTTTTTGCTCTGCTGCTGTGTAATTGATCTTGTCCCCACTGATTGATTTTGCTTTCTTCATCTGGCTGATTGACTTTGTTTGCATGAAAGGCATGAGGTTTCTGACAGGGCAGGCCAATGAAGAGGAGATACTCTCCTTGAAACGCATTTCATAACCTTTGATGTCATACCTGGAAGTGGGCGGAGCCAGGTGAGCTGTCATTGTACCGCACTGTGGATGCTCGGCAGCCCTTTCCAGCCTCAGGGACTTTACTATTACTCTCAGTGCTTCTGATCTGCCACCCATGGTATTGATGTGCCTGAACACATTTTTTTTTATCTTTGATTAATAAATCTGAATCCTTTTATTACTACATTATGGTGGTGTTTGTGTTGCTCTTTCGTGTTTTTTTTTTTTTTTTCAGACTAGATATCATTGTGTGTATTTATTTTTACCAGTGTCAAATTCATGAGATATTTATGAATTGATGTTTCCTTTGTATAGATTTTATATTTTTCTGGTCCTTTCTTTCCCCCCACCCCTTCTTCTTCACTAGTCTTTTTGATCTGAGTGCCATAGAATTTTGGTATTGACAGGGTTGTTGGTTGTTGAACCTTGGACAAGATTCTGGTCTATTGTATCCCTGATTTAATACCAGCTGTTTTCAGGATCTTCTGTGGGTACTGATATCAGATTAGCTCATTCTGCAACTGGCAACAGCAAGGCAATGTGGGAATGCTTATTTGAGCTTAGATCTATGTAGTACCCCCTTCCATACTAGCGATTTATTAGTGTTGAGAGTGCCTCCGGCAAAAAGAACTGTCAGACATGTCCCTTACACATCCCTTAGAATTAATAACCAGCCACACCTAGCACATCAGCTACAGTCCACCCCCCCCCCCATAAATATAGACATCCCTCCCCTCCTGCAGGTGGAGCTCAGCGTACTTTTTCAGATGTTTGCAAACACGGTAGGTAAGGTAAGAAGGTTTAATTACAGGAGAAACATATAAGATCATTTATTAAAGTGTCCAGGATCTTCACCACTGCACATGTATATATGAACTAGGTTCATAAAATACAATTCTTTTCAATGTGTCCATGTGGTGACCCTATGCTAATCTATACGGGTTAATGCTGCTCAAAAGACATGATGTGAATGAGTCCTAAAAAATATACGCTATTTTATCACAACCAGTGCTAAAAGCACTAGAGGCATAATATCTTATCTATTTCTTAAAAGTAAATATGGGCGCTCTTAGCTAGCTAAGTGACCATATGTAAATATTCACTGAAGCTTTGGTATAATCTATAGTGAGTAAATCCATCATGAGTGAAATATGTAGGCTGCAATTGCTGAATGTCCTATGAAGTACTAGTTGCCTGGCTGTTAGGCTGACCCCAGGCTTCTGTATCTTTGCCTGGGGTCAGCCACTTTCTTAGAACAAGATGCAGATTATGTCAATTGGAAAAATATCAGATGTTGGTATCTGAAAGCTCTCTGGGTCAATGAATCATTAAATCAAGAGAGTCATTAAAGACATTCACACGACCGGCTTTTTCAGAAGCCCTAATGTACCTTAACTGATAGATTTCCTAAAAGCAAGCACGTTCAACTTTTAAGCAAGTTATGCAGCGTACACACGAGTGGACTTTTTGACCGGACTGGTCCGACAGATTTTCCGGCAGACTTTCGACGGACTTTTGACGGACTTCCGACTGACTTTTTAACGAACGGACTTGTCTACACACGATCACACCAAAGTCCGATGGATTTGTACGTGATGACGTACACCGGACTAAAATAAGGAAGTTGATAGCCACTAGCCAATAGCTGCCCTAGCGTCGGTTTTTGTCCGTCGGACTAGCATACAGACGAGCGGATTTCTGGGTCCGGCAGAGTTACGACGTAAAGATTTGAAGCATGTTCCAAATCTAAAGTCCGTCAGACTTTCGACAGAAAAAGTCAGCTGAAGGTTATTTTATTATTATTATTATACAGGATTTATATAGCGCCGACAGTTTACGCAGCGCTTTACAACATTAGGGCAGACAGTACAAGTACAATACAATTCAATACAGGAGGAATCAGAGGGCCCTGCTCGTTAGAGCTTACAATCTAGGAGATCCGATGAAGGTCCGATGAAGCCCACACACGGTTGGATTGTCCGCTGGATTCGGTCCGTCGGACCAGTCCGGTTGAAAATTCCGCCCGTGTGTACACAGCATAATATACTAAAAAGCGGCGCACTTTAAGTATCCCAGTTCCATCTTTTGGACAGTGTGCAGAACGCAAGTCTCATTGAATACAAAGAAAAAAAAAAAGAAATCCTTTTATCCTAATGATGAAACCTTTTTGAAAACTTGAATCATTTAGAGAATTCATTTCAGTAGGTAACATTAGAGTTTAGTCTGACACAGGCTATACAGAGGGAATGGGAGATCTCCTTCCAGAGTCCTGAGCTGGCCTCTAGACGTGGTGAAGATGACTTGCTGAGGTTAAAACTGAGCATCAGAATGGGGAAGAAAGGGGATTTAAGTGACATTGAACATGACATAGTCATTGGTGCCAGAAGGGCTAGTCTGAATATTTCAAATATTGCTGATCTACTGGGATTTTCCTGCACAACTATCTCTAGGGTTTACAGGTGTATCTCTCTCCCTGACCTCCAGAGGCCTGGTGGTGACCCCCAGAATCAGGGAGGGCTGACATTCCTCCTCAGGGTGCAGGTTACTAGGCATGGTGGGTGTTGTGCAAGGTGGAAAGATGGGCGCCAGTCGCTTTTAAAAATGAACAAAGAGTTTTATTTCTCTTAACAGGAAATGTGGGAGAGAGGGATAGGGCACAGGACACCCTTAGGCAAATGAAATAGTTGGCAGAAAAGTTGGCAGACTCCTTAGTCCAAAAATAGAACTAGACAGACAGCTATAAAGAAAAAGGGCCTTTAAGCTGATTTCAGCTATTTGTATTTTGTAGCAACTGCTGTCTCTTATAGCAAAAAGCTCAGCTCCCAGCTATCAGCTGGATTCCTCATGCTTAATTCACAGCTACCCGCTGGATTCCTCAAGCTTAACTCACAGCTACCCATTGGATTTCTGAAGAGAAAATATTCAGTGAGCGGCAGTTGTGTGGACAAAAAATGCCTTGTTGATGTCAGAGGTCAGAGGAGAATGGGCAGACTGGTTTGGGATGATAGAAAGACAACAGTAACTCAAATAACCACTCGTTACAACCAAGGTATGCTGAATACCGTTTCTGAATGCACAACACATTGAACCTTAAAGCAGATGGGCTACAGCAGCAGAACACTCCGGTAAGCTAAGAACAGGAAACTGAGGCTACAAATCGCACAGGCTCACCAAAATTGGACAGAATTGGAAGAGGATTGGAAAAACGCTGCCTGGTCTGAGGAGTCTCGATTTCAGCTGCGACTTTTAGATAGTAGGGTCAGAATTTGGCATAAACCACATGAAAGCATGGATCCATCCTGCCTTGTATCAACAGTTCAGGCTGGTGGAGGTGGCGAAATGGTGTGGGGGTAATTTCTTGGCACACCTTGGGCTCCAGTAGTACCAATTGAGCATTGTTTAAACGCCAATACTCCAACGGAGTATTGTTGCTGACCATGTCCATCCCTTTATGACTACAGTGTACCATCTTCTGATGGCTACTTCCAGCAGGATAATGCACCATGTCACAAAGCTCAAATCATCCTAAACTGGATTCTTGAACATGACAATGAGTTCTCTGTACTCTAATGGCCTCCACAGTCACCAGATCTCAATCCAATAGAGCACCTTTGTGATGTGGCGGAACAGGAGATTTGCATCATGGATGTGAGGCCAACAAATCTGCAGCAACTGCGTGATGTTATCATGTCAATATGGACCAAATTCTCTGAGGAATGTTTCCAACACCTTGTTGAATCTATGCCATGGAGAATTAAGGTAGTTCTGAAGGCAAAATGGGTCCAACCTGTTACTAGCAAGGTGTACATAATAAAGTGGCCAGTGAGTGTGTTTTTGTGTGGAGTTCTATCCCACCTGTACAGCACATTGTAGAATACATAAAATAGTACAAGATATTTATAATATTGCCGATTATGGCACACTTCACCTTCTGTGCTTCTCTCCAGGCTCCTGCCACTACTCCATCCAACGTCATTTCTTCTGGGTCCTGTGATGCTCCTTTTTGGCCACTGGACAGCCACTAATGAAATAACTCTTCTGCATGTGCACAGGAACTACAGTACATGATCCTCAGCATCCATCCATCTTAACATGCAGTGTACACAGAAAAGAAAAGATTGATAGGAGGCAGGGGAAACGACTTTTGGCATAAGAGACTTTGCATGACTCTTTTCCAAGCAACCCTACCTCCTAGAGATGTTTTATTGCAAGATTTTAATTACAAATTTATTGTGCCGTCAGCATAAGGCAGTGCAAAGCAATGATGATGTGTAACCTGTAAAAAACAGAAATTCATTTATTGCTCTAGTAAATTATTATCTGATCTTTTTTTTTTTAGTTTTAGTTCTTTTCACATTCCTGTTTTCAGTTGAGCTTTTAAAATATTAAATCTTAAAGTACACTAAATCTGATCTGTAGGATATAATAGGATATAATAAGGGCACTTGCTGACCAGTGTGTTGGTTGCCACAGTGATGATACTTGAGCAAAAGGAAAGCCAAATGTCAAAATCCTGAGGAGGGCACATATTATGCAGAAATATATTCAAATACTGTATAAAACAAATTGAAACTGTTTATATGCTTTAACATTGCCAGCACCTAATGCTTAACAGATCTTAATAACAGCTGCACAAAGCCACATAATCAAACTGAACAGTCTGTTGAATGGAATTTGACCAAAGCCATAAATTAATATGGGCTCCAATAGGATTGAATGTATTTGTTAAAAGAAGAAAGATATTATGTGAAATAGTGTTTGGATAGATAAATAGCTGAAATGCTAGCCAACGAATTCAAATTTCAACCAGCTTTCAATCACAGAAATTCCTAACAGTATTGATCATAGCTACAGACTGCAACTGAACACACAGAGCACAGAGCCTAATTTACTAAAGGTGTTGAGTATCTTCACTCAGGTGCCCATTTATGAAACTGTGAACAGCGGTGATTCTGATGATCGCCACTTATTGAGGTAGCAGAATATGAGGTAGGATATTGGTAATGACTGCTGCTGGACAATGAACTTCTGGTATGCGAGATTTTTATTCCATTCTTTTAGCTAGTAAGAATGGACACTCCTGGCCCGACTCGTGTCTATCACGCCAAGAAGTGCCCATACAGACAAATTCAGTTGTACATATAACTTCCATTACATTACGTCACAAGCGTACAGACAATACATTTCCGTTATAAGACATTTTTAACCTCTTAACCTTTCTAAGCAGTTAACCTACTCTTATGGTTGCAAAGCAGTTAGCAAAGCAAATTCCTTTTGTACTCTTGCAGTTTGCAGATTCTTGTGCTTGCGGTTTCCTTATCTTACTTACTAATCAGCTTGACATTTGCTAACTTATAGGAAAGTGTACGTCAGTGTGCTAAACACAGGTGTCTGTGTTAAGGGGGGTGAGAGGGTGAATTCAGTGTCTTTAACCACAGCCTGTAACATATTTTACAGACCTCATAAACTGTTCTTAGCATAGTATATACAGGAATGGCTTCTTAGCTGAAATTCTAAATCAGCCTTACTGCACACATAACCATGGCCATATAAACTGACCCCTGTTCCTACTTCATTCCCCCCTTTGATCATAATCATAGCGATTAATATGAGCGAGATTAAGCATCATTATATAGCATACAGTTCTGTTTTCTAATGGATCAGAGCCCAATGTTACTGAGATTTTTTTAGTCTTGGGGGGTTAATGGCTGGTATTTCCACATAGCCATAATATGGGTTGCAGACTTTCTTTCAACGGTGGCCTCAATGAAACTCTGGATCATTCTAGTCCCAAGGAGAATCAGACAGGGTAGCAGCAGACATGCTACAAGTATTACTACAACGATCCCCAATATAGCCTTCACCCCATATGCACTGGGGAAACCCCAATCCCCGAACCAGCTACCAGCGTTGAAACCATTCCATGTTTGGACTGGCACATGAGCTAACTTTTTCATTCTACCAGTGATTTCTTCAACTACTTTTCCTGTGTTGTCCACTTCTAAGCAACAATTACTCAGATTAAATTTCCCACAGACACCACCCTCAGTAGCTAACAGATAGTCTAAGGCAAGTCTATTCTGATACACATGAGCACGTAAATTAGTTCCTTGTTTAGCAAGCAAATTTAAGGCAGCAGCAGTTTCATTAGTAATTATTTCTAATACAGCCTGCAACCTTATAATTCGATTAAGCATATAAATTGGTGTTCTATAACTGTAACTGCCATCTTAGGCCCATGTGGCTGGACCATAATACTGGACAATACGTTCTGGGGGCCATTCATTATCTTTCCAGTTTCCTATTGTCAGACTAGATGACCTCCGCTTCCTCTTTGAACCTATGTACACAGGGACTCCCAGTTCTTCCCTATTTCCCAGTGGAAGAAGGAAAAATGAGGATTCTAATGTGCCTAAGACACAGGCTCCTGACCAGTCTTGGGGGAGCTCTGAATAGGCTTTATTCCCACAAATCCAGTACAAGTTTTCTGGGGCCTTCCAGTTAGACTCTTTGGTGAGATTTTCCCATAGCCCTTTTAGATGAGTGAAATTGGTAAAGGGGTGTGGGTCAGGCACGGGTACGTTTGTATCACTCCACCAGGATGTACTTTTAGAAGTGTTGTTATAAAACTGTTGTCCTAAACAGGCCATTTCTCCTACATGTGTTCTATACTGGGGACCCGACCTGGCTATACAATATTTCCCAATTATTGATGTTTTCAGGTGCCATTCTGACCTTATTCGTTCAGGGGCTGCTCAGAGGTGGCACTGAATGGCACATCATAATCTTTTTCCCTGGCTTCCCAAGGCCATTGGTCTCCCATGGTAGTTCCTCCGCACACATAGCAATCTGTCACTTGTAAATTGTCAGCCACACTTTCTGCCAGTTCAATGAACAGGTTCTTTGTGCTAGGAGGCATCTCCATACCAGTGGCCAGTTCTTCATAAAGGGAATGAAATAGCTGATGATTAACACTCTTTGTTAGTTCAGTTTCTAGTGAGACATACACAATTGTACCGGGGTCTGATCCTTTACCATAAATATGAACTCCAAACTTATTTCCCCATTGTGCTAAAAACCGGACAGGGTTATGTATGGTAAAATTCACAGGGGTGCAACTTCCCACTGTGCAGCTGGATGAACTAGCTAAGGATTGTAGGATTGCATCCTGATTTTTCATCCCCCATGTTCCCCAAGCAGCACACCCCCAGGTGGGGCAGTAGTTCCATTCCTCATTTGCACAGCTAGGTCCCAGTTTCCCTGAACAGATGTACCTATCATTTCTCAAATACTCTCTCTCCCATTCCAATCCCCCACACCCTCCTCTTGGGAAGGGGTTGAGGTTGATCGCAGCACACGCATCAAAAATTAGGCTTGCTGCAGTGCTGGGGTCAGTGATCAGTGTACGGTTTATAAGCTTCCCGGTGGAACTAAAGCTCCGGACGGTTAGCCAGGTTTTGTAAGGTGCATAAGTGGGATCATAGCAGGTTATCTGATCTTCCACAGAGCACATTGAATAGGTAGTCCCATTATGTATGCAGGTACCAGTGTCTGTACCCTTGCATTGATAATGGGAGTGCCACAGTAACATCTTGGTAGTTACGGATCCTACTCTGGTAGTCTTTATACAAGGGTCACATGAATTACTCTCCCCCTCTTTTAACCCGGTCAGTATCACTATTATGACTATCAACAGTCTCATTATAACGGTTTTAGTAAACATTACACCGATGAATATCCTCAAGCTTCAGCTTGTGCGTAGACCAACCAGCGTCCGGGCTGTGGTTGGAGCAGAGCTTAGTAGATATCCTTTATCTTCCGCCGTGCGTTGAGCCAGCAGCTTCCAGGAGTGTGTTGGCCGCAGGGCTGCAGTCTGTCTATCTTCTGCCGTGCGTAAATTCAGCAGCTTCCAGGGGTGTGCTGAACACAGGGCTGGAGTTCTTCCTTCTGATTTCTCTGGTCAATCTCAGTCTCAAAGGATCTTGGGGGTCTAATGTACTGTGCCCGGAGTCTGTGAGGTCAGCAGCTCGCTTTACCCTGGAGTGGTGTATCCAGGGTGTCACCTCAGCTACCCTAATGGCTGTTGGGGTAGATAGCAGAACAGTGTAAGGACCTCTCCATTTTGGCCCTAGTGGGGTTATGTTCCACTCCTTTACCCACACTGTATCTCCTGGTTTAAAGGGGTGTACTGGGTTCGACAAGCTTATGGGAAGTTTCTCTTGAACCCATTTCCCTATGTTATACAACACTGCATACTTTCCCCAAGTTTCTGTATCAGTTAACAGTTAGCTACCCCTCCTATCTGATGCAAGTCTCCTCTTATCCCTCTAATGATGGGTGGGGGCCTACCATACAGTACCTCAAAAAGAGACAGATTTGTCCTCTTTGTTGGGGTACTCCGAATTCTCAGTAAAGCAATAGGCAACATCAAGGTCCACTTCATTTGGGTTTCCTGACAGAGCTTAGCCAGTTGTGACTTGAGTGTGCAGTTCATCCGTTCAACTTTTCCAGAACTTTGTGGCCTATATGCGGTATGTAGTTTCCAAGTAATCTTAAGTGCTGTTGCTAATTCCTGGAGGCACTTGTGGACAAAGTCAGGGCCATTGTCTGAGTCTATATCTGGGGATAAACATCTTTTACAAAACTGCTTCCGTCAGTAAAGTACTCAACGTTTGGATTTTTCAAGGGGCTGTCTTTCAAGTCTGGTCGGCTTGCATATCCATTACCCGGAGACTGTCCTGAGGTAGGGGTTCTTGTGAGGTGGGGAGCAGAGTGGCTGGGTTTTAAAGTGTTTACAGTCTCTAAGTGGATACGAGGATTTTCACACAGCATAGCTTGATATTTAACCATTCGACTGTTAGTAAACCAGTGATTTCCCTTGTAATCCATTAGTGCCTGTACCTGGTGAGGGACTCGGACATAAGTCTCCTGACCTAATGACAACTTGTCAGCTTCGACCACAAGGAGGGCTGTTGCTGCGATGGCCCGCAGGCAGGATGACCATCCCTGAACTACAGTGTCCAGTTGTTTTGAAAGGTATGCTACAGGGCGCTGCCAAGACCCAGAGTGTTGTGTCAGGACTCCTACTACTATTACTTGTTTTTCACTGACATACAAATAGGAGACTTTTTGGCTATCCGGCAAGCCCAGCGCAGGAGTCTGCATTAGGGAGACCTTAATGTCTTAATGCTCTGTTTTGCTGTTCTCCCCATTGGAAGGGTTCCTTTTCTCCCCCCTTTGTGGATTCATAGAGGGGTCTGGCTTTTATGGCAAAGTCCGGTATCCAGATTCAGCAGAATCCTGCCACTCCCAGGAATTCACGTACTTGCCGTCTGGTAGTCAGGGTGGAAATCTGACAAACAGCTTCTTTCCTGCCTTCTCCCAATTGTCTCTGCCCTTGTGATACTCTGAATCCCAGGTACTTTACAGTCTCTTGTCAAAATTGCACCTTTCTCCGGGACACCTTATAACCTGCCTCCCACAGTAATTGTAACAGTTCATTAGTGACCGCTGGGTGCATGGTCATTACAGCCTGATTGACCGCTCTGAGGTCTTGAACAGGACAACAGTGAGCTGTTTCGGGTTTCTGCGCTGGAAGTAGAGGTGTATTCCAGGGAGACTGACAGGGTTTTAGAATTCCATAGTGTAGGAATTTGTTTAAGTACTTTTGTATTCCTACTAGGGCTTTTCGAGGGACTGGGTACTGTTTCAGGCTGACTGGAGTGGCTCCTGATTTTAATTCGATAAGGATTGGGGGAACATGTCTGGCTAATCCTGGTAGGTTGTCTTCTGCCCATAGTCCCGGGATGTCTTGCAGTATGCGGGCTTCAAAGGGATGGGGCAATTTTAGGATAGCCTATCCCTATCCGTCAGATTGGAAGTATATGTGTGCTCTGAGTTTAGCAAGTAAGTCTCTGCCCAGCGAGGGAATAGGGGAATCCGACATGTACAGGAACTGATGTTGGACTTGATGCCCCCCCCCAAAAACTACAAAGTCTTTCTAATAGGAAGGGTCTTTTGCCTTTATACTTCTGCACTGCTTGGTTAATTCTGTGTCTTTCTTCAGTATTAAAAAGGGTCAATAAAAGTTGCTGGCAGTCCGACCAAGTGGGGTTATTGACCAGAGCAAATCTGTGATGGCTTGGGGCTTCTCAGAGTAGGCAGGGTTATGAATCTTCCAGTTCAGTAAATCTGTTGTGTTAAAAAGGGGTGTAAACTAGAGTCTGATATTCCTCCACCGCTTGTTCTCTTAGGGGCATTTGCAGAGGTATGTTGAAAGACGGGCAAGGGTCCGGCTATTTGCATCAGGATTTCTCGGAGTGGAAGTGGACACTTGATTGGGGAGCCCATTGACTACTACTGAGTTCCCTATTTCTGTCCTGCCTATACCCAGAGTGTTAAGGTCAGGAGTATATTTACTGAGATTTGGCATTGACAAACTTGCTGAATCTGATGTAGGTGGACAACAACTTGAGTCCTCTTGTCCACTGGACGGGGCATTTGGACATGGCTCTGACCTATCTCTATCTGAGGTCTGTTCATCTACATACGGGGGAGGCTGATCTGTCTCTTCTGGTTGAGAATATATATGTTTTGTTTGTTTTGTCAGTGGCACTACTCTTTGTCATAACCATAATTCTACACTGTTCCTCTTTTTGTGGCTTCTATCCACTGCAGGTCTTTATCTCCCATTTGTCCAAAGGATGCACAATCATCCAGACGGACGTTTTCTCCTAGCTGACTGACTGACTGACTGGCTGAGGATTTGTCCGAAAGATGCGCAATCATCTGGACGAACATTCCTCCTGACTGACTGGCTGAGGATTTATTCGAGGGATGCACAATCACCCGAACGAACAGTCCTCCTGGAAGGTGCGTCTTGGTCATGTTTCTGTGAGTCTGACATAATATTCTCAAATAATCAGTCAATGGTCTCTAAGTCAAGGGTTCCCTGTGGGGGCCACCGCGCTCCATAGCAGGGCCAATCTTTCTCACACAATGTTATCAATTTCTCAGGGCTAAGTTTTAAATTACAGTTCTTAGCAAATCCCTTCCTAAAGTTGGAGATCATGGTTTGTAGGGGGGATTCAACACTATGTTTCCCACCCATTCTTATAACCTGACAGACACCAAGACAGACACAGAGGGTAGGGTAGATGATGAGAATTCAGTAAGGGGTCTGAATCCTCGACACAAGTAGGAACAATAGACAACGCTTCCCTCGGTCAGTGGCCTGGACGTGGTCTCCCAGCCAGAAAACGCACTTAAAAGAGGACACGGTCACTTCACCACAAAGTGATGTCTCATACACACATCAATCATACCAGACACTCCCACCCAAAAATTACTGACTGACTGAGAATTCGTCCGAAAGATGCACAATCATCTAAACGGAGGTCTCTTCTCGGAAGGTGATCAGGCTTCCCTTCTCTCGATCCGTCGAGAGGCCGACCGACTGGCTGTCTGACAGTTATCCCAAAACCAAAAGTAAAAAGCTCTCACCTGTTCCCGTTGGAGCTCCAGCTATCTACTGCTCGGATTCCCAGGTCCTTTTGACGCTACGAAGGTCGTCCACAGCAGGCCACCAAATGGGACACAGCGCAGTCTCCTAGATAACAGTTCTAGAAGGCGCCTTTTGAGACTACGATATAACCCACAGGGCTGGCCTCTCGGACCATTCCTTGTAGGTCTGGTGGAAAACAGTGCCACCTGCCTCAACAGGTCACACCGATATTCCCCCCTTACGGCCAATGCACCAAATGAGGTAGCAGAATATGAGGTAGGATATTGGTAATGACTGCTGCTGGACAATGAACTTCTGGTATGCGAGATTTTTATTCCATTCTTTTAGCTAGTAAGAATGGACACTCCTGGCCCGACTCGTGTCTATCACGCCAAGAAGTGCCCATACAGACAAATTCAGTTGTACATATAACTTCCATTACATTACGTCACAAGCGTACAGACAATACATTTCCGTTATAAGACATTTTTAACCTCTTAACCTTTCTAAGCAGTTAACCTACTCTTATGGTTGCAAAGCAGTTAGCAAAGCAAATTCCTTTTGTACTCTTGCAGTTTGCAGATTCTTGTGCTTGCGGTTTCCTTATCTTACTTACTAATCAGCTTGACATTTGCTAACTTATAGGAAAGTGTACGTCAGTGTGCTAAACACAGGTGTCTGTGTTAAGGGGGGTGAGAGGGTGAATTCAGTGTCTTTAACCACAGCCTGTAACATATTTTACAGACCTCATAAACTGTTCTTAGCATAGTATATACAGGAATGGCTTCTTAGCTGAAATTCTAAATCAGCCTTACTGCACACATAACCATGGCCATATAAACTGACCCCTGTTCCTACTTCATTATCACAGTCCATAAACGGTTTATGAAACAGAGATGATCGGGGGAGAACATGTTCTCTGCCGATTATCTCCACACATTGAGAATCCTCATTGACTGACACAGAAATGACCAGTTTATGAAGCTGCGATTCACTGGTGATCTGAGTCAGAATTCACCCTCCCCGATTCACCAGCTCAGAGGTGGAAAATCAGGGAGTGAAGAGAGAATCCCAGGGGATCGGAGGGGGAAGAAGGAAAATTATTAACTCCTCCTTCAGACCCCCCAAGACTGTAACCCTGCCCCTTGTCATATTTATGTGTATACATATACATAGTTCCCAACTGTCCCTGATTTCGAGGGACTGTCCCTGTTTTGGAGCAATGTCCCTCTGTCCCTCATTCCTCCTCATTTGTCCCTCATTTTGGTCTGATCCATATAGTTGTATATAAAATGCACTTTTATCTATCAAAAAGTGTTTCCCAGTGCTAAACCTTTCATCTGATTTCTAAATTGCTGCATTTGTAAATTCTAAAAGCCAGTATAAAGGAATAGTAGTGGTGTTTAACCAATAGTGTGTGTTTAACCAATCTTGTTTTTTTTGTACAATTCTCCTTTAAGGGGGTGTGGCAAAGTGTGTGTCCTATGCCTGCATACTTTTGCTGATTGGTGTCCCTCATTCCCATCTCAAAAAGTTGGGAGGTATGCATGTATAAGTGTATGTGTGTGTGTGTGTGTGTGTATATATATATATATATATATACATATATATATACATATACATATATATATATATATATATATATATATATATATATATATATATATATATATATATATATATATATATATTTATATGTAGGGGGACTCTTTATTTTATTAGCATTAACCAAGTCGTCTGTCTGTGTACTGAGCAGTGATAATTTATCACTGCTTAACCACTTCAGCCCCGGAAGATTAGGCTGCTCAATGACCAGAGGACTTTTTACAATTTGGCACTGCACTGCTTTAACTGGTAATTGCGCAGTCATGGAATGTTGTACCCAAACAAAATGTGCGTCCTTTTTTTCCCACAAATAGAGCTTTCTTTTAATGGTATTTGATTGTTTCTGCAATTTTTTGCGATATAAACAGAAAAAGTCCAAAAATCTTGAAAAAAATGACATTTTCTAATTTTTGTTATAAAAAAAATCCAATAAATTCAATTTTAGTCATACATTTAGGCCAAAATGTATTCAGCCACATGTCTTTGGTAAAAAAAATGGCAATAAGCGTATATTTATTGGTTTGCGCAAAAGTTATAGCGTCTACAAACTAGGGTACATTTTCTGGAATTTACACAGCTTTTAATTTATGACTGCCTATTTCATTTCTTGAGGTACTAAAATGGCAGGGCAGTACAACCCCCCCCCCCCCTTAAATTACCCCATTTTGGGAAGTAGACACCCCAAGGAAATTACTGAGAGGCATGTTCAGCCCATTGAATATTTTTTTTTTTGTCACAAGTGATTGAAAAATGACAAAAAAAAATTACACAAAGTAGTCACTAAATGATATATTGCTCACACATGCCATGGTTATATGTGGAATTACACCCCAAAATGCATTCTGCTGCTTCTCCTGAGTATGGGGATACCACATATGTAAGACTTTTCGGGAGCCTAGCCACATACAGGACCCCAAAATCCAATCACCGCCTTCAGGATTTCTAAGGGCGTAAATTTTTTATTTCACTCCTCACTACCTATCACAGTTTCGGAGGCCATGAAATGTCAAGATAGCACAACTCCCCCACCCAAATGACCCCATTTTGGCCCTTAGAAAGCCTGAAGGTGGTGATTGGTTTTCTGGGTCCTGTACACGGCTAGGCTCCCAAAAAGTCTCACACATGTGATATATCCATACTCAGGAGAAGCAGCTGAATGTATTTTGGGGTGTAATTCTACATATGCCCATGGCATGTTTGAGCAATAGACCATTTAGTGACAACGTTGTGCAAAAAAAAAAGTTTGTAATTTTCCCGAAACTTGTGGCAAAATATAAAATATTCCATGGACTCAACATGCCTCTCAGCAAATAGCTTGGGGTGTCTACTTTCCAAAAAGGGGTCATGGGGGGGGGGGGTTTGAACTGTCCTGGCATTTTATGCACAACATTAGCAGCTTATGTCACACATCACCCACTCTTCTAACCACTTGAAGACAAAGCCCTTTCTGACACTTTTTATTTACATTAAAAAATATTTTTTTTTGCTAGAAAATTAATTTCAACCTCCAAAGATTATATATATATTTTTTTAAAGCAAAGGCCGTACAGATTAAAATGGTGGGTGTTTTGTTTTTTAAAAAACACTTTTTAAAAAAAAAAAATTTTAATGCACTAAAACACACTATATTGCCCAAATGTTTGATGAAATAAAAAAGATGGATGATCTTATGCCGAGTACATGGATACCAAACATGACATGCTTTAAAATTGCGCACAAACGTGCAGCGGCGACAAACTACATAATTTTTAAAAGCCTTTCAAATCCTTTACAGGTTACCACTTTAGATTTACAGAGTAGGTCTACTGCTAAGATTACTGCCCTCGATCTGACCTTCGCGGTGACACCTCACATGCATGGTGCAATTGCTGCTTACATATGACACCAGACTGACGCTTGCGTTTACCTTTGCGCGTGAGCACGGGGGGACAGGGGTGCTTTTTTTTTATTTTGCTTTTTTATTTTGTTTTTAAACTGTTCCTCTCATTTTTTTTTTTTTATAATTGTTATTGTTATCTCAAGGAATGTAAATATCCCCTATGATAGCAATAGGTAGTGACAGGCAGTGCTGTATTCTGGCCTAGGCCGAAAAGGCCCAGGCCTAGGGCGGCACTTTGCGGGGGGATGCCCCCCGCACGAAAAGAGCCCCCCCTCCTCCTCCGGAGTCAGTCCATTCACTTCCAGAGGTTGCTGGCTGCAGCGTCTCTCACATCTCACCACGTCTCAGCAGAGCGTATGCTCATAGTTCACCCTCCCTTCGGCACAGACAGGGAGCAGAGAGAGAGATCTGGTCAGCCTCCTGTCTTGTGACTCCAGGTGCACGTGGAGCCTCTAAATCGGTCAGATTGTGGCTTCAGCTGGCAGACCCAACTACATTCTGCATGTCCTAGAGGGAGTGAAAGTAAGATACTGAGTCTCCTTAGGTCTAATGTACACGGGACGCTGAGGCAACCTCTTCTGAACGATTTTTTTGACAGCTTGAAACTGGCATTTAAAAACGCCCATTTAGTCGCGTTTGCATGCGTTTAGTCGCGTTTAGCTGCATTCGCGTCTAGGAGCGTTTATTTAAGATAACATCATAAGACCCTCCCAAAGCACAAAAAACAGTATTATTTAACTATTTCAGCCATTCTGTGAGACCAGAGTGAGTAGCAGCAGCTGAGAGAGCAGCAGTGTACTGTGATCCCATAATGAGCATGTGTGAGGAAATTAAAAAAGCCAGATATTACATTTCATGCAACTATGTTTGACCAAGTCGGGGGTCAAGCTCAATGGTGGGGTCATCTGGTTCAAATCTAACAACATATAGGTCAAATTCCAATTCTACTTTGGCTAACAGCAATGCTAGTGGTGTATTGGATTGGATCATGGGCTCATTAGGGGGTATATAAATGGTCTATGAAGCATTGCAAGCAATTACAAGTTTTTTAAATATATTTTTTTGTGGTTTTTCATCATTTGCTATAATTTTTGTTTTGTAATGTAAAAAAATAGGGCACCTTTAAAAACGCTTCTTTTTTTTTTTTTTTTTAATCTTTTATTTATTTCAAAAGGCACGAAAACACAAAACACATCATCATCAAATATATATAGCAATAAGAAATACCAACGATTCAAATATATCAGGCTAACATTGCCCGTCTAACACAAAAAATAAGTAACATTTCAGAATTCAGTTACAAACTAGGTATATAAGTCATTCCTAACAGACACCCTGAGCATATTACCAGGATAACGCAGAAGCCACTGTTTCTCTATGCCTAGGTGTCTATTTTATCTGATTGTAACCTATTGCAGTACTTATCCCCATGTTCCGGCCTCAATTTTTCCCAAATTAACTATACAAAGAAATTAAAGAGAGAGAGAAAAAAAAAGCGAAAACTAATAAAGACAGAAATAAAGTACAAAGAGTTATGGGAATAACCCCAACAATAAAAAGGAAAATAAAGATAAACAAGAAAATAATAATAATAAAAATAAATAAATAAATTTAAAAAAAAAAGGGGGAGGGGGGGGCCACCCCAAGGGAAGGATTGGAGGCGGCGAATGTTCCTTTCTCAGATTGCTAGAAATTCCAGAGAGATCTATATGTCTCCACCGCGACCCACCATGTGACCTTATAAAGTCACTTTTAATTTAGTCTACCGTGTCGCCCTCAAACAGGAACCGTCCCTCGTCAGAAAAAACAAACATATTCCAAGCTGTCCATGTCTTGGCATATCGTTCCCTTTGATGACATTTTGAAAGGATAAGATCCTCCATCTTCTTAATTTCCTCTACTTTTTTAAACCACAGGCCTATAGAGGGAGCTTGTGTAGACTTCCAGCGTAGAGGAATGCATGTTTTTGCCGCATCGAAAAGATGGCAAAGAATTGATTTTTTATAGCTTTTACTTGGAATGTTAGATGCATGAAGCAGAAAAAAGGTAATTCGGGATTGAACGTCCCGTAACGTTTTGAGCTACTTGTTGGATCGTTTTCCAAATCTGTTCTAATTTTGGACATGCCCAGAAGACATGTAGAATTGTTCCCCTATCTTCTTGGCATCTCCAACACCGATCCGAAGAGGAGGGGTAAATCTTTTGCAATTTTGCAGGAGTATTATACCATCTGGTGACAATTTTAAAGTTTGTCTCCTGTATCTTAGTGCACATGGAGGACCCATATGATGTTTTGCCGTTGATGTGCCGTAAACTTATGCCCAAAATCTATCTCCCATGCACTAAGGCATGGAAGCTGATAATCCTCAGGTGGCGTAATCAATAACTGATATATGGCCGACAGGGCATGCGGCAGGGCACCCTCTCCTGAACAATAGGTCTTGTATCTAGTAAGATTTTGGCCAAAATCGTCAGGAGAAGGCAGAGATCGTAGAAAATTAGTCAATTGGAGAGCTCTCCAGCAGTCTAACTTGAAACGACCCGTTACGTCCATAAGCTCTGACAGGGAAGGCCAGTTACCCTGGGTAATAAAATGCGATGCCTAAAAGTAACTATCTTGCCTCAGGGAATAAAAGACTGAGTCCTGGATTCCTGGAGGGAATGCAGGGTTCCCCAGGATCGGATAAAGTGGAAAATGAATTGACGTAAGCGAAAACTTAAAAAACAACGACCAACAAATCCGCACAGTCAACCCCACCAACGGATGATTCTTTATGTCGTTTGAGATTGATGGATAACACCAAGGTGCCCTGATAAGTGAAATGTTACTTTGAGACTGTTCCAGTCTTGGCCATAGTTTGGTTGTTTGATGGCAATTCCAGTCAATAAGCCTAGTTAAATGCCTCGCCTGCTGATATTTTCGTATATCAGGCACCGCCAATCCACCATTAATTTTAGGGAATGAGAGTTGCCGTCTGTTCAATCTCGGTCGTTTATGGGCCCAGATAAAATCAGAGAACATTGTTGCGACCTAATCGAAATATTTAGAAGGTATGTGGATTGGTAAGGCCTGCAGGATGTACAAATATTTGGGAAGAATGCACATCTTAATGATGCTGCACCTCCTAAACCAAGAATGTAATCCGGTATGCCATTTGTTAAGTTATGTCCTTGTGTCTTTCAGTAAAGGTGGGAAATTCAAGTTGAATATTTGAGATATATCAGGGGGATATATGTACCTAAGTATCTCAATGCCATTGTCGTCCACTTAAATTTAAAGCTAGTCTGGAGTTGTATAAGCTGAGACTGTCTTAATCCACCCTCATCACCTCGGACTTATTAAAATGAATCTTCAAATTTGACAAAATGCCATACCTATGAAATTCGTGGAGAAGATTTGGCAAGGAGATCAAGGGATTTATAAGCGAAAAACATCATATCGTCCGCATATGTGGATACCTTCTGCTGGGTGCCCCCTATCGTCACTCCACCTATGTCTGGGTTTAGCCGGACCGTTCACAATAAAGGCTCCAGTGATAGAGAAAAAAGGAGTGGCGACAGGGGGCAACCCTGTCTCGTACCATTTTTAATCGTAAAAGGCTCAGAGAGCACCCCATTAGCTCTAACTCGAGTTGTGGGTTCCGAGTACAATGTGCCTATACGATTAATCATGACCTCCCCAATCCCTACATATTTCAGCACCGCTGTCATGAATTGCCAATCTACCCTATCGAAGGCTTTCTGCACATCGGTTCCCAAAAATACACAAGGAATGCAGTTCTTTTTTACCACATGCAGAAGGTTTAAGACTTTGATTGTATTATCTCTAGCCTCATGGGTAGGCACAAATCCAACCTGATCTAAATGAATCAGAGTTGGAATGTGCTCTTGAATTCTGGTAGCTATAATTTTTGAAAATATTTTTAGGTCGGTGTTGAGCAACGAAATCGGCCTATAGCTGCCACAAGCGGTAGGATCTTTTCCCTCTTTAGGAATCACTGCTATGTATGCTGAAAGTGTATCGCGAGGAAATGTCATATCAGGGCCCAGGCTATTAAAAACGTATGCATAAATTTACCCAGAGATTCCATTAAGGTCTTATAGTATGCGATGGTAAAACCATCTGGACCAAGCGCCTTCCCTCCTTTAATGGATCCAATCACATTTTGAATCTCTTCTAATGTAAAAGGTTTATCTAGTAGTTTGCTTATCTCCAAGGATAGTTTGGGCATTTGAGATTTAACTAAATATTCCTCTGTCTGGGTCAGTGAGGAAGAATCTTTCTGAAGGTTGTAAAGAGATGTATAATATCTTTGAAATTCCTTCACAATATCTTTGGGAAGGGAACATTTTTGACCATTCGATGTCATTTTGTGTGGTATATAATTCCCTAACACTTGTTCTCTCAAAGCTTCGGCCAAAAATTTGCCACATTTGTTGCCAGATTCATAAGATATTTTCCGGCAAATCTGGATTTGTGCTTTAGCTTTAAATAGCATTAAATCCGCTATTTTTTTACATAGGATCAGGAGTTCAGTCTCTAGTGAGGAAGTTTGAGCATGTTCATATCGGGCTTCTGGTATGCTTAATTCATTTAGTAGGGAAGTCAACTGAAAGGAGCGTTGTTTTTTAATGCGAGACCCATGTTTGATAAATATGCCACGGATTACCGCCTTATGCGCTTCCCATACCAAGCCTATGTTACTGTCAGGAATATCATTAGTCTGAAAATAAAAACCCAATTCTTTAGTCACATCTCTCAGTACTTCCTCATCTTGTAGTAAACTTTCGTTTAATCTCCAAGTTCTTGTCCTGGAGGTAAAGTAATCAGTCAATGCACAGGACAGCGAGACCGGAGCATGGTCTGACCATGTAATCTGGCCGATCGAGACATCGTGGACCGCTTGCAGTTGGGAATGAGGGATAAGAAAATAATTAATTCTAGAATATTGTTTGTGAGGTCGAGAATAAAAAGTATAGTCCCTTTCAGTGGGATAGAGAAGGCGCCAAGCGTCTATCAATTGTGTTTTATGTAAAGAACGAGCAATTCTTTTCCGGGAAGGTAAAAATAAATACTGCGCTTACACTAATTGGCATAAGCTGCGACTAGAAAGTAGTAAACCATAAATCATATAAAAATCAAAAAGTCGCGCTAGAAACTGAGGGTGACAACAGGAGGTGTCAAAAAAATCTCATAAAAATATGAGGGTGAGTGATGATCACTGAGTGAATGATAGAAAATTTTGTGCTTATCAATGTAATTAAACACTATGAAAATAAAAGATAAATCTGAAAATGACAATTAGTTGATGGGACACAGATATTGACCACTATGTCCGAAAAGAGTAAACAATAATAAGTGACACAATCACTAACAGATGAATATCTCAAAATAACAGAAAAAGTGATAATGTGACACATCTATGGAAACTATACCATAATTCATATATAAAAACAATATAGAGATGAAGAAAAATAAACCCAAAAAAAGTCCATAACTCAAATGAAAAAATAATGATTAAAGTCCATCCATGCTAGATGACATGCATGAAACCAAGTTTGTCTCCAAGTGCTCTGTGAAAATGGAACATAAACTTGCTGTGATGACAGTAGAGTGCGCAGATAGACCTCCACCTCTTAATAAAAATGCTGCCTCTTACCAGATGGAATTGGTCTCTTACTAACAGGAGACCTAAAGGGCGGATGGCTGCAACCCCAGCCAGGGATCTTTAAAACAGGCGCTTGGCGTCCAAATCCACGGACTCTCTCCAACTCACATCAGCATAAATGGAAATATCCCCATGTAAACAACAAAGTGCTCCTCTGCTGCTCCTTCCAGGGAAGTCTCCTCGCTAAGATAGCGAGGAGACTTCCCTGGAAGGAGCAGCAGAGGAGCACTTTGTTTTTTACATGGGGATATTTCCATTTATGCTGATGTGAGTTGGAGAGAGTCCCTGGATTTGGACGCCAAGCGCCTGTTTTAAAGATCCCTGGCTGGGGTTGCAGCCATCCGCCCTTTAGGTCTCCTGTTAGTAAGAGACCAATTCCATCTGGTAAGAGGCAGCATTTTTATTAAGAGGTGGAGGTCTATCTGCGCACTCTACTGTCATCACAGCAAGTTTATGTTCCATTTTCACAGAGCACTTGGAGACAAACTTGGTTTCATGCATGTCATCTAGCATGGATGGACTTTAATCATTATTTTTTCATTTGAGTTATGGACTTTTTATGGGTTTATTTTTCTTCATCTCTATATTGTTTTTATATATGAATTATGGTATAGTTTCCATAGATGTGTCACATTATCACTTTTTCTGTTATTTTGAGATATTCATCTGTTAGTGATTGTGTCACTTATTATTGATTACTCTTTTCGGACATAGTGGTCAATATCTGTGTCCCATCAACTAATTGTCATTTTCAGATTTATCTTTTATTTTCACAGTGTTTAATTACATTGATAAGCACAAAATTTTCTATCATTCACTCAGTGATCATCACTCACCCTCATATTTTTATGAGATTTTTTTGACACCTCCTGTTGTCACCCTCAGTTTCTAGCGCGACTTTTTGATTTTTATATAATTCTTTTCCGGGAGCTAGGGAGCACTGAGGAACGACCCAAGGAAGTATCCTCCGATGGTATTAGCGGGATATTAAAATCACCTCCAAGTATTAGTTGATGAATTCCACCAGTAAATCTAGTGTTTTGGTAATAAAAAAATCTTGGTGAGTATTAGGTACGTATATGCTTGCTAAAGTTACCTCCGTACCGCCTATCGTGCCTCTCACAAAGAGGTACCATCCCCCCGAATCTGATTTTACATCCAGACATGTCCAAGGAACCCTCGATGAAATCATTATGGACACACCACATGTTTTAGTGGACTCATTAGTGGAATGATACACTACCGGAAAAAATTTAAATTTCAGGATTGGTAACTTACCATCCTTAAAGTGTGTTTCCTGGATGAAAGCGACATCAGACTTCATGCGGTACAGATCTTGCAGAAGCATACGTCTCTTTTCAGGGATATTAAGTCCCTTTACATTTAATGAAAGTACATTCAACACCTCCATATCTCTCGATGGGGGGGGGGGGGTTTGAAGAATATAGAGAAAAAAAAGAACCCGTATGGACAGATGTCCCACAGGAACAGATTCCAGAAAGTATTAGATAATTAGTAAAAAAAAAACACCTTAGTGGAGAAAAATTCTAAAAAAGCAGCTAAATTTTGCTAATACGCTCTCCAGTCCTAAACTGGAAGATGAGCGCTAGCCTACGGGGGAGTGTAGTCAGAGAGAGTGGGAGAGAACTCCCCGACCACCATCACTCTATTAATTCATAAATCTACTTATTTTGAATACTAAATAATATTATGAAATAACATACATTTATACAAAACCATGAGTATATAGCGCATGCTTTATCACCTACACCTACCTAAGTTCGGGCAGACATAAGAAAAAGAAAAGAAAGAAAAAAAATCCCTTTCTCTTCCCTTTCCTTCCTTCATATGTAATCTTCAATTACCCTTAACTATCTCCCTCCCCAGCTATCCCCTAACTGTTCTAGGGGCCTCATGTAATAGCCCACCTCTCCCCCCACCCCCAGGACACCCCATCCGTCCCCCCTCCCATACGCTCTCCCGAGTTGAAACCCATCCGGGGGGCATAAAACAGCAGAATATGCTGCATATATCCATGGTGTATAATTGAAAATGTGTATACAAAAACCACACTCATACCCTACATCCAGAGGAATATGTGACAAAAAAAGAAAAACAAGTGAAATCAAACCATATGTGTAAGTGCAATACTTAAAAAAATCACACAGCCTCACTTAAAAGTCAGGAAATAAGATCATGCAAAAACGCATGAAAAAGTTAAAAAAAAAAAATAACCCAATTAATAAAACCAAAACTTAGAATTCACAAATACTAGGCTGAAAGTGTTCCCTAAAATAAATGAGTAAAATTAGTGTTATATTCCAATATTCGGTGTTTCTATTCTCAGTGTCTATCGATAAAGGTGACACCTACCACTTTCCCATTACAAGTAAGTGAACATAAATATATCATTAAAAGTGAAAAAACAAACTCCTCTCCCAATTAAGTCATAACACTCCAAATCAAGTGAGTATCATGATTATCAGCAAAAAAGGTCACACCAAAAAAAAAAAAAAAACATCCCACCCTCCCTCCACCCCACCCCCCCATGACCCACAAACTTCATATACTGAAAAATATTTATGTCCCATCAATGCCAAAAACTGCCATTTGTGTTCCCTCCCCCCCAATCTGTCAATACACAGAGTCCCAATAGATGCATATTAAGGGGACACAATTCAAGCTATACAAAATACACCCCGTCATGATATATTCCAACCAAAAGCATAACATAGTGAACTACTACCCATTCTCAAGAGCTAAGGGGAGTCCCATATATTAATTTAACTCAGGTGTTCTTTTCATCTTTATGTGCTTATTGCTAGCTGTTCATCCGGCATATCAGGCAAATGGATGCGAAAATTTCTGTCCACAAATCGCATACATCCAGAAAAAACCCAAATGCAGGGATATCGGGGCTATGGGTAGATCGAAAGTCCTATGGGTAAGAGGTCTCTAATAAAAATGAAAGAGGGGGAGGGGGGGACAGGGCAAGGGGGGGGGGGGACCGCCAGAAGGTACATCAGGAGATCTGTTGTTAACCACTAATATAACCGTTGTGGAGGTGATGATATTCAGCTTGGAAATAATAAAGTTTGACAGTTTCTTGAAAATTAATCATAACTCACGTGACCTGTCAATGGATGACATTCAGGACCTCCATCTAGGCCCTTGTGCTTGGCCAGACTGATTGTTCTGGGTAGAAGACTGGCCCGACCAGCCTGTTGATCTAGGGATATTCTGGAGCCAGTTGCGCACCTGTACTGGTTCTGCATCTAGGAAAATATAAAAGGCTGTAAGATCTGCCGGGGAACATAGGATGAAAGACGACTGGGCCTTACGAAATGTAACAGTTAATGGGTACCCCCATCTGTAGGTGCAATCATGGCGCCTAGCAAGGTCTAATATTGGTCGTAGTATAGCTCGCCTTTGCAATGTAGCTCTTGATAGATCTGTGAGAATCTTCACCGCCCTTCCCTCAATCTCTGCATCTCCGTGTTCCCATGCTCTTCGGAGAATAAGCTCCTTTTGTTGGTAACGATGTAGCCTGCAAAGAACATCTCGGGGCCTGTCTAGGTCAGAAGACCTAGGTCCAGGGGTTCTATGCACCCTATCCAGCTCCAGGGAGGGCGGTCTTCAGTACCTTGTGAAAAAGAGCTGTCACCATTGCCACTAAATCTTCTGATCCTACAGCCTCCTGAATTCCCCGCAGGCACAAATTATTGCGATGACTACGGTCCTCCAATTCCTCCAAATGGAGCTGCATGTTACTAACTATAGCCTCCTGTGAGGACTGAGAGAGTTCCAAGGCTAAAACTCTGGTCTCCAGGGAGGATACAGAGACTTCCCCAGCTTCCACCCGGCCAATAAGGGAATGTATTTCCCCTCTTACCTCCTCAATTTCCCTGCTGTGAGCTTCCTCTATGCGGGTAATCATGGCTTCTATATCAGTCCTCGTAGGGAGGGCTTGCAGCATGGACCTAAGTTCCTCTTCCAGTCGGCTTTGATGTTGTGTGGGACCCGCCATGTCCATACGGAGAGTCGCCGACATCCCTGGAAGCTGAGCTGAAGCCGGAGAGGAAGTAGGTAACGCTGGTACAGACGAAGCGGCTCCGTCGTCCATGTAGGATACTTGTGGAGCCGCAACTATGCCTTCTGGCATCAGATGCTGTGGGTCATGGAGGAACTTTCGGATCCCACTCTGTGGCGTCGTAGTCTGCTCCCTCTAGTGGCTGATCTGGTTCTATACTTTCTATGGATTGTCATTCCGTATTCACAGGCCAGACAATCGGCTTACGAGCGGTAGCAGTCAGGGGGAAGCCAGGAGCTCTACAGATGTACGTCCTCACCCAGCCATCCCCAAGCCACACCCCCCGGGTCAGTAGCTTCTAAACGAAAACGCGGCTAAACGCCGGTACCACATTTACCCGGGTTTGTCATCTGAAACGCCAGAAACTTTGGCTTCTGAACTAATTTTTTTGCCTTCAAAGAAAAGCTTCTAAACGCAACTGCCTAAAAACGACATTAAACGAACCTGTACACATAAGATAACATTAGATGAGTTCAGGGGCAGCTGAAAAAAGTATCCAATTGCCTCTGAATGTTCATTTACCAGCAGTAGTGTACATGAGGCCTTACAAACCTCCCACCTCTGCTTTTACTTTGTTTCTCCTATCTCCTGTTATCTGAAATAGGGATGGCTGTCTGATAATTAACCCTCTGTGTCCTTGATGCTAGAGGGAGGACTGTTCTTTTCTTCTCTGCATCAATGGACACATATACACTGATGCTTACATATATGGTTAACTCTTTACAGCTCAATATCTGCAGGCTGGTGCGTCTGGAATCAATGGCGCACCTTAGCCTACTTTCACACTGAGATGCTTTACAGGCACTATAGCGCCTGCAAAGCACCTGTAAGGGCACTTTCACACTGGGGCGGGCAGGCGTCGGTGGTAAAGCGTCATTTTTGCTTTCAATGGGCAGGTACACTTTAGGAGCAGTGTATACACCGTTCCTACAGCTCCTCAAAGATGTTGCTTGCATAACTTTTTTGAGCGTCCTGCCAGCGCACCGCTCCAGTGTGAAAGCACTCGGCCATTCACACTGGAGTGACAGGAAAGGTGCTTTACAGGCGCTACTTTTAGCGCTAAAGCGCCTCAGTATGAAAGTAGCCTTAAGTGCCTGTTCTGTCACTCCAGTGTGAAAGCCCGAGTACTGCAGCGGCACTTTGTGGGCACTTTTACCCCTTTTTCATCCACTAGCGGGGGTTAAAAGCGCCCCACTAGCGGCAAAAAGCACTGCAAAAACTACAGTAAAGCGTCGCTAAAAATTGCGGCGCTTTACCGCCAACGCCCCCAGTGTAAATGTGCCCTTAGTTTTTGCTTGTATATATGTGGTAACCTTTCATAGCTACCTGTACTGCTAATGCTGCCTTCTGACATATGAAGAAATGTGTAATTTCTGATCATAGATCAGTCTGGATTTTATTACCTATCCTGCTGACTACATTAAGCCCAGGTACTCTTGATGAAAGCAAGAATTTGCCTTGCTGTAAAAAATTGCAATGATATGCACCTGTCAAACAGGTGCAGAAATATTGTTCTTTGGGTGTCGGTGGTGCCTTCCCACCGTAACCCTATAGAGGCACTCTTGATGTAAGCAAGTATTTGCCTTGCTGTAAAAAATTGCAAAGATATGCACCTGTCAGACAGGTGCTGAAAAATTGGTCTTTGGGTGTTAATTGTGCCCATGAAACCTATACCAAAAACATTCTTCAAGATGAAATGATTGAACACCCTCAAAGCTAGGCAGCCTTGAAGTCCTGCAGAGATTCCACATAGCTTCATAGCTGGTAATCCAGGACTGATTCATTTTTATAAAAGTCAAACGGTCCACAGAGTCTGTGGACAGACGCGTTCTATGATCAGTAACGAAACCTCCTGCAGCATTGAATGCCCCTTCTGAAAGCACACTTGATGCAAGGCAGCCCAACAACTCAATAGCATACTGGGCAAGTTCTGGCCAGTGGTCTGTTCTCATGACCAAGTAAGCTAGTGGATCGTCAGCTGGAAAGCTCTCTGCCTCTGTTTTGGCCCTGAGGTAATCGTCCACCATGCGATGCAGACGCTGCCGATGGGATGTGGAAGCTGACAGCCCTGGGCGGCGAGGACTAAAAAAATTCTGAAATGTCTCACTTAGGCGGGTGCCTTCTCCAACGCTCCTTTCTTGACCAACGGAAGACTCAAAACGACGTTTTACACCACACTGTAACCTACTAGAGTCAGGAAAAACATTCAATAAAATCCTCTTTAATGTGTCCTCAAGAGATTTTATCCTCTGCACTCTCTGTGGGGACGGGATAAGTTCAGAGACCTTCCCCTTATAACAGTGATCAAGGAGGGTTGCCAACCAGTAATCATCCTCCTTTATGCCACGTATTCTTGGGTCCTTTCACAGGCTTTGAAGCATGAGGTTGACCATGCGCCTCAAATTTACAGAGGCTTGAGAAGCAAACTCCTCTGGGTCACTCAGGATGACAGTATCTGGAACTTCCTCCTCCCAGCCACGTACTACTCCCAAGGGTCCTGGGGTTGGAAAGCCATCACTTACAGATTGACGCATGTCTTCCTCTTCTTCAAAGCCTATGAAAGTGCCAGAGTCCTCATCCTCCTCTCCTCTCTCCTGTGTGTTCTGTGACATAGGAATGATGGTGTCTGCATAAAGTGGGCCTTGAGAGGAAAGGAAGTCCTCCTCTTCCTCCTGCTGCTCTGCCTCCAGTGCCCTATCCATAATGCCACGCAGAATCTGCTCCAGCAGGAACACAACAGGGATTGTGTCACTGATGCATGCACTGTCACTGCTCACCATCCTTGTGGCCACCTCAAATGGTGACAATACAGTGCATGCATCCTTAATGATCAGCCATTGGCATGGGGAAAAAAAGCTGAGGAGGCCTGAGCCTGTCGTCGTGCTGTACTGACACAAGTACTCGTTGACGGCCCTCTGCTGCATGTATAGCCGCTGCAGCATTCCCAAAATTGAGTTCCACCTGGTGGGCATGTCACAAATCAGGCGGTTTACGGGCAGGTGAAATTCACGCTGAATTTCAGCCAACTGAGCACTGGCTGTGTATGACTGCCTGAAATGGCTTCAGACTCTTCTGGCCTGCTTTAGTACATCTTGCAACCCTGGTTACGTACTTAGGAAACGCTACACCACCAAATTGAGGACATGTGCCAGGTATGGCACATGTGTCAACTTTCCCTGTCTAAGGACTGACAGAAGATTTGAGCCATTATCGGACACCACCATTCCTGGCTCCAGCTGGCATGGTGTGAACCACCTCTGGGCCTGTCCTTGCAGAGCTGCAAGAAACTCTGCTCCGGTGTGGTTCCTGTCCCCTAAACACCCCAGCTAAAGCACTGCATGGCACCTTTTAGCCTGACTCTGTGAAAAGCCCTTTGAACGCTTATGGGGTACCTGATGTTCATAGGACAATTCTGCAGAGGAGGCCATGGAGGTGGAGGAGGGGGTAGAGCTCACAGGTCTGGCATCGCCACCAGCTGTATGGAGACGTGGGGGCACAACAAGCTGCAGCACTGAGCCCTGTCCTGCATCCTTTCGAGTTGCAAGCAGCGTTACCCAGTGTGCTGTAAAAGAAATATATCATTCCTGCCCATGCTTGCTGGACCACGTGTCAGCAGTAAGGTGGATTTTACGGCTGACTGCCTTGCCCAACGATGCCAGAGCATTCCCTTCCACGTGATGGTAGAGATATGGAACGGCCTTACGTGAAAAGTAGTATCGACTGGGAACCTGCCATTGTGGTACAGCACATTGTGCGAATTCACGAGAGGGGGCAGAATCCACCAGGCTGAAAGGCAGAAGTTGGAGAGCCAACAGCTTTGACAAGCTTGCATTCAGGCACTGGGCATGTGGGTGGCAGGGACTGTATTTTTTTTTCCGCTGCAGAAGTTGGGGTAGAGAAATTTGCCGGCTACAGTCTACAGCTGGTGGTGTGCTGCTGGTAGATGAGCTGCTAGGACCTTGAACACCCTGTGCTATACCATCATCCCTGTCAGTGGAGGCTGCTGAAAGGTAATGACTCGGTATCGCAGGGGCAGACTGAAGTGGGTAAGGAGGAGGAGGGACAGATTTGTGCCCCTTTTGGGTGGCTTTTAGATGCTCTTGCCAACGGGCTGAGTGGTTGGACGTTAAATGCCTTGTTAGGCATGTGGTACCCAAATGGTTGGTGTTTTTGCCACGTTTGATGTGCCTGTGACACTGTTTGCAGATAGCAACAGTGCGATCTGCTGCAGATGTGCTGAAAAAGGCCCAGACAGCTGAGCTGTGGGGAGTGGACCGGGAGATAACAGCTGCAGAATGTGATTGGGGTTGTGCCACCTCACCTTCAATTTCCTCCTCTGCTCTATCTGGCACCCAAGTCACATCAGTGACCTCATCATCATCATCATCTCCATCTCCTCCATCATCATCATTACCACTGGAGACAACTTGGCAATACGCTGCAGCTTGGGGAACATGAATGCCAATTTGCCTACCAGTGTTCCTCCCTCTCTCTAGGCTCATGTTCCTGTCATCCTCAACCTCAGAACCAGCATCTGAATCCAGTAATGGCTGGGCATCATCAAGGAGCAAGTGGCTGAGGCTGTGGTCAAATAACTCAGCTGACTCCTCAATGGCTGATGTAGGGGCTATGGCAGGAATAGATGTGGACAAGGAGGCAGGTTTATCCACTCTGGCAACCGCAGGGGACTGCACACTTGTCTCTGCTTGTGTGACAGAGGATGAGGAAGGTTTAGTAAGCCAGTCCACCACCTCCTCTGCATGCTATGGCTGGATAGCACGGGCAAACTCACTAAACAGAGGAAATGATGCCCTGCCTGAGGACTGACCACCACGTCCGCCTTTGCCTGAGACACATTTGTTGCTGGCCCCCTTACAGTGCCAAGGGAACGTCTGCCTCTCCTTGTTGTTCTCCCAGACATTATTGGGAGGGAGGGGGTGGTGCTTATAAGCAAATGTAAAGGAGAAGTTGAAATCTGTACGTAGATGCACTTTAATCAATGTAAAGAGGTGTTTGGTGCCCTTTAATTTGAGTACTCACACTACACAGACACACTCCACGGATACAATATAATATACTGAAATATAATGCGCCAAAAGTACAGTGATGCACAGAACTATATGACGTTAAACTGGCAGTAACGCACACAGAAGTAAATGGCGTTAAACTGGCAGTAACGCACACAAAACGATATGGCGTCAAACTGGCAGTAATGCACGCAAAATGATATGGCGTTAAACTGGCAGTAACGCACGCAAAACTATATGGCGTTAAACAGGCAGTAACGCACGCAAAACTATATGGCGTTAAACTGGCAGTAACGCATGCAAAACTATATGGCATTAAACTGGCAGTAACGCACGCAATACAATATGACATTAAACTGGCAGTAAAGCATGCAAAACTATACGGCGTTTGTGACAGACCTACCCGGGAGAGAGACTTTTGGAGGGGACTGAATGCTAGCCTCTTGCCGATCGATCGTGGGCCCTGGCATTTGGGGGAACGGTGCTCTTTGTGAGCTGTATGCCTGGGGACCCTTGAGGTGGTATTACTGTGGATTCGGGTCCTGGTCCCCCAGGACACACAGACTCTGGGGACCCTTGAGGTGGTATTACTGTGGATTCGGGTCCTGGTCCCCCAGGACACACAGACTCTGGGGACCCTGTGTATGCCATATGGGAAATGGTGACTTGGAGGGTATGTCTTGGATTGCTTAAAATGGGACAGTAATATTTATCCCCAATATCTCCCAGGATATATATGTAAAGACTATTATTGGTTTGTTTGATTCTGAACTCAACATGTTAATTGAGTGAGCTGATCACATTAGCCTCCAGGACTGGCTAGGAGACCAACAGTCTACTCCTACTATAAGTGTTGATGACTAGGTTGAGGAGGGGGAAGAACACTGTTTGTATTGTTAATTGTAATTAGCTTGTATGATGTATACATGTAGCGCACTACTCCCTTGGGAGCTGCTGTTAGTTCAGTGCCAATCAGCTCAGCTTCACCAGTGCCCATCAGCTCAGCCTCACCAGTGCCCATCAGCTCAACCTCATCAGCGCCCATCAGCTCAGCCTCATCAGTGCCCATCAGCACAGCCTCACCAGTGTCCATCAATGCAGCCTGATCAGTGCCCATCAATGCAGCCTCACCAGTGCCCATCAATGCAGCCTCACCAGTGCGTCATCAGCTCAGTCTTATCAGTGCCCATCAGTGCAGCCTCACCAGTGTCCATCAGCTCAGCCTGTTCAATGCCCATAAATGCAGCCTGTTCAGTGCCCATCAATGCATCCTGTTCAGTGCCCATCAATGCAGCCTTTTCAGTGCCCATCAGCTCAGCCTCATCAGTGCCCATCAGCACAGCCTCACCAGTGTCCATCAATGCAGCCTGATCAGTGCCCATCAATGCAGCCTCACCAGTGCCCATCAATGCAGCCTCACCAGTGCGTCATCAGCTCAGCCTTATCAGTGCCCATCAGTGCAGTCTCACCAGTGTCCATCAGCTCAGCCTGTTCAATGCCCATAAATGCAGCCTGTTCAGTGCCCATCAATGCAGCCTGTTCAGTGCCCATCAGCTCAGCCTGTTCAGTGCCCGGCAGCTCAGCCTGTTCAGTGCCCTGCAGCTCAGTCTGTTTAGTGCCCAGTAGCTCAGCCTGTTTAGTGTCTGGCAGCTCACCCTTTTTAGTGTCTGGCAGCTCACCCTTTTTAGTGTGGTCACCCTATTGTAGATAGCTGTCTTATTTTTTGTGTTTTGCTTATGGATCCCATTGTGAGCATGTGTGAGGAAACACTTCTGATGTTGCTGTTACTGAGGCATAGAAAATTTCTTGAGAGGACCACAGTTCATGGCTACTGGACTCATCCATTGATGCAGGCAACAGCATGTGGTGAAATTTGTGTTTTTTAAACACTTTTATACGTTTAACCACTTGCTTACTGGGCACTTAAACCCCCCTCCTACCCAGACCAATTTTCAGCTTCCAGTGCTGTCACACTTTGAATGACAATTGCACGGTCAAACAATACTCTACCCACATGAAATGTTTTCATTGTTTTCACACAAATAAAGCTTTCTTTTGGTGGTATTTAATCACAGCTGGGATTTTTATTTGTTGCTAAACAAACAAAAAAAGATGGAAAATTTTGAAAAAAAAACATTGTTGTGGAAATTTTATATTAATGTGTTGTCCTAAGTCTCCCAGTGTGTGTTCAACCACAGCCCGCTCTAAAGAGCTGACTGCGGCAGATCGACGCTGGCTAAGACCTGTTAGGTAGTGGAAAACTTCCTGGTGTTTGGAGAGAGGTGTTTGCGGAGAGAGGACGTGTCCGCCAGCAAAAGGGCCCCTGTGCAATGCACAGAACGATCGTCTGGTGGGGATGCGTTCACTCTGCAAAGACATTATCGGTTTAGAGTTGTTTTGCTCTTGTCACCCCTGGTATGCCTGATCAACATGTTTGGGGTGCCATGACGTATACCTGCAGATAATCTCCCATGCACAAGGAACTTTAGTCATTGTCATTTAGTATATTGTATAATGTCCTGTAGTAATTGGTTGTTTTGTTGTTCTGTTGTTAAATCCTTATATGGTCACTTACATCCTGTGAGGTCATATCCTGTGAGGTCACAAGCTTTGTAAGAGGTGTGTTTGGCTGTTGGAGGCTGAACCCTCGAGCTGTGGAACCTCCTATTGATATGCTAATAAAGTGGCTCACTCAGACAGCTGAGGAGGCTGGCTGCAGTGTGGTCTTGGAAGTGGAACCGTAAACATGTGTTTTGTCTAGTGGTCTGGATGGGGCACACACCAGAGGATGGATACGATCAAAAGGTGAGATGGTATTATATCATTTAGACGAAATTGTTATTAACAGGAGATTTGGCTGTGTGCTTTGCGTACAACCAAATTTCGCTAACAGCATGGCGAGCCAGAACGTAGGAGTGAACAGAACCTCCTTCAGAATTGGATCATTAAGATGTGCTGGGGAGGGTCTGCTTCGCAAAAAGAACACATTTTTCGTCTTTTGAAATAATGCTGGAAGTTTGATCCTATGTCTGGTGTGTGCCTGTGTGTGTGTGTGTGTGTGTGTGTGATTTGTATCTCAAATCTTTGTGTAAGGAGACTGTGTGTGTGTGTGTGACTGATGCTGTGTAACAAGTTTTTGTAATGCATATGAGAAATAGAAATGTATGAACTGATATTATTTGCAGCCTGCAATGTGTGTGTGTGTGGCTGAGTAGTTTTGTAAGTAGCTGAACCTGTTTGTAAAGATGCCATGAGTTTAGTGAAGGGGCAGGCATTTTTGTTTTTGTATTGAAAGGGTCTCTACGCCCTGGGGGAAGGGAACTATAATGTTCTGAACAGACATGCAAGCATTCACTGTCTGTATCTCTCGTTCCTGTGAAAGCTGATGTGATCTGAGTTTGAGTGTATGTTTCAGCCGTGTAATTGTGGGTTATGTGGCTTGGTTGTTTCATTGGATAGCATGTGTTCCTAAGTTGTGTTTTTTTTGTAACTTTAACACTTTTAAATGTTTGTCTAAGGGTTCATTTAGTATCTCAAATGTGTAATTTTGTGGGGAGAAATTTTTGGTTTTGGCAGGAAAATGTTTTTTGTCTGCTACTTCCTTTTGTTCTCTTGTTGTTGTTGTTGTCTACCATGTGACTACGGTCGGCCATTTTCTTTTCCTTTGTGTGTGAACTTTGAAATGTTTATCCATCTTGGTCAGTTTTGGCCGGAAAATGCGCCATTTTGTCGGGGTCTGGCCTTTGTTGTGGTCACCATGTGCATCTGCGGCCATTTTGACCTGTGAGCCCTCCTATAGGGGGAGCTGCTCCATTGTGTATTCCTTTGTGTGTGCAAAGCCATGTGCTTTAAGCTACAATCTGGCTTCTAGGCACCATTTTGTGAATTCTATTTTTGTACCGTTTACATACTTTTCAAGGAAATTTTTGTGTTTTCTGTATTGAATATTGGTTTTAAGTTGAAATGCCTGTCGCATATCCAAATGCCCATGCATTGTTGGGACATCACAAGAGGAGCTGTTTACACCCTGTGGGGGTCTCAGGTTTCTAGGTAATAGCATGGGGGGAGTTCTAACTCTCAGAGTCAAATAGAGTGTAGTGTTTAAGAAATCCTGGTTTGTCTTGTCATTTGTTAATGTCGGCCATTTTTCTGTAGTCCGGGTTTCATTCAGCATTTTGCCGTGGACCAATTTTCGATTGCTGCAACTGCCTTTTTGTTTATGCTGATTTTAGTCTCCATCGAAATATCTCTGGTTTTGTACTGAATTCCATTTCCAGTAGAATCATTTAGGTTTTTATTTCAGTTGTTTTAAAAAAGTTTGTTTCTAGTGAAGATTTCTAATGTCTTGATAGACAAAATATGAAGCTATTCAAGGCTTCCCCTCCCCCTCCCTCTTCCTACTCAGGTGTGCAACAGGAAGTTGGTGGGAGGGGCTTGGGGTCTTTTGACTTGTGTTTGGAAGGACGAAATCATTTTTATTTTTAAATTAAGGTTTATACTGTAATACAGTTTTGGGTAGAGAGCAAACAGGAGGCATCCAAGTTATTGTTGTAATATCTGGGTACAGAGAGAAGCCATAAGATTGTTTTGAATAGCGGAGGATTTCATGGTGCTTTGTAGTTTGTCTGACAATACATTTATAGGGCTGCCGATAACCGGTTGTAGAGCATGTAAATGTGAGGATTAGTACGCTAGCACACCAGGAGGCCCTGTAAAATAATCGGAGAACGCCGGGTGCCAGTACTGTAAAAATAGTCACTAAGCAGTACTGATCCGAAAACTAGTGCAAGGGTGCCCTGGACGCAGGGACCGTCATAAGCGATTTGAATCGTCATGGGTAATGTTGGTCCATGCGTTGGAGGAAAAAAATGAGGCTCCACACCAGTCAGACAGCTGCACTTCACATGAGATCTGGGTTTGGGGCTCCGGACATGAGACCCCTTAAAGTTTGGCAGATATGGTCAGAGGGTACAGTAAGGTGTATTCCTTTGGAAGGTACCGTATTTATCGGCGTATAACACGCACCGGCGTATAACACGCACCCCAATTTAGGAGGGAATTTTAAGGAAAAAAAACTTTTAGGAGGGAAGTTGAAGGGAAAAAAACTTACATTTATATGCCCATCATTGCAGCCTTCTCAGTGCAGCCTTCTCAGTGCAGCCTTCCCCAGTGCAGCCTTGTCAGTGCAGCCATGTCAGTGCAGCCTTGTCAGTGCAGCCATGTCAGTGCAGCCATGTCAGTGCAGCCTCGTCAGTGCAGCCATGTCAGTGCAGCCTTCCCCAGCGCAGCCTTCCCCAGTGCAGCCTTCCCCAGTGCAGCCTCCCCCAGTGCAGCCTCCCCCAGTGCAGCCTCGCCCAGTGCAGCCTTGCCCAGTGCAGCCTTCGATCCCCTGTCTTCAAAATTGCCGACCGCGATTTGAAAATGGCGCCGCCGGCGCCGAAATACACAGAGCCGGTCCTCGGCTCTTTCCGGCGGCTCTCGTTCACTTTCGGCTCCACTCGTAGTCCCGAGCGGAGCTATCCGAACCTAGCCGAGTAGGTTCGGATAGCTCCGCTCGGGACTACGAGTGGAGCCGAAAATGAACGAGAGCTGCCGGAAAGAGCCGAGGACCGGCTCTGGGTATTTCGGCGCCGGCGGCGCCATTTTCAAATCGCGGTCGGCGATTTTTGAGTTGTGCAGCTCAGGAGATCGGCGTATAATACGCACCTGCGACTTTCCCCTGATTTTAAGGGGAAAAAATTGCGTGTTATACGCCGATAAATACGGTACTTTTAATGTCTGGAGGTACGAGACCCCAGAATAAAAATACCTTGGAAGTAGTTCAGCTGTGGCTTCAGAAATCTGTAATGTTGAGTGAGTTGATGGATGTGTAGTACACGTTTGTATGATTTAAAATACACAGGCCTGTTTTTGAACTTTGTGTGGCTGGTCCATGCAAAGATTTCGAAATGCTCTTGTGCCTTTCAAATTGTATCCTTTTTCTATAGCTAAAAGAGTGAAGGCAGCATTCCATCTGGTCGTTTTTATTTTTTTCATTTTTCGTTTTTGGGAACTATGAAATATCTCCCCCACATTTGTATCTAAATGTTTGTCTCATTGTTTGTATATGGTAACAAGATGTTTGAACCTCCCGTGACAGCCCTCTTGCGTGTCGCGGCTGTTGTATTTTAGGAAAAAAAAAAAAAAACGTGAAAGTAAGATTTACAGAGGGTTTAGTTATTGTCGGTTTTGTGGAATGTCAGTGACAATTTACCAATGTACATGAATGTTGTATTGTTTACCATTCTTTGAAGGATAGAGTAATAACTTTTGTTTATAAGTATCTTTTCAGGTCCAAGGAGTTTCTAGAACTGTGTGTACAGATGTATAAGAAGGTAAAAGTATCATAGGCTATTTCACTGTTTTATTCTGCACCATTCTAAACCCTGCATGTCTTCCTCCAGTTTGTAATGAGGATGGAAGAAAAGGGGGGATGAGAGTGGTGAGAATAACACATTTTCAAATCAACAATACTAACCGCTCTAATTCTAACCAAGTTTGTGCCAAGACTGTCTTTCTTTGATAGAATTTGAATCAGCAAGCAGCAGTCTGGTGAAGTAGGCTCCCATCCCAGATGCTAAGAACCTGTTTGTCACTGGTTCCAGGTATTACACCCCAGATGGTAAGCCACGCACAGGTTATGCAGTGATCACAGTCCCGATGTCTGGGTTATTGTCATATGAGGTTTGTTTGGAGGTCAACCAAAAACAGAATTGTACTTTCCTCAGTAGCTGTCACCTACATTCTCAGCTGATGGGGTGGGTGCAATCACTGTAACATGAACTTCAAAAGGTCCACCACAGGGTTCATGAGTCCATCCTGGACCCTGACACAATAACCAGTTTACATTCTTTCCAACCAGGTGACTGGGTCATTGTAAAGAAGCTTGAGGGACAAGACCATGCCAGCCACTGCAAGAAGCGGATCAACCACAAAAGAGTAGAGGAGTATCTTTGTTAATTTATATTTTTTGTTTAATACATTTTTGCCAAGGGTAACGATGAAAAGCATCCCAACTAGCTAAGAAAGAGAACAGGACACCTGGTCGGGTATTAGTGCCCCAGCGATGACGGCGGTACATGCTATATATGACGTTCATATTGGTGTGAGGAGTTTTGACAGACTAGTAAAATCCAAACAGACACCTGTCAATAGAACTTAACAACAAAACATTTCTAGAGGGTAAAATTAATTATAATTTTAACAATAGCTCTGGTTCTTGCCAGCTTTGGTATCGGGATAACTAGGTAGCCCACAAGTGTGCTACAACTGTAGTTTGGTATTAATGTGGATCTACAGCTTATAAGGTAATTTCCCGTAAGGCAAGAGGTTCATGTGTGCTGGTGAAACTCGTCCCAGCATCTTATGTCGTGGCCGATCGTGAGGATCTGATGGCGCGAGAGAAGGTAAGAATGGCAGGGACAGCTGGAAGGGAATTGCTTGTACACAGTGGGGGCTTGAGCTTATGAAACGCTTGAACAATTTCTCATCCATAGAGGATGAGATGTTTTCATGTAACTGTTTAAGCTACAAGGAAGTTCCCACATTCCAAGGGGGTTTCTGTGAATTCATAAGTAAAGATTGTTATATCTGGATCGGGGATACTAGTGACAAAGTTCAGGCCCATATGGATAAGGTTTAGATCCCTACAAGGCAAAGCCAGAGCTATAGATAGTGAAGGTTGTAATCCTTTTTAAGGGTTTGGGAATCGTTGGAGATTTAATTTTTTTATCTTGCAGCGGATCATAGTGAAGGAAGTAGGGGTATATATACTCATGTTGTTTTTGTTTCTATTCCTTCTATATGCCATGATGGGGTGCTCCTGTTGCCTGATTGGACGCGTGACCAGAGCCTGAGCAGATGAACACATCTTCCCTGATGAGATGCCCCGAAGCCCAACCCACGTACAAGACACAGAGGATCCCAGACCGACCGTCGACTACTACAGCTCACCACGTCATCTCCAACAGAGTCTACATGTCAAGCCGTGTTTTACTTTTTATGGACTAAGAAGAAGATCAGGATTCATCGAGGGACACATGGGATCATATGACAAGAGGAGGGACTGTTGTGGAAATTTTATATTAATGTGTTGTCCTAAGTCTCCCAGTGTGTGTGTTCAACCACAGCCCGCTCTAAAGAGCTGACTGCGGCAGATCGACGCTGGCTGAGACCTGTTAGGTAGTGGAAAACTTCCTGGTGTTTGGAGAGAGGTGTTTGCGGAGAGAGGACATGTCCGCCAGCAAAAGGGCCCCTGTACAATGCACAGAACGATCGTCTGGTGGGGATGCGTTCACTATGCAAAGACATTATCGGTTTAGAGGTGTTTTGCTCTTGTCACCCCTGGTATGCCTGATCAACATGTTTGGGGTGCCATGACGTATACCTGCAGATAATCTCCCATGCACAAGGAACTTTAGTCATCGTCATTTAGTATATTGTATCATGTCCTGTAGTAATTGGTTGTTTTGTGTTCTGTTGTTAAATCCTTATATGGTCACTTACATCCTGTGAGGTCATATCCTGTGAGGTCACAAGCTTTGTAAGAGGTGTGTTTGGCTGTTGGAGGCTGAACCCTCGAGCTGTGGGACCTCCTATTGATATGCTAATAAAGTGGCTCACTCAGACAGCTGAGGAGGCTGGCTGCAGTGTGGTCTTGGAAGTGGAACCGTAAACATGTGTTTTGTCTAGTGGTCTGGATGGGGCACACACCAGAGGATGGATACGATCAAAAGGTGAGATGGTATTATATCATTTAGACGAAATTGTTATTAACAGGAGATTTGGCTGTGTGCTTTGCGTACAACCAAATTTCGCTAACAGCATCTTTCATAGTTTGTTATAAAATTTTGCAAACAGGTAATTTTTCTCCTTCATTGATATGCGTTGATGAGGCTGCACTGGTGGGCACTAATAGAGGTGGGCACTGATAGGCTGCACTCATGGGCACTGATAGGCACAGATAGGGCGGCACTGATGGGCACAGATAAGGCGGCACTGATGGGGACAGATAAGGCAGTATTTATAGGCACAGATAAGGCAGCACTGATGGCCACTGATAAGATGGCACTGATGGGTGGCACTGATAGGTGTTACTGATGGGTACCACTGATAGATGGCACTGATGGGCACTGATAGGTGGCACTGATGGGCACTGGTAGGTGACACTGATGGGCACTGGTAGTGGACACTGATGGGCAGCACTGTTTATGAGGCACTGATTGGTGACACTTCTGGGTGGCACTGTGGGCACTGATGGGTGGCACTGTGGGCGGCACTCAGGGCACTGGTAGGTGGCGCTGGTGGGCACTGGTAGGCGGCACTGGCAGGTGGCACAGATGAGCTGGTGGGAGCTCTTCTTGATCAGGACTGATGTCCCTCTGAGAGCCGCTGGTGATCAGCTTTTTTTTTCTCCTTATGCTATTAGTGTGAGGAGAAAAAATAGCCGATTACCGCCTCTGTTTACATCACATAATCAGCTGTCATTGGCTGACAGATAATCATGTGGTAAGGGGTCAGGATCGACCCCTTACTCCGATCTGTGATCAGGGGAGTCTCATAGACTCGCTAATCACAGAGCACGCCGCGCACGCCCTGCAGGGAGTGCACAGGCCGCTCGGGCAAAGTAGGTCCATGCTGTAGCCGTCATTCGGCTATAGCACGGATCTGAAGCAGTTAAAAAGTATCAGAAACTTTTTCCCTCTTAAAAACGCATAGGCCTTATGTACACTGTTGCTGGTAAACAGATGTTTAGGAGCAGTTGGGCATTTTTTTCAACTGCTCCTGAACTCTCCTCAATGTTATCTTATCAATACATGTACACAGGGTCATTTATAGTCCTTTCTAGGCAGTTGAGTTTAGAGGCCTTTTTTGGAAAGCAAAAAAATTAGTTCAGATGCTGAGTTTAGCATTTCAAGCGCCAAACTCTTTTAAATGCGGTAACATGCATTTAGCCGCATTTCGTTTACAGGCGTTTTTCATTTTTGGCTATTTTGAAAAAAATAAACTACAGTCCTGAACATGATTTTTCTGCTTTCAAAAACATGCCTGTAACCTCAACTGCCTCTTAACTACTATAAACAACCCTGTGTGCATGTACACATAAGATAACATAGAGGAGAGTTCAGGGGCTGCTGAAAAAAATGCCCAACTGCTCCTAAACGTCAACTGTAGTGTACATGAGGCCTTAATACTGTCACAGTCTTTCAGTTTGTGGAATACGATTTGTTTACCTGCCAGGAAGGTGGGTCGCACTGCGCTTTCCATCCTGTCAGGTCATGTTTAATTAGAGTCTTCAGCCACTATTTACCAGCATACTTCTCAGCTCTCCCCACCCAATCCCACTTCTCCTCCTGCTTCTCCTCCACGTTTTTCCTTGCAGTCTGAACATAACTTGATGATAATCAGTAACAGTTGATGTCAGGACATTTATCTTGTCTGGACATTTTTATTGAGCTGTTGGACACATTCAACAAAGGGAAGACAGCTTTATCAGTGGACTCTACCCAACAGCTGCAGACAAACTTTGTGGATGTTTCCTGACATATGTGGATGAGGTAATGCTTATGATGTTTGTAGCCGTATTCGTGAGCTTGCAACAACACAGTTACGTTTTGTCTGCACTACATTTTTTAAATTTATACTAAAGCCTGCCATAGATGGTTTAAATCTCTGCCTGTTCAGCAGGAACTAGCCGAGATTGGAACCATGTGTGGGCAGGCTGATTGTACCGAAGTTGATTCATTGATCAATAGACATGTGCATTCATTTTCGTCCGAATGCATTTTCGTCCGAATTTTGGGTATTTTCATTATCGTTTTAACAAACGATAACGAACGGGAAAAATCCGAAAACCGAAAGATCCGACATAAACAAATGCTTTATTTTCGTTTTCGTTGTGACAACAGTTCGATATAGATAGGAGATTTGACATGATGCTGACAATAGCAATCTGTGTCCATCGAACCTGTGGTCGAATGTGCCTAACCTTAGCTCTATTAGTTCAAGATTATTCTACATAGAGAGAAAAGGTTTGACATTATATATAATGTAGCAAAAAAGGCTGAATGTGCCTAACCTAACTCTATTAATCCAAGATTATTTGACATAGAGAGAAAAGATTTGACATGTAGATTCGACGAAGCAGTCGCCGTGAGCGGACATTTATCATCAGTCACATTTATCATTAGTCAAATGCTCCACTCATAGGCTATAGAAGAATTCTAATGTTGGTTGACTAGTAATAATAATTAATAAATATAATTATTACTAGTGTCATATAACATTAGTATTGTACTATAGCTTGTAGGCGGAACATTCAACCGGAAATGTACGATTGCGGCGTTGTACAGTTTAGCTGCTCCGTCGAATCTTCTTAGAACATTCGACAGACACCATAAGCCTTCAATGACAGATTCAACCTTAATTATTTTGGCTTTTCGGACGAATGCCTTTTTTAACAAAACAAAATAAATAAAAATGAATTTTGGGATTTACTAAATAAATGTATTTTTCGGACGAAAACAAAATTCCGAAACAAAATATTTTAGTGTGCACATGTCTATATCAACATAGGTGCAACCAGCATATTGGACTTTTAGGATGCAATTATTGCCAGTGACTATAAACACTAGCAATAATCATTGTGTTCTCCCGACAGGGACAGCTGCCCGTGGCCCCCTGCCGGGAGAACACACAAGCTTCATGGGAGCGATTAATCAAGCGGTGTGGTTGCAGGAAAGAAAATCGCATTATCTATGGCCAGCTTAACAGTTATATTTTCAGGACGATGTGAGTGTGCGATGTATGTGTGGAGCTCTGCGTAAATTGACGCACTATATGGGTACCTTAAATAATAATATAATATATGAGCATCTTAATGAGACACAATGTATAGGGATAGGGACAATTGTAGACACACACCCACACTCACTCAGGTTGAACTGGATGGACTGGTTATTCATTCTTATTAACTATGTAACTAGGACAAATTTTTCCACTGCCTGCTACACCCAATGAGATTATCAGACGAATAACCATCCTTTTTTTTTTTTTTTTTTTTGCATGCTAGTCTCATTTCGAAAATGAAGAGTTTACTAAAGTTACGAAAATTCTTGTACAATAGAATAAAAATTCAGAAGTGATGTAATGTGTTGTATTGTATTTTCGGAAGACAACTGTACTGATTAACCACTTGCCTACAGGGCACTTTCACCCCCTTCCTGCCCAGACCAATTTTCAGCTTTCAGCGCTCTCACAATTTGAATGACAATTACTCAGTCATGCAACACTGTACCCAAATAAATTTGCATCCTTTTTTTCACACAAATAGAGCTTTCTTTTGGTGGTATTTAATCACTAGTGTTTTTTTATTTTTTGTGCTATAAATAAAAAAAGACTGAAAATTTGGTGAAAAAATGCCGTTTTCTTTGTTTCTGTCATAAAAATTTGCAAATTAGTAATATTTCTTCATAAATTTTGGCCAAAATGTATATGGCTACATATCTTTGGTAAGAATAACCCTAATTAGTGTATATTATTTGGTCTTTGTGAAAGTTATAGAGTCTACAATCTATGGTGCCAATCATTGAAAACTGATCACACCTGATCTACTGAAGACCTATCTCATTTCTTGAGACACTAACAAGCCAGGAAAGTACAAATACCCACAAAATGACCCCATTTTTGAAAGCAGACATGCCAACGTATAATCTATGAGGCATAGTGAGTCTTTTGAACGGTTCATTTTTTTCCAGAAGTTTTTGGAAAATGTGGAAAAAAAATGAAAACGCATTTTTTTCCACAAAGTTGTCAATTTTTAAGATATTTCCATCACATAGCATGTACATAGCAAAAATTACACCCCAAAATACATTCTGCTAATCCTCCCGAGTATGGCGATACCACATGTGTGAGACTTTTACACAGCCTGGACACATACAGAGGCCCACCAATGAAGTAGCACCTTAAGGCGTTCTACAAGCATAAATTGCACATCTCATTTCTCAACCACCTATTACACTTTTGAAGGCCCTGGAGCACCAGGACAATGGAAACACCCACAAAATGACCCCATTTTTGAAAGTAGACACCCCAACGTATAATCTATGAGGCATAATTAGTTTTTTAAAGCGGTTCATTTTTTTCCAGAAGTTTTTGGAAAATTTGGAAAAAAAATGAAAACGCATTTTTTTTCCCACAAAGTTATCCATTTTTAAGATATTTCCAACACATAGCATATAAATAGCAAAAATGACACCCCAAAATACATTCTGCTATTCCTCCTGAGTATGGCAATACCACATGTGTGAGACTTTTACACAGCCTGACCACATACAGAGGCCCACCATTGAAGTAGCACCTTCAGGCGCTCTACAAGCATAAATTACACTTCTCATTTCCTGACAACCTATTCTTTTTGAAGGCCCTTATATTTCTAACACATAGCATTTACATACCAAAAATGACACTCCAAAATAAATTCTATTGAGGAAAGGGTAAAAAAAAAGTATTACCTGTGGTTTTAGTAGTGTCCCCAGAGGACAGAATTGGTCCAGGCAGCAGGCAGGGATGTGCTTAGCAACAATAGTAATTATCCAGGCAGCAGGCAGGAATATTGTCTATAGTTAGCACAAGGATATCGTCACCACAGCCAAAGCATTTGTCCATAGAAATTGTCCAGGCAGAGAAAGCCAGCACAGTCATAATATTGGTTCTGGTACACCGTTATCTGCCTGCACTCATTATTGTACTGCTCCCCAGCCCTTCATAAACATACTGCCTCTTGCTACAGCTAATTATTTCCATAGTCTAGGTAGCAGGCAGAGGTGTGGTCAGTTTATGCTGCAGGCAGGGGGATGGCGGCAGTAATTCAGCAGCAGGCTGAGGGCTGCAATCAGGTAAGACCTGTGCACAGAGGCACAGGAGTAGAGGCTTTGATCCACCCAAATCTTTATGAAGCCTCCAGACTCCAGACCCTAATCCGGAAATTACAAAACCCAGAGCCAACAAAAAAAAATTGTTTTCTCCATCCGGACAAACATTTCTGGAGCCCCTCACATGTGAGACCCCTGTGTACTACAGTAGCAGGGCAACAGATTAGGCCAAGCGGTAAGCAAAAGCATAGTTCATAAAACAGGCCAGGGTCAGTTCACGTGCAAGCAGTCCAAGTGGTTGGCAGAAGCGTAGTTGATAAAACAGGCCGGGGTCAGTTCACATGGAAGCAGTCCAAGCAGTAGGCAGAAGCGTAGTTGATAAAACAGGCCAGGGTCAGTTCACGTGGAAGCAGTCCAAACGGTTGGCAGGGGCATAGTCAAAAAACAGGCCAGGGTCAGTTCACGTAGAAGGCAGTGGCATGGTTATTTGAGGAACCATGGGAAATGGTCAGCACAGATGATGAAATTGGGGAAAATGGTTAAGAATATGGGCTAATATTTTAGGGATGTGTGATATAGTCTGAAGCATTCACCAATGCAAAGGCCGGGTTCGGAGGGACACTGGGGACAATGGTAGCTGGTATCTCTTCGAAATACATTTTTGCTGTATGCTCGACATCTTTTTTGGCGTCTTTGGCCTGCTTCAGATGGTGGAATGTGGTTCGGGAAGTGGCGTTCATGAAGTCGGCTAACAGCATCAGAGCGAAGGTTTGGGGGGGGTCTTTGATGGTAGATGAGGGACGTGACAACTTCTATGAATTTTAGGAAGTGGGCAGGGCTTTCTGTGGATTTGGTGTGAATTATGTAGGCATTATAAATGGCCAAATGAATTAAATAGAGTGCTACTTTCTTGTACCAGAAACGGGACCTCCTTATTGATAAATAGGGCTGAAGCATTTGGTCGTTGAAATCCACCCCCCCATGTACAGATTGTAATCTTGTACACATGTTGGCTTTACAATGGGACCTTGTCTTCTCTGAACTTCAACTGTAGTGTCAAAATGGATGGTGGACATCATGTAAACATTCCTGGTATCCTTCCACCTCAAGGCCAGCACTTTGTTGCATCTCAAAGTTGCTCTTTCTCCCCTTCGCAATTTCTTATTCACTATGGCTTATGGGAAGCCCTTCCTATTCTTTCTGGAGGTTCCACAGGCCAGGGTTTCTGCGAGGTATAGGTGTTTGAAAAGGGGCAGGCTAATGTAGAAGTTATCCAGGTATATGTGGTAACCTTTCTTCAGCAGTGGGTATGCCAGGTCCCATACAATTTTACCAGTTGTGCCCATGCAGGCCGGGCACTCAGGGGGCTGGAACTGGGAATCTCTTCCTTCGTATATGCAGAACTCATACAGATATCCTGTGACTTTCTCGCAAAGCTTATAAAATTTCACTTCGTATTTAGCCCTTTTGCTAGGAATGTATTGTTTTATTCCTAGCCGGCCTTAAAAGGGTACCAGGGACTCCTCTACACATATATGCTTATCGGGGACATAGAGTTCTGCAAATCGCTGGGAAAAGAAATGAATGAGTGGGAAAATTTTATATAATTTGTCGTAATTTGGAAGATTGTGGGGAGGGCATTGGGTGTTGTCACTAAAATGAAGAAAACGCATTATCATCTTGTAGCGGGACCTGGACATTACGGAAGAATAAATGGGCATGTGGTGGATGGGGTTGGTGGACCAATAGGCATGTCCTTCATTTTTTTGTAAGCCCCATGTTTATAGTGAGGCCCATAAACAATTTGAACTCCTCCAGTGTCAAATCCTTCCACTCAAATGGACGGGCGTATGATGATTGGGGATTGTTGGCAATATGCTGCTGGGCATATAAATTGGTCTGGTCCACGATGAGTTGCAGCAAGGTGTCGGGCAAAAATAAATAAAAACAATCAATTGCAGAAAAAATTTGGGTATTGGCCTGCACACCTGGCTGTGAGGTGAAAAGGGAATTCTTGCTGATCCTGAGTTGGAAGGCAGCCATGTTGGATTGGCAAGATCAGCTGGAAGATAGGTAGCAGCCCTGGCTCTTGGGGGATGTGGCACTCCTGTGCTGGTAGTTGGGGGATTTGAAGTTCCTGTGCTGGCATTTGGGCAGTGCTGGTACTGGGCATTTCTTGTGGCCTTTTGCTGGCGGCAGCGCTGGTAGTGGGCCTTTGGTTTTGGCATCTATCGCTGGCGGCAGCGCTGGTACTGGGCCTGGGAATTTGATCCTGGAGTATATTGCTGGTGGCTGCCTGGTTTCCAGAGTGCCGTGCTCTTTTAGGAGGGATCTATTCTTCCTCTGATTCATTTGCCGATCCACTACTATCGATCGGTTCAAATGCTGAATTTGATTCACAATCGGAATTGGCATTTGAATCTGATGTGAACTCCCCGCTGCTCTCATCAATCATGGAGAGGATCTGGAACGCCCCCTCACTTGTATAGAATCGTTTGGACATTTTTTCTGATTTACTGTGTGACGGGTGACAAATGACGGTCACTGATGGGCGACAGGTGATGGGTGACAGGTGACGGTCACTGATGGGCGACAGGTGATGGGTGACAGGTGATGGTCACTGATGTGTGACAGGTGACGGGTGACGGTCACTGGTGGGTGGCAGATGACAGTCACTGATGGCGGTCACTGATGACGGTCACTGGCGATGGTCACTGATGGGTGACAGATGCACCGCTGACGGCAGTCTCTGACGGTGACAGGTGCACTTTGTGGGCACTGGTGGGTGACAGGTGCACTTTGTGGGCACTGATGGGATACAGGTGCACTTTGCGGGCACTGATGGGATACAGGTGCACTTTGTGGGCACTGATGGGATACAGGTGCACTTGTGGGCACTGATGGGTGACAGGTGCACTTTTATAAGCACTGATGTGGTGACTGTTGGGTGACAGCTGTAATGGGGAGGGCGATGTGACAGGTTCTCTTTTTTTGTTATGTTGGTGCAGTACACTACAATACATAGATCGGTAACTCACTGATCCTGGCTTTTCTCTCCTCACAATGGAAATGGTGTGTGAGGAGAGAAGAGCCGGTAACAGCTAGTAACCGGTCTATGTTTACATTTAGTGATCGGCTGTGAATGGATCACAGCCGATGATGTGGTAAACAGCTGCCAGCCATTGGCTGTTTACCCTTGTCGGTGACGAGCAGTGTTCCTGGAAACACGCCGCCACTGACATGACTGCGCATGCGCGGTCTAAAGCGGGGAATACCCATTTGTGATCGGCCGTGATGTAATCACGGCCGATCACATGGTGAACAGCCACGCCCAATGGCTGTTCACCCCTGTCGGTGACGCGCTGTGTGTCAGGGACACGCCGCCACTGACAGTGCAGGGCTATGAGCCCACGATCACGCGTATGCCCTGTGTGAATGGGTCGCCGTCATATGATGGCGACCCAGAACAAGAGTCGCATTTCTCTGCCGTCAAATGGCAGTGGGTGGGAGGCAACAGATTAAACGAAAATAGTACGATCTGGCATCGTATGAGAAATTTTTTTTTGTGCTTGTCCCATCAGACATTGTCATGTCGTGATCGGCTCTCAAAAGCTGTGTATTAACGATCAGATTATCGTACAATGACTTTGAAAGCGATTTTTTTTTGTACGATTTTCTGATCGTGTGTAGGGGCCTTAAAGTGTTACTAAACCCAGGACCCTGCATTCACTATAACTAGTCTCCCACCGTACACATAACATGGAAATGCAATAGTCTCAGTAAATATAAACTGCTAAATACCTTTTGACCCCTTTTTCACACTGAGGCGCTCAAACCGCCCATAAAACATTGGGTGTTTTTGCGGAGCTTTTGCTGCGTAAGTGGTGTGCTTTTTTTTTAAGGTCACGTGTCTCACAAAAAAACACTTTTTAGGCGCATTTGAAGCGCTTCCCGTTCATTTCAATGGAGAGGGACATTTTTGAAACTCTTTTTTAACCACTTAAGGACCGAGCCTCTTTCTGAGATTTGGTGTTTTAGAGTTTTTACTTAGAACCCCCAAACATTGTATTTTTCTTTCTAACACCCTAGAGAATAAAATGGTGGTCGTTGCAATACCTTTCATCACACCGTATTTGCGCAGCGGTCTTACAAGCGTACTTTTTGGGGAAAAAATTCACTTTTTTTAATTGTAAAATAAGACAACAGTAAAGTTAGCCCAATTTTTTTTTTTTTTTTTGTATTGTGAAAGATAATGTTACGCTGAGTAAATTGATACCCAAAATGTCATGCTTCAACGTTGCGCCCACTCGTGGAATGGCGACAAACCTTTACCCTTGTCTCCATAGGTGACATTTAAAAAATTCTACAGGTTGCATGTTTGAAGTTACAGAGGAGGTCTAAGGCTAGAATTATTGCTCTCGCTCTACTGATCGCGGCGATACCTCACATGCGTGGTTTGAACACAGTTTTCATATGCAGGTGCTACTCATCAATGCGTTCGCTTCTGCACGCGAGCTCGGCGGGACGGCGCATGTTAACACTGTTCTTTAAAAAAAAAAAAAAAAGGGTCACTTTTATTCCTATTACAGGTAATGTAAACATCCCTTGTAATAAGAAAAAAAAGCATGACAGGACCTCTTAAATATGAGATTTGGGGTCAAAAAGACCTCAGATCTCATATTTACACAAAAATGCAATTAAAAAAAATGTCCCGTTAAGAGCATTGGGCGGAATTGACATTTTGATGTCGCTTCCACCCTGCAATATGGAGACGGATGGGGGCCATCTACCCCCTCACTCGTCTCCATGTCAGGCTAGAGAGAGCATCTGATCGCCTCCACCGTTACCGATGGCTCCGGTAAGCGGATTCCCTGCAAGATCACTTTTATTGGCGGCGGGAGAGAGCCCCCCCCCCTCTTTTTTTGGAAAAAATACACTTTTTTGAATTAAAAAATAAGACAACAGTAAAGTTATCCCAATTTTTTTCATATTGTGAAAGATAATGTTACGCTGAGTAAATTGATGCCCAATATGTCACACTTCAAAATTGCGCCCACTCATGGAATGGTGACAAACTTTTACCCTTAAAAACCTCCATAGGCGATGTTTTAAAAAATTCTACAGGTTGCATGTTTTGAGTTACAGAGGAGGTCTAGAATTATTGCTCTACCGATCACGTTGATACCTCACGTGTGGTTTGAACACCGTTTTCATATGCGGGTGCTGCTCACGTATGCGTTCACTTTGGGACACGTTTAAAAAAATTTTTTTTTTTTTCTCTATTTTACCTTTTATTTTTACACTGTTCTTTAAAAAAAAAGTATCTCTTTTATACCTATACAAGGAATGTAAACATCTCTTGTAATAGAAAAAAAGCATGACAGGACCTCTTAAATATGAGATCTGGGGTCAAAAAGACCTCAGATCTCACATTTACACTAAAATGCAATTAAATTAAAAAAAACACAAAGTGGCACATAATTGTGAAGTGAAAGGAAATTTATAAGTGTTTTTTCAAAATTCTTTACAAATAAATATCTGAAAAGTGTGGTATGCATTTGTATTCAGCCCCCTTTACTCTGATACCCCTAACTAAAATCTAGGTGAACCAATTGCCTTCAGAAGTCACCTAATTAGTAAGTAGAGTCCACCTGTGAGTAATTGAATCTAAGTATAAATACAGCTGTTCTGTGAAGCCCTCAGAGGTTTGTTAGAGAACCCTAATGAACAAACAGCATTATGAAGGCCAAGGAACTCCCCAGACAGGTGGAGAAGTTTAAGGCTGGGTTCACACTAGTCCAGTGTGAATTCCTGCAAATAGAAAAAGCAGCTGTTCAGCAATTCAGCAATATAGGCCGGGCGGGAAGGTGTTAAAGCAGGAATATAAGCAAAATCAAAACATTTTCCAAGTAAGTAACCCACTTAAAGTGATTGTAAACGTTCATTTAAAAAAATAAATAAATATTAAATTCGTTATACTTGCTGCATAGAGCAGCCCTGATCCTCCTTCTTGGGTCTCTTGCTGGCATTCCTGCTCCCCCCCCCCCCCGCTGAGTGCCCCAACAGCAAGCTGCTAGTTATGGGGGGCCAGTGTTGCCAACCTACCAGATTGAAATTTACTGGCATGACACCCAAAATTTCCTGGCACAGCCAAGTTTTTACTGGCATTTCCAAAAATTACAGTTTTTAGTGTAAATTTTAGTATTTAGGCTACAAACAAGTACAATATGTAATTAGCGATATGATTTAAGGTAGATATTAGGGCAAAAAACATATTTCTTATTTTATTTTCGATATAGTAAGTAAGTAGCTCAGGGACAGGACAAAAAATTAGAATAGGAAGGCACACACACACGTCACAGTCACAGTGACAGTCTCTCTCCAAGCCAAGTGGTCCCTTCAGTCCACTCCAGTCTAAATAGCACTGACAGTCCCAATCCTGACCTGCCCTTCTCCTGTCCTGCAGACCCACACACGAGGCTCTGGCCGCTCTTTTTGGCTCCCTTGCACCATGACATCACACGACATGCTCGGGCACGGGCTCCACCAGAGCTGCCCGAACACACTGTAGCAGGCACTTGGATGGTCTCGGCCGGCTCTGGACCGGGCCGGACATCAGCCATATTTTTTACTGGCAATTTTTTCCTTTTACTGACATTTACTGGCAGGAGAAAATTGTCTGTTTTTTACTGGCTGCCAGTAAAAATACTGACGGTTGGCAACACTGTGGGGGGCACCCGTGCAGGCTTGATCTGATCCATAGACACACACAACATGGTTCGCCCATCCCCCACTTTTTCCTCACAGGCTGTGAATGGCAGGAGCCAGTGGCTGCCTGTTGCTGCCTCCATGTCCTTTGAGGATAGAGAGAGAGTAGAGAGAGTAGATTATCTCTGGCACAGCATTGGATCGAGATCAATCTCAGGTAAGTATGCATTAAGGTAAAAACCTTCTACCTTTACAACTACTTTATGTGTATTGCACACTTTCAAATGTTTTTGTTGTTCTAACTAGGTATTAAAGTGGATGTAAACCCCAAAAATTATTAAGGCTTGCACCTTGTACAGTATAGGATTTCATGTCATCTGTGCCCAGTCTTGCAACAAAGAGTTAATACAGCTCTGAACAGTCCTCTTATCTTTTTCAGTTAGATAAAAATGGACAGACTGAGAAATAGGTGAGTGACAGGTGATTTACATATGCATTGCATTGCATTTGCATTCTGTGTAGTTCAGATCCCCTCCTTCTTTCTTCTCCAGCTCTCCCAGGATTGGCTGCTCCACACCATGATTGGGCATGCTGAAGTCATGTAGTGACATGTGGTGACCTTTATGGGTTTTGACTGGATGTTAGTGATCATAGCAGAAGTTCAGTGTAAGAAATACACAGGAGAAAATGCATATTGACAAGGGAAGTATAGAGGTGGACGGGGAGTCTACTGACATCACAACTCCACCCACCGAGCTCCAGACAACAGACCCACCCACAGAATCTGCAGTTTTTTGGGTCTCATAACAGACAGAGGGGTGACATTTGACAGGTAAGAATACATGCAGGAGGCATGTATATCCTTATAGGGAACCACTATGGCATTAGTTTAGAAAGGATGAGAGTGGGTTTACATCCACTTTAATGTAGTTATTAACCACAAAATATGTTGCGTGCACATACTCAACAAATTTAACTCCGCGCCCTGGAAAAATACGACAATTGATCAATACTAAATCAAACTGAAATGAGGTATTTCTGCCACCGTTAATATAAATGAATGCACACCTACTGATACCCAATCACGGTAAGGTGGCATTTTAACAACGTTTATCCTCAAAAATAAAAACATAAAAAATTCATTTTACTCAGTAAAGTCCAAAAAACAATTATGAAATAACACATTTTTATGTCCTCTTCCGCACTTCACCACGTGCGCCAGCAAACCCCACTTCCCATAGGACATTCACTCACCAAATTGTATTGCCTCTCATTTTCATGATAGGCCAATTGCACTTTTATCTATGCACCACTTGTCAGTCATCAGCTGGGCCGCTCCTCCTCCTGCTGAAGTAATTTCTAATCTATAGCATCTTTTGAAATTTCATCTGTCTATCTGAATTTTTTTTTAGAAAATATATAGACCCACACCTTGTAACACAACCCATTTCCATTTAAAATAGAAATTTAAAGGCAAAACATTTTTTTTAAATATATAAAAAACTTTTTTTTTTTTTTTTTTTTTATAAGTGATCACATACCATCTGTTCTCAGCTGCATAAGAGCTGGGGGAGGACAGACAGCAGCACACTAATCTTCCTAGTGAATGGCTGTGCAGGGATGGGTGTGTCAACACAAGCCTGATAAATGGATTAGCTTCCAGCACAGCCAGAATACTGATCACGCTGTACCTAGTGTGGTATTTTTTTTTTTTTAATAGGAAAACAGAAGCAATACACGGACAACAGGATACTTTGATATACAAGTATATGGTACAGCAGGCACATATCAGGAATATGAAATGTTGGGTTTACATATTCTTAAAATCTCTTGTCATTGAGAAGTCACAGTAGCCTATACAGGAATACTGTAACTTACAGTAATATTTGATTACCCCATTTTGCAATACTTTTTTTTTTTGAAGAATTGCCCTAATGCAACCTTGCCTCATTTCACCTCAATGGGGCTTATTTGTAGACCCAGAGATAATAGTCCTCACAACCAGTCCACCAGAAATGTCAGGCTTCCGCCAAAGCTTGATAGAGCAAAGAAATAATTGTATTGTACTATTCTGGCAATGTTAGGAAAATTCTATCCAGCTGACTTAAAAAAAAATACTGCAATGAGAAGTTTACAGTAGAAATTTTGCTGTGGAAAGAACATACAACCTGGTCCATGTGCTGCAGAGTAATGCTGTAAAATCTGTAGCACAGTGCTCTGCCCTCAATGACACTGAGTTATAAGCATGTGCCCAGTACTACATGTACTTTGTCTTGCTGGGAACTAACACTATAGAAAAAACGTATTACTTCATTAAAATGGTATACTATACACTAGTTTAAAAAAAAATAAAACATTTGCATATGCCAGCAGTGCTTTCTGTTTGTGCACATACAGTGGGTATAGAAAAGAATCACCCTTTGTTGCTTTGCAGCCTGCAATGAAACAGACACAGCTTTTATTTTATCCAGCTGTATTTACTCAGTGTAACTTATAACATGCAAGTGAAAGATATAACACCAACATGTCAGCAAAATATTTAAAAAAAATGAAAACAGAATTACTGAGTTGGATAAAAGATTACCCCCTCCTAAAAATGACTTGTAGGAATGAGCCGAACATACCCCCCCCCCCCCCCCCGGTTCAGTTCGCAGCAGAACGTGCAAACAGGCAAAAAATTTGTTCGAACATGCGAACATCGTTAAAGCCTATTGGACATGAATGTGAAAACTCAAAAATGCTCATTTTAAAGGCTTATATGCAAGTTATTGCCATAGAAAGTGTTTGGGGACCCGGGTCCTGCCCAAGGGAACTTGTATCAATGCAAACAAAAAGTTTTAAAAATGGCCGCTTTTTCGGAAGCAGTGATTTTAATAATGCTTAAAGTGGAACAATAAAAATGAAATATTCCTTTAAATATCATACATGTCCTTTAGTATGCTTGTAAAGTAGCGCATTTTTCCCGTGTTTAGAACAATACCACAGCAAAATTACAATTCTAAAGGGAAAAAAATGTAATTTAAAACTAAACGCGGCTGTAATGTATTGTCGGGTCCCAGCAATATAGATTCAAAGTTTTGAAAAAAACGGCATGGGTTCCCTCCCCCAGTCCATTACCAGGCCCTTTGGGTCTGGTATGGATATTAAGGGGAACCCCGCACCCAAATTTATAAAAAAAATGTGTGGGGGCCCCCAGGCACTATATACTCTGAACAGCAGTATATACAGTATCTCACAAAAGTGAGTACACCCCTCACATTTTTGTAAATATTTTATTATATCTTTTTATGTGACAACACTGAAGAAATGACATTTTGTTACAATGTAAATTAGTGAGTGTACAGCTTGTATAACAGTGTAAATTTGCTGTCCCCTCAAAATAACTCAACACACATCCATTAATGTCTAAACCGCTGGTAACAAAAGTGAGTACACCCCAAGTGAATATGTCCAATTTGGGCCCAATTAGCCATTCCCCCCCCCCCCCAGTGCCATGTGATTGGTTAGTGTTACAAGATCTCAGGTGTGAATGGGGAGCAGGTGTGTTAAATTTGGTGTTATCGCTCTTACTCTCTCATACTGGTCACTGGAAGTTCAACATGGCACCTCATGGCAAACAACTCTCTGAGGATCTGAAAAAAAAAATTGTTGCTCTACATAAAGATGGCCTAGACCAGTGATCTCCAAACTACAGCCCTCCAGCTGTTGCGGAACTACACATCCCATTAGGCATTGTAAAACTCTGACATTCACAGACATGGCTAGGCTATAATGGAAATTGTAGTTCCTGAACAACTGGAGGGCCATAGTTTTGAGACCCCTGGCCTAGACTATAAGAAGACTGCCAAGACCCTGAAACTGAGCTGCAGCATGGTGGCCAAGACCATACAGCAGTTTAACAGGACAGGTTGCACTCAGAACAGGCCTCGCTATGGTCGACCAAAGAAGTTGAGTGCACGTGCTCAGCATCATATCCAGAGGTTGTCTTTGGGAAATAGATGTACGAGTGCTGCCAGCATTGCTGCAGAGGTTGAAGGGGTGGGGGGGGGGCAGCCTTTCAGTGCTTAGACCATACGTCGCACACTACATCAAATTGGTCTGCATGGCTCTCGTTCCAGAAGGAAGCCACTTCTAAAGATGATGCACAAGAAAGCCTGCAAACAGTTTGCTGAAGACAAGCAGACTAAGGACATGGATTACTGGAACCATGTCCTGTGGTCTGATGAGACCAAGATAAACGTATTTGGTTCAGATGGTGTCAAGCGTGTGTGGCGGCAACCAGGTGAGGAATACAAAGACAAGTGTGTCTTGCCTACAGTCAAGCATGGTGGTGGGAGTGCCATGGTCTGGGGCTGCATGAGTGCTGCTGGCACTGGGAAGCTACAGTTCATTGAGGGAACCATGAATGCCAACATGTACTGTGACATACTGAAGCAGAGTATGATCCCCTCCCTTCAGAGACTGAGCCGCAGGGCAGTATTTCAAAATGATAACGACCCCAAACACACCTCCAAAGCGACCACTGCCTTGCTAAAGAAGCTGAGGGTAAAGGTGATGGACTTGCCAAGCATATCTCTAGGCCTAAACCCTATTGAGCATCTGTGGGGCATCCCCAAACGAAAGGTGGAGGAGCTCAAGGTCTCTAACATCCACCAGCTCCTTGATGTCGTCATGGAGGAGTAGAAGAGGACTCCAGTGGCAACCTGTGAAGCTCTGGTGAACTCCATGCCCAAGAGAGTTAAAGCAGTGCTGGGAAATAATGGTGCCCACACAAAATATTGCCACTTTGGGCCCAATTTGGACATTTTCACTTAGGGGTGTACTCACTTTTGTTGCCAGCAGTTTAGACATTAATGGCTGTGTGTTGAGTCATTTTGTCGGGACAGCAAATTTACACTGTTATACAAGCTGTACACTCACTACTTTACATTGTAGCAAAGTGTCATTTCTTCAGTGTTGTTACATGTTGTTACAAGATATAATAAAATATTTACAAAAATGTGAGGGGTGTACTCACTTTTGGGAGATACTGTATACTATATGGCCTGCCCTATATACTCTGCAGAAAATTGGGCCTTAGGTGTTGGTGGTACCAGAACACTGTAAGCCCTCACAGTTACTCTTGGCGAGCGCAGGAACGGGCCCTGTTGTGAAATAATAGATCAAAAATTGTAATTACATGCCCCTTTTAAACAGTGGGTGGTGGTGGTGGTGCTCTAAACTAAAAATATTGTTGGAAACTAGCATCATCAAGATTGAGGAGGAATAGGATAGTCAGCATAGGCAGTCTTCAAGGAATCCCACATCCACAGAAAATTCAATCAGTTACATCAGCATCAGGTGTTTGATAGCTGCTGATCCTAGACTGATTCATTTTTGTGAATTTGAGCCTATCAACAGAGTCTGTGGACAGGCACACTCTATGATCTGTTACAAACCCTCCAGCAGCACTGAATGTGCATTCAGAAAGAACACTGGATACAGGACAGGCCAGTAGCTCAGTTGCATATTGAGCAAGTTCTGGCCAGTGGTCCATCCTTAAGACCCAGTAACCCAGTGGATGCTCTGTTGGAAAGGTCTCCAAGTCTGCTTTTGCCCCTAGATAATCCTGCACCATGTAAAGCAGACGCTGGCGATGGTTGCTTGAACCGATCAGACCTTGGCGCTGAGGACTGAAAAATTGTTTAAAAGCATTGGTCAGCCGGCCACCTTCTCCACCGCTCTTCCTCTGACTGAACGAAGCCTCAGCAACACGTTGTCCAGCACCAGGAAATCATAACCTCCCAGGGTCTGGAAATGCATTGCACAAACCTTTCTTCAAGGTGTCCTGAAGATGTTTCATCCTCTGCTCCCTCTGCGAAGGCAGGATGAGTTCTGCAAACTTACCCTTGTAACATGGCTTAAGAAGGGTTGCCAGTAATGATCCCTCTCCTTGATACCACAAATCCTAGGGTCCTTTTGTAGGCTTTGCAGAATCAGGGAGGCCATGCAGCATAAGTTTGCAAAGGCATTCAATTCTGAGTCCTCTGGGTCACTAAGGATCACATGATCCATAACAACCCCCTCCCAGCCACGTACAACTCCTTGGGTTTCTGGGGACTGAAAACCATCCCTTGAAGACTGCTGCTGAGTGTTATCCTTCACGTCCATGCTTACGCAATCCTCCCACTCCTCCTCTTCTTCTTCCTGTGTGTTTGGCTGGCCCGCAGGAATGCTATCTGGATAAAGGGGGCCTTAAGAGGTAAGGAAGTCCTCCTCTTCCTCCCGCTGTTCTGCCTCAAGTGCCCTGTCCATTATTCCACAAAGCGTGTGCTCCAACAGGAAGACTAGAGGGACAGTGTCACTGATGCATGCATTTAAGGGGAACCCCACGCCAAAATTTTTTTAAAAAATGGCGTGGGGTCCCCCCAAAAATCCATACCAGACCCTTATCCGAGCACACAACCTGGCAGGCCGCAGGAAAAGAGGGGGGGACGAGAGAGCCCCCCTCTCCTGAACCGTACCAGGCCACATGCCCTCAACATTGGGAGGGTGCTTTGAGGTAGCCCCCCCAAAGCACCTTTTCCCCATGTTGATGGGGAGAAGGGCCTCATCCCCACAACCCTTGGCCAGTGGTTGTAGGGGTCTGTGGGCGGGGGGGCTTATCGGAATCTGGAAGCCCCCTTTAACAAGGGGACCCCCAGATCCAGCCCCCCCCTGTGTGAATTGGTAATGGGGTACAAATGTACCCCTATCATTTCACAAAAAGTGTCAAAAAGGTTAAAAAACACAAGAGACGGTTTTTGACAAGTCCTTTTTTAATTCCCTCTTCCTTCGGCTTCTTCTTCCATCTTCTTTCTTCTGGTGTTCTTTCAGTGTTCTTCTTCTTCCTCCATATTCTTCTTCATCTTCTGGGTTCCCCTTAATCCATACCAGGCCCTTCTTTAGGGGGACCCCCACGCATTTTTTTTATTTTTGTTCAGGGTTCCCCTGTGGGGAAATCCCATGCAGTTTTTATCAATGAACTTTTATGTGTATTGTCGGACCGACAATTCATAAATAGCCGCGAGTAGTTTTAAATGACTTTTTTTCCTTTTGAAATGTCATTTTGCTGTCAGACTGTTCTAAACACGGGAAACATGCGCCCCTTTACAGGCATACTAAAGACAACCCCCAAGTACGAAATTTAAAGGAATATTACACTTTTATTGTTTCACTTTAAGCATTATTATACCGAACCGGGGGGTGTTTGGCTCATCCCTAGTAAGCACTGTACACACTCTATTAGATACTGTGTATACCACCTGAAGTGTATTAGAAACAGTACACCACAGAATGCACTGTAGATTTAGGCTACACTGGATGCAGAGTGTATATATATACATATATATATATATATAGTGTGTGTATATATATATATATATATATATATATTTCTCAAATACACTGCCAATAACTTGCCTGCTTAATGTAATGCAAGCTATTTCTCTGTTCACGCCAACAACACTACACAGGGCCACTGTGTAAGCTGCCTTATATAGTGTTGTGCGTGGACTTGGTCTCCTTGAGCCATGATTGGCCAAGGGCACCCTGCCTTTGGCCAATTATGGCTCTCTTAGCAGAGGGTGCTGTGATTTGCCAAAGCATGCAGGTCAGGTGCATGTTTTGGCCAATCATCATACAGCAATGCACTGTGATCTTGCAGTGCATTATGGGGCATTCTGCAGTGCTTGAATTTGCCGCGAACATTCCATAATGTTCACTGTTCTGCCCAATGTTTGAGTCGAACCGATGTTCGACCCGAACATCAAGCTCATCTCTATAGACTCAATCAGGTGAAGCTAATCACCTTTTCAATGGCACACAAAGCCATTTGACTTTTAACCGTGATCAGCCAAGGTCATTTTGATAAGCTCAGCATGAAAAGAGATTTCCTGGAGCATTTCAGCCCCTGGTATTGCAACTGAAGCAAACAAACAACTATTGGTGGCAAGGCACTGTCACTGAGATCTCTGGGTTAAAGTTGTGGACAGGCACAAGTCAGGAGATGGATACAAAAACATTTAAAATACTTTATCAATGCCTAGAAGCACAGTAAAGTCTATTATCAGGAAGTAGAAGGTATTTGGTACAACACAGACCCACCCTGGATCAGGACGTTGCTCCAAACTGGATGAAAAAGACAGGAGGAAACTGGTCAGAAGGCTACCAAGAGACCAAACTGAAGCAGTTGCAGGAATTTATGACAAAGAGTGGTCCTTGTGTGCATGTGACAACAATATCACAAATTCTCCACAAATGTGGCTCCTATAGGAGGGTTGCAAGAAAAAAGCCACTCAAGAAAGGCCACATGCAGTCACAACTGTGCTTTGCCAAAACGCACCTTACAGATTCTGAGGCCAAATGGAAAAAGGTGTAATGCTCAGATGCAACTAAAATTTACATTATTTGTCCTCAACACGCAAATTATATTTCTGGTGGAAATTCAATACTGCTCCCCATCCAAATAACACCATTCCTACAGTAAAGCATGGAGGTGGTAATATCCTATTATGGGCATGGAGCACTTGTCAGGATAGAAGAAAACTGGATGGGGCAAAATAACCTCAAATTCTTGAGGAAAATCTACTGACCTCTGCCAGAAAGTTGTGAATAGGAAGAAGGTTTAACTTCCAACATGACCCAAAGCACACAGAAAAAATGACCACACAGTGGTTGATGGAGAAAAAAGATGAATGTCCTTGCATGGCTTAGTCAGAGCCCAGACTTAAACCCCATTGAAAATCTCTGGAATGACTTGAAGCCTGCAGTCCACAAACGGTCACCATTAAATGTAACTGAACTTGAGCAGTTCTGCAAAGAAGAGTGGGCAAATATTGCAAAGTTAGTAGAGACTTATCCCAACAGACTAAGGGCTGTAATTAAAGCAAAAGGTGGTTCAACAAAATACTGACACAAGGGGGTGATCCTTTTTCCAACTCAGTGATTCTGTTTATGAATTTGTGTTTTTTTTTTATTATTATTTATTTTTTCTAAAATGGTGGTATTATATCTTTTACTTGGATGAAGTTGCACTGAGTAAACACAGCTGGATAAAACAAAATGTGTCTGTCTTCATTTCAGGCTGCAAAGCAACAAAATGTGAGTATTTTAAAGGGGGATGATGATTTTCTATACCCACTGTATTTCTATCATAATAGAGTCCTACCTATTGTATATCATAAAAGATTATTATAAATACACTTTTAAAAATAATAAATGCTGGGAGATACAGACTATTGAAACCAACACATTTCATTGCAAGTGCCACGTCATGCAGCAATGTTATAATCTTGAATTATGAGCCCCACACCAGTTAAAGTGGTTCTAAAGGCAGAGGCGTAAGAGCCACTAAGTGGTCACCTCAGTTCTAATATGAGAGTTGGATGCCCAAACACAGCATATAAGAGTAGAATCTGACCGGTGCTCAATGTGTAAAACGTGATATGCCAGTACTATGTACCTATTGGATGGACTCTGTCATATCCTGGTCCAACCTGTGCTAGATAGCTGGTCCCAAGGTGTGGGTTCTGCCGCCTGATATGACCAGTCCTGGGAACACTATGGAGTCAGAGATACTAAAAGAACCATGCCTATAGAGCCGGCATTCATGTCAACAAGTTTTGACATCCAGGCTGCTTCTCCTATTTTGTGTAAGAAGTGACAGCTGCTATGAAGTAGCTTCCTGCCTTTGGAAAGATCACTGTGGCGGCTCTGGCTCTCTGGCAGCACCGGTTACCATTGTGTATGTGGTTGTGCTAGAGTGTTGGCCATGCGGTTCTGTAGGGGAAGGGGGATGTGTCCCTACGTCAACGTGTTTAATTCTGCCCACCAGAACTTCGTCGGGACATAGTCGGAACCAGCTGACTTTCAGTACATGTGAACTGCTGTCTAGCAACAAGTCTAGCAACCGACTTCTGGAATACAACCAATGGCTGAAAGCACTGATCATTGTATTCTGGTAAGGGAATTCCCCCTGTCAGAATACAATAGCAATGGGGGAGATATCCCCGCATCACACATCGGCCATAAAAAGCGTTATGGGGGCCCCGGTACTGTAAAAAGAAAAAATATTACCGCGCTAACACAAAAATTAAAAAATACCTAAATTAGTAGCAGCTCTAAATTGTGGGATATGCACAATCAAATAGAATAGTGGGTGGGTAGGAACCGCGCTGTAACCAGATTGTGTATGGATCTCTGAAGGATCATATAAATAATATAAGAAAAAACACAAACATAACTGTGTGTAAATAAAAAATACCAAGTCAATAAAATGATAAAGTCCAAAAGTGAATTAAAAAAAAGTCCCACAAAGTGCAATGAAATGGGTTAATCCTTTCAATAACACCACGTGAGAAAAAATCCGCCACCAGATAAATTGAATGCTTACCAGCAACAAGCTGGGAAACAGCTTATATATAATCGGGCACACGATCGTAATGGCGTCCTATTAGGATCAACAATATGGAGAGAGGATGACCAGAATAACCAGGCAGACAGGCACATCAGGGTAGCTCCATCCGAAAGATCAGTGTACAGGCAGCAGGGAGGACCTTTTTGTTACTCTGAAGAATCCATGCGTGTTCCTCTCTGCCTTTGTCGGATGGAGCTACCCTGATGTGCCTGTCTGCCTGGTTATTCTGGTTATCCTCTCTCCATATTGTTGATCCTAATAGGATGCCATTACGATCGTGTGCCCGATTATATATAAGCTGGGCCCCAGTACTGCCCCGGGAGACATGTACCAATGCAAAAAAAGTTTTAAAAATATCGTTATAGAAGCAGTGATTTTAATGATGCTTAAAGTGGAATAATAAAAATGAAAAGTTTCTTTAAATATCATGTCTGGGAGGTACCATTAGTCTGCCTGTAAAGTGGCGCATCTGTATAGAACCTGCTGCAGCAAAACTGACATTTATAAAGGAAAAAAAAAATGACATTTAAATTGATTTTCCCTGCAAGCTTTCTTGTGGGTGGCAGGGAGTATATTTTTGTTTTTTAGCTGCAACAGCTAATGCAGAGGAATTTGCCTGCTATACTCTACAGCTGGTGGTGTGCTGCTGGCAGACTTGTTGCAAGGACCTGTGACACCCTTTGCTATACCATCATCCATGTCAGTGGAGGCTGCTGAGAGGTCACGTGGTATAGCGGGGGTAGACATGAAAGGTGAGGAGGAGAAGAATTGTGTTCCTTGTATGTGGTTTTAAGGTGCTCTTGCCAATAGGCTGAGTGGTGGGAGGTTAAATGCCTTGTCAAGCACGTGGTACCCAAATTGCTGGTGTTTTTGCCAAGCTTGAGCTATGAGAAGTGAGCTGGGAGATAACTGCTGTACAATCTGATGGAATAGGGTGGCTGCGACTAAAAAAAGAAAAATAAAGGGGGGGGGGGGGTAATACAGCACTAAATGTTATGTAATGCTGTGCACTACACTAACGCATTATACTCACACTACACTATACTGACACACTATACTAACACTCTACACTCAGAGTCACAATAAGTAAACACACTAATGCCCCATACACACGGTCGGATTTTCCGAAGGAAAATGTTCGATGGGAACTTGTTGTCGCAAACTTCGACCGTGTGTAGGCTCCATCGGACATTTTCCATTGGAATTTCCGTCACACAAAATTTGAGATCTGGATCTCAAATTTTCCGACAACAAAATCCGTTCTCGTAAATTCCGATCGCGTGTACACACTTCCAACGCACAAAGTTCCATGCATGCTCGGAATCAAGTAAAAGAGCCGCACTGGCTATTGAACTTCATTTTTCTCAGCTCGTCGTACGTGTTGTATGTAATGTATGGAATTTCCATCAAGATTTGTGTGACCGTGTGTGCAAGACAAGTTTGAGCCAACGTCTGTCGGAAAAAATCCATGGATTTTGTTGTAGGAATATTCGATGTGTACAGGGCATTACTCGCTAGTAGCAAACTGAGCCCTGCTCTAGCTATCTTCACTCCAACAACACACTGCAAAAGTTTCCAATGGGAAAGAACCTTTTATAGTGTGGGGTGGGACTATGAGCACTGAGCTGTGATTGGAAAAAATCATGATCACTTTCAATTTTGGCTCTGACAGTGCTCTGTGCCCTAATTGGCAAATCCTTGCACCTGACCAGTGGTCAGGTGCAAGGCTTTATCCAATTAGGGTCCTAGAATGCACTTTGCAGTGGATTGTAGGGCGCTTGGTGGGCGAACATCCTGCCGAGCACCCTGCAAATTCGGGTGTTCGCCGAACGGGCGAACAGGCGATGTTTGGGCCAAACTTTTGCTTGGCCCCAACCGTTCGCCCAACGCTATTGATGAGGTGATCTGTCAGTTGTTTCAACCAACAGGTTAAATAAAAAAAAAACAAAAACTGACTATCCAGCTTTAGTTTATCAGTCATGCTTGGACTGATTAGAAGGGAACATCCTAAAAACTTGTCCTGAAAATTTTATTGTTAGTGCAAGTAAAAATATGATCACAGATGATACTCGGTTGTATTAATATGCTATAGGATTCAATTCAATATGGAGTTGGTACTCAATAACATTTTTTTTTTCTATTTTTGTAGATTGAACGTGGGACTTTGCAATCATGTGGATAAAGTTCAAAAACTTCAAGGTGATATTGAGTATAATAACAGTTATAACTCTTTTTGCAGTAGTACGTTTTCAACAAATAATTCAACAGGCCACAAACAAACTTACTTCAGATGTTTCAGCATCCATTTCCACTGCTGGCCATTCTCATAGACTGAAAAATGTAACCTCTAAGCCTATAACCGCATATACCATTCTAAGCAAAGGAAATGGAATCTTGTTTATGGAGACCACAGACAGAATAAAACCACCATCCTTGGCCTTATGTGCTATTGAGTCAGCAGCCCGAGTCTACCCTGACAGACCAGTTGTCTTCTTTATGAAAGGACTGGGGGATATCATGACAGAGGAAGATGAGCACAGAATTCGCAAACACTTTCCAACTTTTTTACCTTTTGATAATATCTACTTCTTTCCTTTGAAAATGGAGGAGCTGTTCATGTATACACCACTTTTAACTTGGTATAAAAAGGTATGTATGCCATGGGGAAATGGCTGACTGGGTTGGAGAAGCCCTCCCAAACCAAGCTGTACAGAAACGAAAGTGTACCTAAAACAGACCAATGAGATTTGAGAATGTGGCTGGCAAAGTAACTTTTTGGTGGATTTAAAAGAGAAGTTTATTTATTTTTTTTTCAAAATCCTACTTACCTAGGTGGATGCAGCATCTGTCCCCTGCTGGCTCTAAGACCAAGAACCAAGCGATCAAAGACTGCTGATCACTTGGTTCTCAGTGCTCCGGGAGGAAAGAGCTGGTGACTATCAGTTGCCGCTGTCTGCTCTGCCTCCTCCCCCGCGCTCCCTGGAGCGCTGAGCTGTGGAGGGGATGGGAGCTCCTGACTCAGGCTCTCAGCAGCTCACTAAGAGACTGAGCCAGGTGCCGGTCCAGGGTTGTTGGCGCATTCCAAGCCTGACCCGGCTCTGTGACGTCAGCTGACAGCAGGCTTCAGCCCACTGTCTGCTGAAAACAGGTCACAGACGTGCAGAGCGAACTGCGCTCCTATAATCCATAGAATTACAGCCAAACGAGCTTTGGATGTACTTCTCCTTTTAAAGTAGATTGTACTGTGTCACTTAACCACTTTAGCCCCGGAGCATTATGCTGCATAAGGACCAGAGGACTTTTTCCAATTTGGCACTGCGTCGCTTTAACTGCTAATTGCGCGGTCATGCAATGCTGTACCCAAACAAAATTTGCGTCCTTTTCTTCCCACTAACAGAGCTTTCTTTTGATGGTATTTGATCACCTCTGCCGTTTTTATTTTTTGCGCTATAAATGGAAAAAGACCGAAAATTTTGAAAAAAAAATGATATTTTCTACTTTTTGTTATAAAAAAAATCCAATAAACTCAATTTTAGTCATACATTTAGGCCAAAATGTATTCAGCCACATGTCTTTGGTAAAAAAAATGTCAATAAGCCTATATTTATTGGTTTGCGCAAAAGTTATAGCGTCTACAAACTAGGATACATTTTCTGGAATATACACAACTTTTAGTTTATGACTGCCTATGTCATTTCTTGAGGTGCTAAAATGGCAGGGCAGTACAAAACCCCCCCAAATGACCCAATTTTGGAAAGTAGACGCCCCAAGGAAATTGCTGAGAGGCATGTTGAACCCATTGAATATTTATTTTTTTTGTCCCAAGTGATTGAATAATGACAAAAAAAAAAAAATTACAAAAAGTTGTCACTAAATGTTATATTGCTCACACAGGCCATGGGCCTATGTGGAATTGCACCCCAAAATACATTCAACTGCTTCTCCTGAGTACAGGGATACCACATGTGTGGGACTTTTTGGGAGCCTAGCCACGTACGGGGCCCCGAAAACCAATCACCGCCTTCAGGATTTCTAAGGGCGTAAATTTTTGATTTCACTCCTCACTACCTATCACAGTTTTGAAGGCCATAAAATGCCCAGATGGCACAACCTCCCCCCCCCAAATGACCCCATTTTGGAAAGTAGACACCCCAAGCTATTTGCTGAGAGGCATGGTGAGTATTTTGCAGCTCTCATTTGTTTTTGAAAATGAAGAAAGACAAGAAAAAAAATGTTTTTTTTCTTTTTTCAATTTTCAAAACTTTGTGACAAAAAGTGAGGTCTACAAAATACTCACTATACCTCTCAGCAAATAGCTTGGGGTGTCTACTTTCCAAAATGGGGTAATTTGGGGGGTTTTTGTGCCACCTGGGCATTCCATGGCATCCGAAACTGTGATAGGCAGTGAAGAGTGAAATCAAAAATGTACGCCCTTAAAAAGCCTGAAGGCAGTGCTTGGTTTTCGGGGTCCCGTACGCAGCTAGGCTCCCAAAAAGTCTCACACATGTGGTATCCCCGTACTCAGGAGAAGCAGCAGAATGTATTTTGGGGTGTAATTTCACATATTCCCATAGCATGTTTGAACAATATATCATTTAGTGACAACTTTGTGCAAAAAAAAAAAAAAAAAAATTTGTCTCTTTCCCGCAACGTGTGTCACAATATAAAATATTCCATGGACTCGACATGATTCTCAGCAAATAGCTTGGGGTGTCTACTTTCCAAAATGGGGTCATTTGGGGGGGTTTGAACTGTCCTGGCATTTTATGCACAACATTTAGAAGCTTATGGCACACATCACCCACTCTTCTAACCACTTGAAGACAAAGCCCTTTCTGACACTTTTTGTTTACATGAAAAAATAATTTTTTTTTTTGCAAGAAAATTACTTTGAACCCCCAAACATTATATATTTTTTTAAAGCAAATGCCCTGCAGATTAAAATGGTGGGTGTTTCATTTTTTTTTCACACAGTTTTTGCGCAGCGATTTTTCAAACGCATTTTTTGGGGAAAAAACACACTTTTTTAAATTTTAATGCACTAAAACACACTATATTGCCCAAATGTTTGATGAAATAAAAAAAATGATCTTAGGCCGAGTACATGGATACCAAACATGACATGCTTTACAATTGCGCACAAACGTGCAGTGGCAACAAAATAAATACATTTTTAAAAGCCTTTAAAAGCCTTTACAGGTTACCACTTTAGATTTACAGAGGGGGTCTGCTGCTAAAATTACTTCCCTTGATCTGACCTTCACGGTGATACTTCACATGCATGGTGCAATTGCTGTTTACATTTGACGACAGACCGCCGCTTGCGTTAGTTTTTTGTGCTTTTTTATCTTATTTTTAAACTGTTCCTTTCATTTTTTTTTTTAAATCATTTTTATTGTTATCTCAGGGAATGTAAATATCCCCTATGATAGCAATAGGTAGTGACAGGTACTCTTTTTTGTAAAAATTGGGGTCTATTAGAACCTAGATCTCTCCTCTGCCCTCAAAGCATCTGACCACACCAAGATCGGTGTGATAAAATGCTTTCCCAATTTCCCAATGGCGCTGTTTACATCCGGCGAAATCTAAGTCATGAAATGCTCCTGGCTTCCGGTTTCTTAGGCCATAGAGATGTTTGGAGCCACTCTGGTCTCTGATCAGCTCTATGATCAGCTGGCTGAATCACTGGCTGCATTCTCAGGTTCCCTGTTGAGACAGGAGAGCCAGAGAAAAACACGGAAGACGGTGGGGGGCATTCCCTCCCACGGCTTGTAAAAGCAGTCTAGAGGCTAATTAGTCGCTAGGATTGCTTTTACATGAAAGCCGACCGCTGGCTGAAAAGAATGATACCAAGATGATACCTAAACCTGCAGGCATCATTCTGGTATAAACACTCAAATTTGTGAATGGCGTACCTGAAGACAAAAAAATGGTTAACAATAAAACACGGTAAAGTATAAAAAATTGCATACCTGAAAAGCAATAAAATGATAAAACATAATAACAATAAAACATTGCAGAATAGTATACAGTAAAAAAGAGCAGAACAATAGAGAGAGAATAGAGAGAGAGAGAACAATAAAACAACATCTATTTTTTAAAATTTTATATATATTTTTTTTTTTCCACTTTTTTTTGTAACTAACTTTTATAACTGTAACCGGTTCCAGGTTTGGGTCTCTCAAAATGCGATGGCATCTTGGGAGACCCTGTGAAAGTGTGCCTAGTCTGTGCAATGCTGTACCCTACGCTAATACTCAACTAGTGAATGGGACGTTCAAAACATTCACCAATGCAAAGACCAGGAATGTCAGGACAGGAGGGACAATAATAGCGGGTGTCACGCCTATATCCGCGCTTGCTGCAGACACAACATCTTTTTTGGGGGGGTTCGTTGGGTAGGGGTACTCGGGAGGACATAAAGAAAATGCCTCTCATGCAGCCGACTGCATTTGGTTGGGGATGTGAATGGGGGAAGTACGGGCGCTGCAGAAGTGTTGGGTTCCCAATTAGGATTGGCGAATGCAGCAGGAAGGGCATTATGGGCACGACGGGCCTGTGTTTGTCTTCTTGTTGGCAGTGGGACACTACTTGTGCTTGCCACCTCACCAGCTTGAACTGCACTTATGGGACTCGCCACGTCACCAAGTGTTACTGCAGTGCTGGTTTGACTACGACCGGGTTGTACTAGGCCGCTGGTGCTTGCCAGTTCACCTAAACGCTACCAAAAAACTGTTAGCGATCGCAGGGATCAGGCTTGACTCTGCGAACACTGCAGTTATGCGTTTAGTGTTTTGTAAGTGACAGTGATCGATCGATACTGCACTTGGGTGGGCTGGGCTGGGCCGGGCGGAGGGGCAAAACGCAGGTGCTAGCAGGTATCTGGGCTGATCCCGCTAACACTGCGTTTTTGGGAACCCTAAACTGCTGGGGACACTAGTATAGATCTGATCTGATCAGATATTGATCCGTTCAGATACTATACCACTAAGGGAGGTGTACGGTGCGTGCGTGGGTGTTAGCAGTACTGGCGCTAACCTGACGCTGCCTGGGGCTGGTGCTTGCCAGTTCACCAAAACGCTACCAAAAAAACTGTTAGCGATCGCAGGGATCAGGCCTGACTCTGCGAATGCTGCAGTTATGTGTTTAGTGTTTTGTAAGTGACAGTGATCGATCGATACTGCACTTGGGTGGGCCGGGCGGAGGGGCAAAACGCAGGTGCTAGCAGGTATCTGGGCTGATCCCGCTAACACTGCGTTTTTGGGAACCCTAAACTGCTGGGGACACTAGTATAGATCTGATCTGATCAGATATTGATCCGTTCAGATACTATACCACTAAGGGAGGTGTACGGTGCGTGCGTGGGTGTTAGCAGTACTGGCGCTAACCTGACGCTGCCTGGGGCTGGTGCTTGCCAGTTCACCAAAACGCTACCAAAAAAACTGTTAGCGATCGCAGGGATCAGGCCTGACTCTGCGAATGCTGCAGTTATGTGTTTAGTGTTTTGTAAGTGACAGTGATCGATCGATACTGCACTTGGGTGGGCCGGGCGGAGGGGCAAAACGCAGGTGCTAGCAGGTATCTGGGCTGATCACACTAACACTGCGTTTTTGGGAACCCTAAACTGCTGGGGATGCTAGTATAGATCTGATCGGATCAGATATTGATCTGATCATATACTATACCACTAAGGGAGGTGTACAGTGCGTGCGTGGGTGTTAGCGGTACTGGCGCTAACCGGACGCTGCCTGGGGCTGGTGCTTGCCAGTTCACCAAAATGCTACTAAAAAAACTGTTAGCGATCGCAGGGATCAGGCCTGACTCTGCGAACGCTGCAGTTATGCGTTTAGTGTTTTGTAAGTGACAGTGATCGATCGATACTGCACTTGAGTGGGCTGGGCTGGGCTGGGCTGGGCCGGGCGGAGGGGCAAAACGCAGGTGCTAGCAGGTATCTGGGCTGATCCCGCTAACACTGCGTTTTTGGGAACCCTAAACTGCTGGGGACGCTAGTATAGATCTGATCAGATCAGATATTGATCCGTTCAGATACTATACCACTAAGGGAGGCGTATGTTGCGTGCGTGCGTGTTAACGGTACTGGCGCTAATCTGACGCTGCCTGGGGCGACGCATATCACCGCCGGGCGATTAGGGGGCTAAACCTTTATTCGGTAATAAACGGCGGGTGCCCTGACACTATAAAAAATAAACGAACTAACCAGCGTCACCCGTAACGGTTATATGGTGATCAGTGGTGAAAGGGTTAACTAGGGGGCAATCAAGGGGTTAAAACATTTATTAGGTAGTATATGGGGGTCCCTGTTGCTATAAAATGCTGACGGCGAACCTAAATATTTACGTCCCTAACTAGCGTCACCAGCGACACTAATACAGCGATCAGAAAAATGATCGCTTAGCGACACTGGTGACGGGGGGGGGTGATCAAGGGGTTAAAACTTTATTAGGGGGGGTTAGGGGGATATCCTAGACTTAAAGAGGGCTAACAGTAACTGACACCATGCAGTAATCAGAAAAAAAAAAAAAAAACCTGCTTGGTGTCAGTGTGACGGGGGGGGGGGGGGGTGATTAGGGGATGATCGAGGGGGGATCAGGGGGTAAAGGGGGGTGTTTTGTGTGCCTGGCATGTTCTACTGCATGTGTGTGTAGTAAAGTGGTCAGTTGCGCTTATATTAACCTCATATTCCCTTTAAAATAGTGAAAGGTAAAAAAATATATGCTTCTACAAATATCACCAAATAATCTGTATCTACAGATTAATACACAATAAATATAATATAATATAATTAAATCTAATCCACCATTAAATAAATCCTGTGCTAATAAAAAATGCATAGGTGATAAAACTCACTAAAATGTGTATATGCTCTTAAATTATATATGTTGCTTATAATAAAATTATATCTTGTTCAATACATAGCTTACTAATATGAAACTTCCCAAAATTAAATAAATAAATAAATAAATAAATAAATAAGTGCAAAAAGTGCAAAAACCACGTCAGCGCTTGAGTCTCTCATATACTTGTATGTGTGTGTGTTTGTGCACTCACATTGAAGTCTTCTCTCCTTGGCGCCGGAACGGAAAATACCGAGCCGAGGAGAGATGACATCATTTCCTTTGCTGCTGTTTAGCATACAGCAGCAAAGGAATGATTTGACTGGCCGGCGGCGATCGCGAGGGGGGGGGCACGAACGGATGGTCTCCCCCTCATCTCTGATCGCCGCTGGTCAGAAGCAGGCCGCCTCCCACCCGCGGGAGGCAGATCACGTATATGTACGTGATTCTGCCTGCCCGTGCCATTCTGCCGAAGTAAATCGGCGTGAGGCGGTCCTTAAGTGGTTATAGAACTCCAAAGAAAAGGATTTTAAGGTGAGCATTTGAGGGACACAGAATTCTGAGACATTTAAGATGTCAAACTGAAGGAAACCTAAAAAAAAAAAAAAGCTGTCCCTATATATATATATATATATATATATATATATATATATATATATATATATATATATATATATACTGTATATATAGTGTTGTGCATGTCACCAAAAAATACATATGTAAACAGATACAACGTAGTGAACTTTTAGTGGATCTTCTCCTTCCGTTTAACCCCAATTTCCACAATAAATAAAAGTAATGATGATAATAATAAACATGAAATCAAAAGTCCTATATTCTGCAGTCTTTATAAAGTGCTGTGCTATTTAAGCAATCTTGTGCTCCGTGTAAATCATGCAGCTCTCCTACTTCTTGTTTGCAGCAACTTCACACATGCACAATGCCCCCCTGCTAGTGATTCCCCACTCACCAGAGGGTTTGACCCTATAACTATATAAGTCTTAACCAGCTTTTTATATTCCACTTCTGCTTGAATGAAAAAACACAATGGCCCGTGCAGGTATTCTCCTGGAAATCCAGTATTTTACACCCAATCTCATTCTCTGGTACCACCATCCAGGGCTAAGTTTTTTTTGTTTTTTTTTTACAGAAGAGGTATCCAGGGTTAAGTTTATTCCATATGCTGTTTATTGTTAAAATTACACACATAAAATTATACCCTCACTTGTTAAAAGGTTTGCCAGGCATTGCAACAGAAATAACAAGAACCGGAAATGCCGCCTTGGCATGCATTCCACAGGTCAGATGTGACATCACTGGAACCGGCGTGATCCAGGTATAACTTTCAGTGCTGCTCTAAGCTGAGTTAAAGATCTCCCCTCCGGTTGCAGTGAAGGGAGCAGGCGTCTATGCACCATTCAAGGGTGTAGAAGCGACAACCAAGAAAGGAAGGAACACCACTCACTGACCCAGTCCAATAACATGTGAATGAATGTGACCTCAGCCACTGCTGCTTTAGCCACGCCCTCTGACATGTTTCGCCCCGCACACTGCGGCTTGGTCACAGAGTTTGGAAAAACCAACCCAAGCATAGGTTTATATGAGCATTATCAGCCGTGAATGGAATCAATGCAAGTGTGTGTGATGCATATTGATAAAGACTGTGAAATGGTGGTATGGAGAAAAAAAGGTAAGAAAACAAACTGAATCATGAGAAAAGTGATGTGAAAGAAGGGTTTCCGAAACCAGAAATGTGTTCTATGCACATTTAGCCCCGCCCAGGGCCTCTTCAGGTGCCAAAAAGCCCAAGAAGTACTCAATGATCTAGTAGAGTATACTCTGACAGAAAAGGGTAGGCTCTGTTCTTGGAGACCATAGGCATAATTTTTCTGATAATGATGATATTTTTTTTTTGGGGGGGGGGGTACCTGATTTTGACAGGTACCGGCTCCCCTACTTCCAGTCAGATCACTGCGGCAATATGAGCAGAGGTCGGCCACCCCTCCTTCCCCCACTGCCTTCTGGGACACATCACAGATCCCAGAAGACTGCAGGACCAATCACAAAGCGCAGTGCAGTGTAACTTGTGCATGCACAGGTGGAAGCCGGCTGTGAAGCCTCAAGGCTTCACTGCCAGTTTTCCTTAGTGAAGATGCCGTCGCCTGCACCCGAAGCCAATTAAAGAATCACCTCGGATGAGGACATCGCTGGATCCAGGGGCAGGTAAGTGTCCATATTATTATTATTATTATTATTATACAGGATTTATATAGTGCCAACAGTTTGCGCAGCACTTTACAACATGGGGCAAACAGTACAGTTACAATACAATTCAATACAGGAGGGATCAGAGGCATGGGCGTCACTAGTGTGGGGACTGAGGGGGCCACAACCCCCCCAATTTTACTGTGTGCCTCCATGTGCCCCCCCCAGTGTAACCTGAATAATTAACGTCCTCCAGCCGGTGCCACGGCTGTCCCAGTGTCCGCCTCAATGAATTTTCTCTTAACAGTCTCTCTGAGTCTGAGCCAGTCATCACGTGATGGGTGCCGCTGTTGTTTGTGGGAGTTTTAGTATGAGGTGGTGGCTGCGTGCTCAAGCTCCGTGCTCAGGCTCCCTCACCCTGCTCCCGGTGGGTGGAGTCAGTCTGGAGAGCAGTGCAGCCAGCCTTCGAGTTCGTGCTACAACTCCCCTCACCGCGGTCGGATCTTTTGGCACGCTGCTGCCGGCTGGTGGCTGAAGACAGTACAGACTGTGGACTAAGTTGAGAAGAGCTTGAAAAGTTGACCGCAGGAGCAACATTACATCACCCACCCCCCAGGACTGGAGGAGTGCAAGGAGAAGGAGGAAGAGAGGACCTGTCCCAGTGTCCTGCTGAACATTGAGCAAGCTGAGGTGAGCAGAGTGAGAGACCCCCTGACACCCCCACATGATCAATCATCCCTTCGATCTCCCCCCCATACACCTCATTTACCTTGCCCATGTCCTGTGAATCCTGCTGGGAGCTGTCCATGGCCTACAGGCCAGCAGGACCCACATGCCATGGTCGGCTCCCAGCAGAACCCACATGCCATGGTCGGCTCCCAGCAGGACCCACATGCCATGGTAGGCTCCCAGCAGGACCCACATGCCATGGTCAGCTCCCAGCAGGACCCACAGGTCTGTAGCCAGCTCCCAGCAGGACCCACAGGTCTGTAGCCAGCTCCCAGCAGGACCCACAGGTCCGCAGCCAGCTTCCAGCAGGACCCACAGGTCCGTGGCCAGCTCCCAGCAGGAACCATAGGGCCATGGACAGCTCCAAGCAGGACCCACAGGTCAGTGGTCAGCTCCCAGCAGGACCCATAGGTCCGCAGCCATCTCCCAGCAAGACCCATAGTCTGTGGGTCCTGCTGGGAGCTGGCCATGGACCTGTGGGTCCTGCTGGCCACTGACCTGTGGGTCCTGCTGGGAGCTGGCTACTGACATGTGGGTCCTGCTGGCCACTGACTTGTGGTTCCTGCTGGGAGCTGGCCACTGACCTGTGGGACCTGCTGGGAGCTGGCCACTGACCCGTGGGTCCTGCTGGGAGCTGGCCACAGACCTATGGGTCCTGCTGGGAGCTGGCCATGGCCCTTTTGGTCTTGCTGGGAGCTGGCCACGGACCTGTGGGTCCTGCTGGTCACTGACCTGTGGGTCCTGCTGGGAGCTAGCCATGGACCTGTGGATCCTGCAGGCCACTGACCTGTGGGTCCTGCTGAGAGCTGGCCACTGACGTTGTGGGTCCTGCTGGCCACTAGCCTAGGGTGACCAGAAGTCCCCAGCACCGATGCATTACAAAAATCTCCCACTTACAGGGCACTGCCACAGTGTGCAGTCTATCACAGGAGCCCATCCAGGAGGCGGTATGACAGCAGCTGCCGGGTAAGTGGGAGATCCCTGCTCTGTGTAATCCGGAGGTGCTCGCCCCCCCCCTTCCACCATGCACTGGTGAGACTACATTGATGGTCACCAGTGAGGCTGCATTGATGGGCACCAGTGAGGCTGCATTGATGGGCACTGGTGAGGCTAAACTGATGAGCACTGGTGAGGCTGCATTGAAGGGCAATGATCAGGCTGCATTGATGGGCACTGGTGAGGCTGCATTAATGGACACTGATCTAGCTGCAATGATGGGCACTGGTGAGGCTGCATAGATGGGCACTGGTGAGGCTGCATTGATGGGCACTGATCCAGCTGCAATGATGGGCACTGGTGAGGCTGCATTGATGGGCACCGGTGAGGCTGCATAGATGGGCACTGGTGAGGCTGCATAGATGGGCACTGGTGAGGCTGCATTGATGGGCACTGATGCATTATTTTTGTTAAACCTCCTTTGTTGCTATTAACATTACATTATGTTAAAACATTGAATTATATTTCTCTTGCTTCATAACATCAATATCTGTTATAAAACCAGGTGGGCATGGTTGGTGAGCTGATACGGTGCCACTTGACTGGACTTGCCCCCCAATTAAAGCTCTTTTATTTTTTTTTATTTAAGCTGAAGAGAGCAGTGCACTAAATTTAATAAATAGGCGCCTCCACTGCAAAATGCACCCTCGCGGCGCGCCCTCAATCAGGGACAGGTTCAGACCAGGCATTCGTATTGGCGGCGTGACGTCATGTTTCATGTTTATGCGTTTGATGCCCATTGTCAGGAATATTTCATGTTTGGGCGTTTCGTGTGCATTGTCAGGAATATTTCATGTTTGGGCGTTTCGTGTGCATTGTCAGGAATATTTCATGTTTGTGCATTTGATGCCCATTGTCAGGGGTATATACAGTATATATCTGATAAAAACCAAAAGGAAAAGGTTAATTGCACCCTATCGCAAATCTTTATGCACATTAAAATATCTGGAGGTTTTCTAGTATCACTACAGGTGAGCTTACACTTTACTGGCTACTGGAGCAATACTAAATAACATTCAGTTATTTAAATAGAAATAAATAAAGTGCGCTAATTATATGAAAATACACACATAGATGTGAATACATGTGGGTAGTAGTAAAAACCACAATCTACTGAGAGCAAGTAAATGACTCCATGAGTGGTAAAAATATATAAGTGCAAAACATAAAAACTCAAATAAAAAGAAGAAACAAAAAATGTGTACATGTGAAATACAATGATATTAATAGCATGAAAATCTGAAAATCAAACAAACTCAGTCAATGGGTTCAAATATAAAAAGTTCATCAGTGAAAAAAAGCTTCCATCCACTATACAGCTCAGCAGCAACTAATCCCCCTATGAGTGGATTGACAAGGGAGAGAGATGTGCAGGATGGTGCAAATCCACTCCAATAAGTAAGAAAGTGATAAAGGTGGACTCTTACCCTCCGTGTTGGACCCCCTCCTTGGCAGGGTCTATCAGGCATGCAGATTTTTGCCCTCTGCAGGGACCATGTGCAGAGGGCAAAAATCTGCATGCCTGATAGACCCTGATAGGGTCCAACACGGAGGGTAAGAGTCCACCTTTATCACTTTCTTACTTATTGGAGTCACCGCCAGTGGATTTGCACCATCCTGCACATCTCTCTCCCTTGTCAATCCACTCATAAGGGGATTAGTTGCTGCTGAGCTGTATAGTGGATGGAAGCTTTTTTTCACTGATGAACTTTTTATATTTGAACCCATTGACTGAGTTTGTTTGATTTTCAGATTTTCATGCTATTAATATCATTGTATTTCACATGTACACATTTTTTGTTTCTTCTTTTTATTTGAGTTTTTATGTTTTGCACTTATATATTTTTACCACTCATGGAGTCATTTACTTGCTCTCAGTAGATTGTGGTTTTTACTACTACCCACATGTATTCACATCTATGTGTGTATTTTCATATAATTAGCGCACTTTATTTATTTTTATTTTTCATGGTATACACAGATATTGGTGTATTTTGTGTGCAGCTTTAACCTTTGACCTTTTTTGCTCTGCAGTGCAGTTTTTATTTTTATTTTTGAACCTAGTTATTTAAATAGGCAGAGGGATTTCGGATAGTGCACAGGTAACTTTTCCCTTTGTTTTTTAATATATTATATTTGCATTTTATGGTTGGCCCCCCTACTTTTGTCCCTGTCCCCCCATGTGCCCCATAGAATGGACATAGAATGAACCTCAAAAATGTGGGATTTTGTAGGCAATTGAAAAAACTGAAATTATTTATATATAAATATATATATATATATATATATATATATATATATATATATATATATATATATATATAGTAGAAAAATGACATAAAAATCTACATGAGATTTTATGTAATGCCAAGGCATATGTCAGCAGATGCCTGATGCTGTCATTAACAATTAATGGCACTGCTGTGTATCTGCTAAAGGGAAGCATGTTTCTGTGGTGTCAGGAAAGCTATTTTGCACGCATTCCCGACACACACAAATGTAAATGCAGGCTAAATGTCTCAGTTACATTGGTGGTCAGTGTGAATCTTCTCATTACATTGTTGCTTGGTGTAGAATCCTTTCGTTCACACTAGTGGCCAGTGTGAATGTCGCCCTTACATTGGTGGCCAGTGTGAATCCCTCCTTACATCAGTGATTACTGTGAATGCTTCTATTAGATTAGTCATCAGTGTAAACCCCTATTACAATAATTGTCAGTGTTGAAACTCCTCTTTATATTGATAGTCAGTAAAAAAAAGACAGCATTGCCATTGATCACACCCTCCCCTCCCCCCCCAGCACTGCCACTGATCCCAGGAGTCCTAGGATCCCTAGGAGTTTTCTGTCTATTAATGGGTCCCCTCACCTCCACAGACCATGGTGTACAGGCAGTGAGGAGATGATGTACAGTAATCTCTAGAAACCAATCAACAAGCAGATATCATGTGCTGTAACCTCTAGCAACTAATCAGTGAGCCATAATGTGTGCTGTAACCTCTAGCAACTAGTCAGTGAGCGGTAATGATACACTGTAACCTCCGTCAACAATCGCAATCGCTGCCTGTTCTGATTCAGTAAACAGATTTTGAGTCTAGCTGTTATTTATTGTAGGTCTCAGAGCAGGTGGAGAGCAAAACTGCATGGAGGGTGGGCCCAAGAAAAGGGTCCAATCAATATTAAAGACAGCCCCGATCGGACAATATAGCATCTCCATCCTTCATCCCCAGATGAAGACACGTGATGTTTTTAACGCGTAGGGAGTGGCCGGAGTCAGACGTACACCAGGAAGAAATGTGAGAGGGCGCTGAGAACGCCACACACACACTGTTTTTCTATTTTTGCTACTTTTAATATGCTATATTGTAGGAGTCAATTATAAGGCACTTAAAGAGGAGTTCCACCCAGGGGGTCCATTAAAAAAAAAAAAAAATAAAAGTCAGCAGCTACAAATACTGCAGCTGCTGACTTTTAATTGGAGACTTACCTGTCCCTGGGTCCAGCAATGCGGGGGATCGAATCCCCGCTCGCCCCCCCCTCCGCTCGTTGCCGCCGGCATTACAACTGTGGGCGCCGGGCTCTGGCTTCACAGCCTGGCACCCACTGCGCATGCGCGAGCGGCGCCACGCGCCGTGATTGGCCGCTCAATCACCTGGGACCTGTAATGGGTCCCAGATGATTGACAGGAGGGAGGGAGCAGAGCCGAGCCCTTCCTGTGCCGAGGGGGAAGTGATGTCACCAGCCCAGGCAAAGGAAGAGGCAGACTACGAGGGACCACCTAGCAACAGGCATTTAGAGGTAAGTAAAAAAAAAAATATCCAAATGTTTTTTTGGGTTTTTTTTTTAGAATTTTTCAGGTATTTTTGTTTTTTTGGGTGGAACCCCACTTTAATAAATATACCCTAGCCTTTTTTAAACATACTGCACTAGTGGAGTTTTTTTCTCTTTTTCCCCCTGCTGATGCTGTGGTGATACCGGAGCGATCTAGGACACATTTGCGGAGGAATTTAAAAGGGAAAAACACTACTGGCTCCAGTTGCAGTATACACCAACACAAACTAGAAGTATCTGGATAACACCAATTATCTGTTGGTGAGAGTACTACTTAGCCTTAAAGTGAGAGTTCTGTGAGACCATAATCCAGGAGAAAGTATATAGAATTTGACATGAACAACACCACTGAATAACATCACTTATTAACTTTAATAGCAACACCCAGTCACATATTTGAAATACTGTTGCTATTTATCACTGTGACTTGGAAGATGCATCCACTTCACTTGTTATGGACTACCTATTATTAACGTTTAACTATTTGGACAATTCTAATACTTTTCATTATTTATTTATCACCGTTCTCCTATCCATATACTGATTGTCCACCTGCTGCTATGTTTTATCTGCTGTTGTTTATTGATTAGACATCATTAGAAGACACTCACAGCAAATATTTTTATCACTATTTGCACGTCACTTTTAATATATCTATTTTCTATATATATTTATGATCTTTTTCAATATTTGTTGTTATTGTCACTGTATATATTGTTAAAGGAATACTGCGCTGTGAACCAGCAACCTAGCAGCCAGCACAGCTTGTAGACAAAAAGCAAAAACTGTGAATAAATAAGTGTAGCGCTAAGGTTGCAAAAAAACAAATTTGCATAAATTATATAAATGTGACTTAAACATAAATATATCAAACAAACAGAGATTCATACATGGTGAAATGTGAATCAACCAAAGAAAAAGTGAAATTTCAGAAAAAATACAGGTATGGTGAAAAATGTGCTAGTATGGTAACTTTACCATATATCAGGTGAGAGATAAAAATTAGGGTGTTAATATTAAACAGAAACACATCAAATAAACAAGGCTTAACACAAAATGAATATGATTCCAAACTCAGAAAAAATGAGAATAATTTCTGAAAAATGTGCTAGTATAATAATGTGCTAGTATAACAACTGCACAATAAACAAAATCCAAAAAACGAAAATGGTGATTTATAAAGTCCAAAAAAATCCAATGAGATGTACAGACCCGTTAAAAAAGAAACATAAGAAAAAAATGCTGGTATAATGAAAAATGTGCTAGTATGGTGATTATACCATAAATAAGGTGAAAGATAGAAATTGGGGTGTTAATATTGAACATAAACACATCAAATAAACAAGGATTAACACATAATTCATTATGTAAAATTACCTGCGGGCATGAAGTGTAAAGCGTGGAGGGTATCTGAATAGTAAAACAGTAGAGGGTATCTGAACCTCATGAATTGTATCAATCTTCTGTTTGAAGTGATTGGCGATCTCCTGGGCTGTGAGTGAGTTGGTGGGTGGAGGACGAAGTTTAGAGTCGAAGGTATAGAAGAGTTGACAGGGACGGGATGATAAGGTGTTAATGAGAGAGATGAAATAGGACTTGCTTGGCAGTGAGGAGGCAGGAATTGTATTTTTGGAAGGCAGATTTATACTGGCTGAAATCTTTCTGGGACTTTGTCTTATGCCACAGGCACTCAAGAGCGCTGTTTTGTTTTTTCAGGCTTCTAGTGTCATCTGTTTGCCAAGGTTGAAGGGGACGGGGCTTGATGCTGTGTGTAGTGAGGGGGGCCAGTGTGTCCAGTAAGTCTAGAAGTGAAGTGTTGTAGACAGAAGTGGCTAGGTTGGTGCAGGACAGGGGTGCGATTTTTGTCATAGAGGTGGTCAGTAACAGAGTAGAGTCAAAAAGAGAAGGGTTGAGATGGCATAGGTTTCTACTGGTAACCATTAGGCGGTTGGAGTGAAAGAAGGTGGAGGAGAGGGGGAGACTGAAACTAATAAGGTAGTGATCAGAGAGAGAGTAAGGATAGTTGGAGAGGTTGCACGGAGTGCATAGGTGGGAGAAAACAAGGTCAAGGGTATTGCCTTCGAAGTGAGTAGAAGCATGTATCTATTGCCTCAGGTCAAAGGAGGAGGTTAGACTGAGAAGTTTGGAAGTAGTAAGAGTGTTAGTATTAGTAGGGATGTTGAAGGCCCTGAGAATGATAATGGGGATTTCAGAAGAGAGAGAGTATGGTAGCCAGGTAGAGAAGTCATCAAGAAAGGTTGATACCGCTCCAGGGGGCAGGTAGATCACAGCTATCCTTAGAGAAACGACGAATGCAGTGTGCCTTAATATATATTAAAAACAAAAAAAACAATAAATAATTGCGCTTCGAATTTCTACAGAATAAATGACATAAAGCTGCGATGTCCTAAATTGTGACACAAACACAACAAAAAATGCAAAAGAAAAAAATGTGGACTCGCGCTTGGCAAACAAATAAATGTGTGGCTGAGGAGTGCCACACAGTGCGGTGTATACATAAATATAATATTATGCCAAACTGTACCACGCACAATGTGAAAAATGGTGACGAGAACACATAAATCTCTCTAGTAAACAGTGCAATAGTATAAACAATGTAATCAAAGCTTCAGATAAAGTCCATGGGTAATAAGTAAAACAGAAAGTGAATCATGAAGGTCCATATGGGAGAAACCCAAAAGGTGATATGCAGTCCTAGATGATTCAAAATTGGGTAGAATCATAAATGTGTGGGTCCACCACCAAAAGAAAGGGGAGCCTGGCCGCTTACCGGAACCCCATGACCCCCCGTTACAGAGGGTCTAAATGGGCATTGAGATCCTGCTAGTCTGGAACTCCCACGAATGAGGATGGAAACTGGAAGGGCGTCAAGGACTGTGATGGAAATGGACGGATCCCCAAGGAGACTCAGCTCTCAGCATTATGTAGTCATCATAGGAAAAGAAAAAGGGAGGGCTCCATGTAGTGAGGAGAGGAACAGAATGAAAGTCACACTGGAGGATTCAGGACTGGTGGCTTGCAGCAGGCATAATCCCGAAATTGAGAAATCTAAGATGACTTCTTGGTTGTAGATGGTCTGCGGGAAGTTTGTCTATCTCTTTCAATTACTGGGGATGTTCTCAAACTCTGCTGTCTTGCTGTTTGGCATTAAGCGGCTCACAGTCAGTTCAAAGCAACATTCCTGAATGTTGCTTTGAACTGACTGTGAGCCGCTCCATGCCAAACAGCAAGACAGCAGAGTTTGAGGACATCCCCAGTAATTGAAAGAGATAGACAAACTTCCCGCAGACCTTCTACAACCAAGAAGTCATCTTAGATTTCTCAATTTCGGGATTATGCCTGCTGCAAGCCACCAGTCTTGAATCCTCCAGTGTGACTTTCATTCTGTTCCTCTCCTCACTACATGGAGCCCTCCCTTTTTCTTTTCCTATGATGACTACATAATGCTGAGAGCTGAGTCTCCTTGGGGATCCGTCCATTTCCATCACAGTCCTTGACGCCCTTCCAGTTTCCATCCTCATTCGTGGGAGTTCCAGACTAGCAGGATCTCAATGCCCATTTAGACCCTCTGTAACGGGGGGTCATGGGGTTCCGGTAAGCGGCCAGGCTCCCCTTTCTTTTGGTGGTGGACCCACACATTTATGATTCTACCCAATTTTGAATCATCTAGGACTGCATATCACCTTTTGGGTTTCTCCCATATGGACCTTCATGATTCACTTTCTGTTTTACTTATTACCCATGGACTTTATCTGAAGCTTTGATTACATTGTTTATACTATTGCACTGTTTACTAGAGAGATTTATGTGTTCTCGTCACCATTTTTCACATTGTGCGTGGTACAGTTTGGCATAATATTATATTTATGTATACACCGCACTGTGTGGCACTCCTCAGCCACACATTTATTTGTTTGCCAAGCGCGAGTCCACATTTTTTTCTTTTGCATTTTTCTTAATATATATTAAAAGTTTGTAGCTGCTGTTTTTTAATTTTTTTGGGGGGAGACTGAAGCTCTACTTTAAGATATACCAGCATTTGTACATTATAAGCATTTTTCTGCCTGGATGTACTGTATATTAAAGCTGAATTCCAGATAAACCACTAAATACACAGGTTAAAAACATATTGGGCATGTATTGGAATGGATATAAGTCCATCAAGTCCTGAGATTTTCACAGCCCTGCCATAAGGCACAGTCAGACAGATGGTATCATGTATATACAGCAGAAAGAATGTAGTGTTGTCCTTTCGACAGCTTGCTGATTGGACAGTGAAAGAGCAGCAGTAGACTGATAAGGTAATTGCTCTGCTTAAGCTGCCCTCTCCTTCTATCAGTTTGTTCCTTGTCAGCATATTTGCATGCAGAACACCTGATTGGCTTCCAGTCCTGCACCTCCCTAACCCAGTCTGAGTGCTGTTGTAAAGAAGGTTGCAAGATACCAAGTAAAATTCAGTCGCTTACACTGAATGAATTTAATGATTTAGATTAATAAATGTGTCTGGGTTTGTTTCTTGGGGTGTTTGGCGAATCTGTCATGAAATAAAAAAAAAGAATGCAAAGTTAAAACCAAACCTAATTGAAGCCTATGGGTTATAAATCTTGAAAATTCATATTGCCCATATTCAAAGCTAATATGCAAGGGATTGACAAAATGGGCATCGGGGGGCTTGGCACTGCCATGCTGGACATGTACCAAAATGCAAAAGGGAGAAGGTCCATATTTTTTTTTTTTTTTGCAACTTTGCGGGTGACATGGTAAAAAAAAACAAAAAACAATACTTTAAATTTACATTCTTGGGTGATGCTTTTTAGCTGAATGTGGTGTTACGGAACAGTACAACTCCCATTGACATCGTCAACAACGCCATATTCTGGAATTACATATTTTGCATGTGTCTTTTTTTAAATTTTACTTCTAGTTTAGTTTAAATACAGCAACAGCATCCCAGTCTGCTTTATTACAACATGGAAGCCCCCTGGTGGTTAAACTGAGGTATAACACAGTACAAAAAGGGAGCTGATGGAGTTGAGTTATACTATAGCTGTAACTTGAATAGCTGTAATGCTCAGGGTCCCCCTAGTGGCAATGTACACTTTTAGCTAGGCTTGTATGGACTCAGGAGTCAGAATAAGTATAGCTTTCATTGTGAGCATCTTATTAGAGGATATTATGGATGGAAAAAAGGATATTGTGCATGGTAAAATAAAAAAGGGAACTTGAAGCCAAATTAAATTAAATACGAATGAAATAAAATAAAATAATGATGATGATAATTAGGGATGAGCTGAACACCCCCCCCCTCCCCCCGGTTCGGTTCGCGGCAGAACATACGAACAGGCAAAAAATTTGTTCGAACACGCGAACACCGTTAAACTCTATGGAACACTTACATGAAAAATCAAAAGTGCTAATTTTAAAGGCTTATATGCAAGTTATTGTCATAAAAAGTGTTTGGGGACCTGGGTCCTGCCCCAGGGAACATGTATCATAGTTTTAAAAAGGTCAGTTTTTTCGAGAGCAGTGATTTTAATAATGCTTAAAGTGAAACATAAAAAGTGAAATATTCCTTTAAATTTTGTACCTGGGGTAAGAAAAAGTCATTGAAAAAAAACGGCATGGGATCCCCCCTCAGTCCATTACCAGGCCCTTTTTTTGACAAAAATTTTTAAAAAATGGCGTGGGGGTCCCCCTTCAGGTCTGGTATGGATTTTAAGGGGAGCCCCGTGCCAAAATTTTTAAAAAAATGGCGCGGGGGTCCCCACAAAAATCCATACCAGACCCTTATCTGAGCACGCAACCTGGTAGGCTGCAGGAAAAGAGGGGGGACGAGAGAGCGCCCCCCCCCCCCGAACCGTACCAGGCCACATGCCCTCAACAGGAATATTTCACTTTTATTGTTTTAACTTTAAGCATTATTAAAATCACTGCTCCTGAACTAAAACGTCCGTTTTTTAAACTTTTTTTTTTGCATTGATACATGTCCCCTGGGGCAGGACCCAGGTCCCCAAACACTTTTTATGACAATACCATGCATATTAACCTTTAAAATTAGCACTTTTGATTTCTCCCATAGACTTTTAAAGGGTGTTCCGCGGCTTTCGAATTCGCTGTGAACACCCCAAATTGTTTGCTATTCGGCGAACGGGCGAACAACCAATGTTCGAGTCGAACTCATGTTCGGCCCGAACATAAAGCTCATCCCTAATGATAATAAAGAAAACTGAAAATAAAAAATGCTAGACTGACCAGGTAATATGTTATATGGAATAGTAAACATAAACTGATTTTAGATAATGAAACAAATAGATAAGCTTGTTAGATGATTGAACAATATGTGGTATAAAATGGTCTTCATGCTCTGTGATTACATAAAATATATACTGTATATCAGGGCACAAAGCAGCCATGTTTATTGGCCTGCTAATGAGACTTTTCCTCTTCCTCAAGGCTGTAAGTCAGCAATGTTTCTGAACTCTTAATATAGCCTTTCCCTCCTTCCCCTTCTTCTCAAAGGTGCAGATTCAGCCTTTTATGACTGTAGACAGTTCATGTGGGGAAGCTGTAAAGAGATTTCATGAGATACACCAGCAGCCCTAACATATAAATATCTTCCTCTCCCCCATCCCAAAATTCATAGCCACCTTTTTCAAATCCCAGGAAGTGCATTATTGCTAGTTGGTTGTTATAGTTTCGCCTCGTAACCAACCTTGACCCAAACTCAAAACCTCTAATTATTCATACCAGGATGCATTTATTTGTGTCTTTTATACCTGATTGGAGTTCATTTTTAAAAGCCAAAGTTTTTAGAAAGGTTTTGTTAGATGGTTCTCCTTTTGAAACTCTGAATATTTTTACAAATAAAAGACACTCGTAGCCTGGATTAAACATTTGAAGCAGGAGACAAGAGGAAAGGCTCCACCATGCATACAAATCACAATACTGTAGTAGGTGGCTAAAAGACCTTATTATCAATGCCCTTCTGAGAGCACAGCCAGGCAGAACAATTATTATTTTGCTAAAACCACACTTTGTCATATTTCTTCAAAACCTGCTCTGCCACTTGAAATCCAGCAGGGAACTAGAGATCTGTAATTTAAAGTGTTAGCATCAACAATAAGGATTATCTCATGGAACTAGCACAATAAAATTGCGCAAGTGATACTGCAGTGTTGTGTTTTTTTTTTTTTTTAATAGTGTTTCTCTCCTGAAAATAAATTGCTTATTCATTAATGTAAAGTGGAACTACAACGCACTAAATACTTACCTGCAATTAATCTGAGCTGTCTAATCTTCCAAAGCATTTTTACTCGTCCTTTATCAGTCTGAAGATCCAGGCACCCCTGCCAGAACATATATCCACACACTTATTTCCCAGCTGAGCTTTGTAGCTTCTGTTATCACCTCTCCAGCAACGTTGACATTGAGATGTTTCTGCAATTGCCTCACTATAGGGCTAATGTAAAAAATTGGGCTAATAAGAGTTTGTAAATGCTTGTGGCAATCCTTCTGATGATTCCATCTGTCATTTCTTCAGTAATGACATGAAAATAAAACAAGAATTCTGACTAGATGTTATAGGCTGCAAGGATATTTGTTTTCCTAAACATATTTTTCATATGTCAGCCCCTAGGAGTTTGGATTGCACAATATACAGTAAGGTTAGATGGCAACATCTGCTGTCTCCACTGGTACTTGTTGATGAAAATGCCAATATGTTATCTGGTTTCTAAGACTTTCCAACAATTACATGCCGAGGGGAGGAGACCTGCAGCCTCCTGGCACCTGTGACATGTCCCAGAAGGCTATGAGCAAAGGGGAGGAGACCCTTTTGGGTGAAGTTCTGCTTTGAATATAGGTCTTAAAATCGAACTCCCAGGAAATATTAACTGTACAACTGTACAGTTATCCAGCTCTGTGTTTATTATTGCATTGGTAAATGTATTTTTTTTTTAAATGCAGTAGAGTAGAAAAAGTAGTGGAAGTACCTGAATTTGACTTGGTATAAGGCTCGGGCAATCCCCTGGACAACAGAGCCCTGAATAGAAGAGGGAACAAAATGTGAAGCCAATAAGTGTATAGATGAGATGAGATCACTAGTCTGCTGCTTCTGTTAGTGTGGCAGCAGAAAAAGACGTTTCAGGCAGCATATACCCCTGGCAGACTCAGTACCAAACATAGCCGTACGAAAACTGAAGTTTCTCTAAAGACTTCAGCTTAGCTGTTTGAACCTTGATGAAAGCTTTACAGATGCTTTGCAGTAGCTTGCTGTACACACTGCTCTCATACAAGCTGAAGCCTGTGTGAACAAAGCTTGAAAATGTAATAGACCCCATTGGAATTCTTCTCATATACAGAAAAGAACCAGACATGCTTTATAAGGTTACATAGTTACATAGTTACATAGTTAGTAAGGTTGAATAAAGACACCAGTCCATCCAGTTCAACCTGAGTGAGTGTGGGTCTACAACCCTGACCCTTGTCCCTAACCCTGAACATCGCACACTCACATCAATCCCTACCCTCAATCCAAGGTCCCCATTCATATACTAGGGCCAATTTTGGACAGAAGCCAATTAACCTACCAGCATGTCTTTGGTTGTTTCCATTGGTCTACCATTTCTGTGTACAGAGTTGAATAAAACCTTTTAGCAATCAATACGTTTCACTGCTTTTCTATGTGTTTTCAATATATTTCCAGGTAAACCCCAAAAAAGAACAGTACTGGACCCATGTTATTTCTGATGCCAGCAGGTTTGCTATGATGTGGAAACATGGTGGAATTTATATGGATACCGATGTCATCTCCATTCGCCCAATACCTAAGGATCATTTTGTAGCAGCTGAGACTACTAGAGTTACCAGCAGTAGTGTTTTTGGGCTGCCCCCTTTCATAACGTGACCTGGGAGTTTATGGAAAATTTTGTAGTGGAATACAAAGGATGGGAATGGGCACACCAAGGACCAGGAGTATTCACATGTGTTATGAAAAAGTTGTGTGGAGAGACAGTATTTACATTTTTGGTAGATACTGTATGTCAAGATATATTTTACTTTCATCCTCATCGTTTCTACCCAATTTTGTATACATCCTGGGAAAAATATTTTGAAGTTTATGAAAATCCACCAACTTTCACAGACTCGTATGGCCTACATCTATGGAACTATAAAAACAAAGTTGGTCTAACCATGGTTCCTGGAAGTAATACATTAGTGGAACACCTCTATAAAAAATATTGCCCGCTTACATATGGAGCAATTCTGAGAAATGAAACAATTTACATTTAAAAAATAACTTTGCTCAGCATGGAGAATTTGGGAGAGCACAAAGAAAACAATAAGGTACTTTGTTGCTGCCACTACTAAAGAGGTGAAAAGGACAGTGGATAAAAGAACCCCCTTCCCCCAACAACCCTAATCCTCTTCTTGCCTGTGCACCCCGTCTCCTTCTTTCTGTCACAGCCATCGCTAAAATCATTAGTGTCCCCTGAGATTGGGCTCTAAAGCTGGATATACATGTAGTTTATTTCCCATTCAATTATGTTGATGCAGGGATCTCTCCCACTGTGCAATTCTATTGTGACAGTGGGGACTCCCCCTGAAGTAGGAACAGGGGTCAGTTTATATGACCATAGTTATGTGTGTAGTAAGACTGATTTAGAATTTCAGCTAAGAATCATATTTCTTGTATTTTATGTTGAAGCTACTTGTGACTTCCCCATCAATTTGCTACATTCCTCTTTCTGTGCAAAAAGCTTGCTTGCTGACATCATTTAAGACAGATGAAGGAACCTGCAAGAACATACTGCAGAGAGACGAGTTTTGTATAAGGCTAAAAATATATATGGTTTGGCAGAATTAGTCTGGTTTTAGGATGCATAGGTTGATTTTTAAAAGGTTAGAATGTCTGTTAAAACAGAAGTGTACTGCCTGTTCGCTTGTGACGCAATATGCTGAAAATATATATCTACTCTGTATTTACTGTATCTGGGACTCTTGACGTGTAGACACGAGTCGGGTCAGGAGCTTCCATTCTTTTCTGGCCAGAAAGATGGAATAAAATCTCCCATACCAGAGTTCTTTGTCCAACTGTCATATACCGATATTCTGCTACTTTATTTGGTGCATTTGGCCGTGAGGGGGGAATATCGGTGTGACCTGTTGAGGCAGGTGGCACTGTTTTCCACCAGACCTACAAGGAGTGGTCCGAGAGGCCAGCCCTGCGGGCTATATCGTAGTCTCAAAAGGCGCCTTCTAGAACTGTTATCTAGGAGACTGCGCTGTGTCCCATTTGGTGGCCTGCTGTGGACGACCTTGGTAGCGTCAAAAGGACCTGGGAATCTGAGAAAAAGATAGCTGGAGCTCCAACGGGAACAGGTGAGAGTCTTTTTACTTCTGTTTTTGGATAACAGTCAGATAGCCAGCCAGCCTCTCGACGGATCGAGAGAAGGGAAGCCTGATCACCTTCCGAGAGAGACATCCGTTCAGATGATTGTGCATCTTTCGGACGAATCCTCAGTCAGTCAGTAATTTTCGGGTGGGAGTGTCTGGTATGATTGATGTGTGTATGAGACATCACTTTGTGGTGAGGTGACCGTGGTCTTCTTCTAAGTGCGTTTTCTGGCCGGGAGACCGCGCCCAGGCCACTGACCAAGGGAAGCGTTGTCTATTGTTCCTCTTTGTGTCGAGGATTCAGACCCCTTACTGAATTTTCATTATTTACCCTACCCTCTGTGTCTGTCTTGGTGTCTTTTAGGTTATAAGTATGGGTGGGAAATATAGTGTTGAATCTCCCCTCCAATCCATGATCTCCAACTTTAGGAAGGGATTTGCTAAGAACTGCAATTTAAAACTTAGCCCTGAGAAATTGATAACATTGTGTGAGAAAGATTGGCCCCGCTATGGAGCGCGGTGGCCCCCACAGGGAACCCTTGACTTAGAGACCATTGACTGATTATTTGAGACTATTATGTCAGACTCACAGAAACATGACCAAGACGCACCTTCCAGGAGGACTGTTCGTTCGGATGATAGTGCATCCCTCGAATAAATCCTCAGCCAGACAGGAGGACTGTTCGTTCGGATGATTGTGCATCCCTCAAATAAATCCTCAGCCAGTCAGGAGGAATATCCGTCCAGATGATTGTGCATCTCTCGGATAAATCCTCAGCCAGCCAGTCAGGAGGAATATCCGTCCAGATGATTATGCATCTCTCGGATAAATCCTCAGCCAGCCAGTCAGGAGGAATATCCGTCTAGATGATTGTGCATCTCTCGGATAAATCCTCAGCCAGTCAGTCAGGAGGAATGTTCGTCCAGATGATTGTGCATCTTTCGGACAAATCCTCAGTCAGTCAGTCAGTCAGTCAGCTAGGAGAAAACGTCCGTCTGGATGATTGTGCATCCTTTGAATAAATGGGAGATAAAGACCTGCAGTGGATAGAAGCCACAAAAAGAGGAACAGTGTAGAATTATGGTTATGACAAGAGTAGTACCACTGACAAAACAAACAAAACACATATATTCTCAACCCGAAGAGACAGATCAGCCTCCCCCGTATGTAGATGAACACACCTCAGACAGAGACAGGTCAGAGCCATGTCCAAATGCCCCATCCAGTAAACAAGGGGACTTAAGTTGTTGTCCACCTACATCAGATTCAGCAAGTTTGTCAATGCCAAATCTCAGTAAATATACTCCGAACCGTAACACTTTGGGTATAGGCAGGACAGAAATAGGGAACTCAGTAGTAGTCAATGGGCTCCCCAATCAAGTGTCCACTTCCACTCCGAGAAATCCTGATGCAAACAGCCGCACCCTTGCCCCGTCTTTCAACATACCTCTGCAAATTCACATAAAATATGTGGCGCTACTCTATCATCCAGTACCAAACCAGCAATTCTGATCCAATCAATAATCTCCTATAACAAAAGATAAAGGGATAAGCAATGTGCCTAACGGTAACTCCAAAATTCCCAAATTCTCCAAGTTCCCTTTGATAAAGTCACGTGGTGTGACGCAACGCGTCAGAGTAGGAGGAGCCAGGTGCCGACGCTTCTCGGGGACGGCCGAACCTGGAAGCTTACTATATCATCCATTGCTCGCTGTTTATTTGAATGTAAGGTATTACGTTTTCTTAATAAAACTTACTCGAAACTACTACACTATGGGACCTCTCCTTTTTTCCTAACTACCATTGCTGGGATTACTGTGAGCGGCGGGAGGAGAGTCAGAGAGCCAGATCCACGGACACCGTTCCAGGAAACCCATCCTCTCTACCCCAAGACTGTCTATCTGCCCTACTTGGCCCACTGGGGGCCGCTGCTGGAGGTGAGAGGCTGGGGGAAACACTTGGCGTGTGCACCAGAATCTAAATAGAAGAACAGCACCAGTCACTTTATATCTGCACTTTATTTAAAGACTGCTTGTGTGGACACTACTTATCACAGTTGCGCGTTTTTATTTAAATTTTGTGGACTGAATTGCACTACTGTCACTTTGGGACGACACCTCTGCACTCTGGATGTGGGGTGTCTGTCTATATATTTATGTATATATTTTTATAGCGTATTAATGCGTTGATGATGGCATGATTGCACAATTATCACTGTTTGATTTTTGATTAAGGTATTGTGCATCCATATTGATGCGGGGATCCTTCTCGCATCTTGTATCACAGTTCATATATTTTTTCATTTTAACACTCATGCACAGTGGGATAGTTTGCTATTTAGAACATTATTATTTGCTACACCCTAAAAGAGCTGTTTATTTGCTATTTTTTCACTATTTTAGCACCAGGAATCATTTCCTTCTCAGTTAATTTTGGGGGGCTATTATTCCAGCCACATCTAGTTTCGTATATATTTATATAGTGTCACTCTCTCCTTTATATGCGTGGTGGCTAATACATCAGGAATCTCACTTTGCACTTGGCACTTTAATAGTTGATGTTCACTCACATATTTTACATATATTTGGCACTGATGATTTTTTTGATGGACTTCAGCATGGGGCAATTATCAGTTCAGATTTTACATTTTTTTGTTAGGAATTAGTATTTTGGAGTTACCGGTAGACACATTGCTTATCCCTTTATCTTTTGTTATAGGAGATTATTGATTGGATCAGAATTGCTGGTATGGTACTGGATGATAGAGTAGCGCCACATATTTTATGTGAACTTATTGCTTTTCTTTGGGGGTGCTGAGTGGACCCATCTATGTTGGCAGCTCTTTACCTGGTACCATAGTGGTAGTCTTAGGTTGGATATTTCCAGTTTAGGTTGTGGTCTTTGCGCATTAGTCCCTATACATCTATACCTCTGCAAATGCCCCTAAGAGTACAGGCGGTGGAGGAACATCGGACTCTAGTCTACACCCCTTTTTACCACAACAGATTTACTGAACTGGAAGATTCATAACCCTGCCTACACTGAGAAGCCCCAAGCCATCACAGATTTGCTCCGATCAATAACTCAGGCCCATAACCCCACTTGGTCGGACTGCCAGCAACTTTTATTGACCCTTTTTAATACTGAGGAGAGACACAGAATTAACCGAGCAGTGCAGAATATAAAGGCAAAAGACCCTTCCTATTAGAAAGACTTTGTAGTTTTGGGGGGGGGGGCATCAAGTCCAACATCAGTTCCTGTACATGCCGGATTCCCCTATTCCCTTGCTGGGCAGAGACTTACTTGCTAAACTCAGAGCATACATATACTTCCAATCTGACGGACAGGCTATCCTAAAATTGCCCCATCCCTTTGAAGCCCGCATACTGCAAGATATCCCGGGACTATGGGCAGAAGACAACCCACCAGGATTAGCCAGACACGTTCCCCCAATCCTTATTGAATTAAAATCAGGAGCCACTCCAGTCAGCCTGAAACAGTACCCAGTCCCTCTAAAAGCCCTAGTAGGAATACAAAAGTCCTTAAACAAATTCCTACACTATGGAATTCTAAAACCCTGTCAGTCTCCCTGGAATACACCTCTACTCCCAGTGCAGAAACCCGGAACAGCTCACTGTCGTCCTGTTCAAGACCTCAGAGCGGTCAATCAGGCTGTAATGACCATGCACCCATCGGTCACTAATGAACTGTTACAATTACTGTGGGAGGCAGGTTATAAGGTGTCCCGGAGAAAGGTACAATTTTGACAAGAGACTGTAAAGTACCTGGGATTCAGAGTATCACAAGGACAGAGACAATTGGGAGAAGGCAGGAAAGAAGCTGTTTGTCAGATTCCCACCCCGACTACCAGACGGCAAGTACGTGAATTCCTGGGGGTGGCAGGATTCTGCTGAATCTGGATACCGGACTTTGCCACAAAAGCCAGACCCCTCTATGAATCCACAAAGGGGGGGAGAAAAGGAACCCTTTCAATGGGGGCAACAACAAAACAGAGCATTCCAAGACATTAAGGTCTCCCTAATACAGGCTCCTGCGCTAGGCTTGCCAGATAGCCAAAAAGTCTTCTATTTGTATGTCAGTGAAAAACAAGGAATAGCAGTAGGAGTCCTGACACAATGCTCTGGGTCTTGGCAGCGCCCTGTAGCATACCTTTCAAAACAACTGGACACTGTAGCTCAGGGATGACCATCCTGCCTGCGGGCCATCGCAGCAACAGCCCTCCTTGTGGCGGAAGCTGACAAGTTGTCATTAGGTCAGGAGACTTATGTCCGAGTCCCACACCAAGTACAGGCATTAATGGATTACAATGGAAATCAATGGTTTACTAACAGTCAAATGGTTAAATATCAAGCTATGCTGTGTGAAAATCCTCGTATCCACTTAGAGACTGTAAACACTTTAAACCCAGCCACTCTGCTCCCCACCTCACAGGAACCCCTAACTCATGACAGTCTCCAGGTAATGGATATGCAAGCCGACCAGACTTGAAAGACAGCCCCTTGGAAAATCCAAACGTTGAGTACTTTACTGACGGAAGCAGTTTTGTAAAAGATGTTTATCCCCAGATATAGGCTCAGACAATGGCCCTGCCTTTGTCCACAAGTGCCTCCAGGAATTAGCAACAGCACTTAAGATTACTTGGAAACTACACACTGCATATAGGCCCCAAAGCTCTGCAAAAGTTGAACGAATGAACTGTACGCTTAAGTCACAACTGGCCAAGCTCTGTCAGGAAATCCAAATGAAATGGACCTTGATGTTGCCCATTGCTTTACTGAGAATTTGGAGTACCCCAATAAAGAGGACAAATCTGTCCCTTTTTGAGGTACTGTATTGTAGGCCCCCACCCATCATTAGAGGGATAAGAGGAGACTTGCATCAGATAGGAGGGGTAGTTAACCGTGAACTGATACAGAGACTTGGGGATAGTAAGCAAGACATAGGGAAATGGGTTCAAGAGAAACTGCCTGTAAGCTTGTCGAACCCAGTACACCCCTTTAAACCAGGAGACACAGTGTGGGTAAAGAAGTGGAACTTAACCCCACTAGGGCCAAAATGGAGAGGTCCTTACACTGTTCTGCTATCTACCCCAACAGCCATTAAGGTAGCTGAGGTGACACCCTGGATACACCACTCCAGGGTAAAACGAGCTGCTGACCTCACAGACTCCTGGCACAGTACAGTAGATCCCCAAGATCCTTTGAGATTGAGATTGACCAGAGAAATCAGAAGGAAGAACTCCAGCCCTGTGTTCAGCACACCCCTGGAAGCTGCTGAATTTACGCACGGCAGAAGATAGACAGACTGCAGCCCTGCGGCCAACACACTCCTGGAAGCTGCTGGCTCAACGCACGGCGGAAGATAAAGGATATCTACTAAGCTCTGCTCCAACCACAGCCCGGACGCTGGTTGGTCTACGCACAAGCTGAAGCCTGAGGATATTCATCAGTGTAATGTTTACTAAAATCTTTATAACGAGACTGTTGATAGTCATAGCAGTGATACTGGCCGAGCTAAAAAGGGGGGAGGGTAATTCATGTGACCCTTGTATAAGGACCACCAGAGTAGGATCCATAGCTACCAAGATGTTACTGTGGCACTCTCATTATCAATGCAAGGGCACAGAGACTGGTACTTGCATACATAATGGGACTACCTTTTCAATGTGCTCCGTTGAAAATCAGATAACCTGTTATAACCCTACTTATGCTCCCTAAAAAACTTGGCTAACCATCCGGAGCTTTAGCTCCACCGGTAAGCTGGTAAACCATACCCTGATCACCAACTCAAGTATTGTAGAGACAAGTTTTAATTATTTTCTGATTCTCCCTATAGTGTATGGAGTGCTAATATTTTTACTCTTTTTGCATTCTTATTGTTACCATGGGCCGAGGGTCGCTATCCCAGTGTTTTATAAGTTAATGAGAGAGCCAGCTGGAGCCTACAATGGGGAATAATCTCGGTGGAAGAATGTTTTGTGCCTGCTAGTGAGGTCATCATAAAAAAAAAAAACAAAACAAAACTGTATGCTATTTAGTGATGCTTAATCTCGCTCATATTAATCGCTATGATTATGATCAAAGGGGGGAATGAAGTAGGAACAGGGGTCAGTTTTTATGGCCATAGTTATGTGTATAGTAAGACTGATTTAGAATTTTAGCTAAGAATCATATTTCTTGTATTTTATGTTGAAGCTACTTGTGACTTCCCCATCAATTTGCTACATTCCTCTTTCTGTGCAAAAAGCTTGCTTGCTGACATCATTTAAGACAGATGAAGGAACCTGCAAGAACATACTGCAGAGAAACGAGTTTTGTATAAGGCTAAAAATATATATGGTTTTGCGGAACTTGTCTGGTTTTAGGATGCATAGGTTGATTTTTAAAAGGTTAGAATGTCTGTTAAAACAGAAGTGTACCGCCTGTTCGCTTGTGACGCTGTTATGGAAATGATTAAGAGCTCCAATCGAGCCCAAGGTTATCTGCTGCTGTCTCTAATTGAAAAGTGTGGATATGCATGCATATAAAAGTAAACACTCTGAGACACGCTCAGCTCCGTTACTTCTTACACTTCTAATTTATTCAAGGCGGTGCTAATGTTTTATACACAAAAATACGTCATTGCTATGTTAGTCTAATAGGTACATCTCATTGGTTAAGATAGAAAAAGAAAATGGAGAATCTTCATAACGAGGTCTGGCTGTCCTTGGTTTTATCTTCAGTTCCGCGTTCTTCTGATGTGTGGGATGTAGGGGGTACCCGCCGGCCTGGCCCTTCTCCTCAGCAACTCTTTTAGGCTGTATATAGAATTGGGCAGCAACTGTTCACTTCCCTCCTCGATACAGCTGGAGAGGTGCAGTCAGGCGCTATCTATCCCTATAACCCTATAGGATTGTGAGATTATGGACAGGGAGTGACTGTAGAGGAGTGAAGGGTTTGTCATCTTCCATCATAAGGAGGTCCTCTTCTTCTTGTTGGAGAAATGTAGGTGTGCTATTCTCTACAGCCTTGCTCATTAACTTTTTACGAAAGGTAGAATACAGCATACAATCAGGGCTAAAAGAACCAGGATTATTAATACCGTTACCCGTATCTGGGCGAGCACCTTCTGCCACCCACTCATCTAGCTAAAGTATTGATCCCATGGGTCTGTGATACCTGAGTTCTTCTTCAACTCCAGTGACAGATCTTCTAATTTCTTTATAGCTAGAGTAACCTTACCATTTGGGCCAGTATTATCAGGAATGTATGTACAACGGGTTCCCGTTTTTTCCTATGATTTTACAAAACACCTCCTTTCCCAGCTAGCACCATGTCTAAGGCCATCAGGTCCTGGAATGTCATGTAGGAAGTGGGGGCTAACTGGTCAGCAATTCCCTGGAGGGCATCTTTAGTGTAATTTACAAATCTCTGTTGGTTATAATATGTGTAGTGTCAGGTCACCTAGAGGCTGGGTGACAGATGCACACCGTTGGGATCAGGAGTGCACCGCAAGGTAGTGGACCCTACGGGTGACTGCTGCGGATTGAACCCTGGGAGGTTCGGGAAGCAGGTCTACTGGATCACTGACACAGATCCCACTGGGAGCTAGAGCATAGATTCCCCAGGGCGCGGAGTCTAAGAGCCAGCAGGTATTCACCAGAGCCTTTAATGGTAAGGATGGACTGCGCTGCAGTCTGGCTCCAGGTCGCGGCCCCCAGGGTCTCACAGCTCACGCTCACCGTAGACTACAGGAGAAGAGGAAGGAGGCAGCAGGCTGGAACATCAGGGTCACAGGCAAACAGGGATGGTCGGGAACAGGCCAAAGTCGGTAACAGGAATCAGATGCAGGAAACACAGCAAGTACACATAGAGGCTAACACACAATGGTTGATCAGCACTGCTGGCTTGCGGTGCACAGGTTAATATAGGGTTCCCTGATAGGGCCTGGGGTGGGGCCATGCTTAGAGGAGAGGTTACAAAAGCAGTCAGGTGAGGGTCAGCTGGTCTCTAGAGATGAACACATGGAGACAGGTATGCTGATCGACAAACTCTATTGCATAACCATGACATGTAGTTAATCCAATCTACATTCTTGCTGACAGTTGTTATGGGGATCAAAGACTCAAAACCAGCTTTTACCTGATCCCTGGCTTTAAATTCATCAGGGACCCCCCTTGTAACCCTTATGACATGTATGTATACATGAGGATCAAAGCTTCCGGAGAGAGCTGCTCGCTTCCTCCTCTGACTGTGTGCTGGGTCAGTGTATGTATCAGGGGTATCTTTGGTTAGGATATGGGGGCTTTCTATTTTCATCTTTTTTGTCTAATGCACTCTGTGGTCGCCCAGTCTGGCCCTGTGTTCCAACCCACTGGCCCCCACAGAAACCACAACTCTGTCCCCAGTAACTGTCTGTGTGGCATACATATATGTCCTTACCGTCAGGGATATCACTGTACCAATGGCATCACCATGAAGGGTCAAACGGACAAGGTACTATGTCACAGTAATCTAAGGTAAAGGTGGTCACATGTGTACCTGAAGAGTTACACCAAAACGTAATTATGTTATCATTTTTGTGATGGCCACCCCCTGGGCCCCTCCCCCCTAGATCAAACAGAAAAAGGATATGCAGCACCCGAAAACACGCTCTCCTGCAGTGATAAGCGTGCATTCAGGTGTTCTTCCTGGCCAACTTGACTGAGGTGGCTGTGGTCAGCAAAACTTGGAATGGACCATCATAACTTGGCTCAAGGATCTCCAGACAGTAGTTGGTGTGTTCCTGTATCTAATTCAGGATCTGGAATGGAAGAAAACACCTGGACATGCATTCAGGTTAATTCTCGTGATAATGTGGTTACATAATTAGTCAACACATCAGACTGCAACTGTAACTGTTGTGGAAAGTAACAACCAAGTCTGGGAGCTGAACCAAACAAAATTTCATAAGGGGATAGGGCATGTTTCCCCTGGGGGTGTGTCTGACACTGAACAGGGCAATGGGCTAACTGTCTGGCCAACTCATGTTAGTCTCTTGGGCCATCTTTAACATCCTGTTTTTAGTGTCCCATTCATCCTTTCTACCTTCCCGCTACTTTGAGGGTGGTATGGGATGTGTAGTGCCAACTGAACCCCCAGTGCTGCCCAACTCTGTTTAGTAAGGGTTGCTGTTAAGGCTGGTCCCTGATCTCTCAATATCACCTCTGGGACCCCAAATCTACATACTATCTCACTTAGTAGTTTCTTAGCTGTGGTCCTGGCAGTCGTGACCACTTCCACTAGAGCGTATTCGAATCTGCCACTTCTTGGCACTTGAGAATGATCAATTTGCATCCTCTGGAATGGGGTATAGGGCTTTTGCCAGGTGCTTCTTCTGTGTTTTTTCTGTGCGTCCTGGGTTACATTTGGTGCAGATAATGCATGATCTGCAGGAGTTGTCGGTCAGTGGAGTAACTCTTGGTGCAACACTTGTTGATAAGAGAGTTCATAAAAGTTTTTGTCAAGTGGGCAGCTCCATGTGCCCATTGCACCACGGCTGGGTACATACTCCTGGGTAGACAAGGCTTCTTGTTGCACTCGAATAGTCCATTTCTGAGAGTTGCTCCTCTCCGTTTCCAGCTTTCCTTCTTATCCGGACTTGTTGTTTCCTGTAGTTCTTTTAAATAAACTCTGTCCACTGGGAAAGTCTGTAAGGTAAGCACGGGGTGGTCTTCTTCTACCACCCTACTGTCCACTTCCCGTGGACCACCAGCTGTCTGTTTGGCAGCTGAATTGGCTAGATGATTGCCTTAAGCTTCCTTTGAGTTCAGTTTGTCGTGTGCTTTTACTCATAATAGTCACTTGGGTTGTGAGAAGGAAGGCATCAATCAAGTTTTCACAGGTGTTCCTGCAGCCATCAGGAATCCTCTGTCCTAGATAACACCATAATCATGGGCAATGCTGAAAGCATATCTTGAGTCCATATGAATGTTGGCTCTTTTTACCTCTGCCCATTTACATGCTGTAGTAAGTGCTTACAGCTCTGCCTCCTGTGTGGTCATGGGGTGACAAGTCAAGACTCTACTCCTCCTCCTCCTTTCCCCCCTCGAGAAGTGGAAGAAGGGTGGTAGGGTTCAGTGTTTGACAACTTAATAGAGTAATGCTGTCCAGTAGGAGGGAACACAGGAGTCTCAAGTGTCTGGTAGTGGACAAGTGTTTCGGCTGGATCTTGGTTGAATATGGCAACAAGGTCATGGGGAGCAAGCAGAACGAGGCAGTGTCCGAGGACCAAGTTCAAAGTTTTGTCAAGCAAGGCTTGTATAGCAAAGCCAGCTCGCAGACACAATAGGCCTCCTCTTGCTACCGCATCCAGCCGACAGGAATAATATCCTACGGGGCGTAGGCTGATGCCGTGTGATTGGGTGAGTACACCTGCAGCATGTCCCAGACGTTCGGATACAAAGAGCTTGAGTGTTTTGTCGTAGTCTGGGAGCCCTAGCGCCTGAGATGGCACACTTGAGGGCCTCAAACTTAGATATTTCTTCAGGAGACATCTGGAAGGGTCTGATTGCAGAGCATCAGTAGGAAGGCTTCTGGAATCCATGCTCTGCACTAGGAAATTAGTCCAAAGAAAATGACAGGTGTTGAGCACCACTGCAATTTGGGCTTTGAGGCTCTGCAGCCCTGGTTGGCAAGATAGCACAACAGGCTTTCTGAGGTGACTTTAACAGGGGGTAAGTCAGCTGCACAAAGGAGAAGGTCATCAACATGTTGGAATAGAATCACTTCCGGGTGTTCCTCCTGTCATGTGTCAAGGATGATAGCCATAGCTTTTGCAAACTGGCTTGGAAAGTTCTGTGCCCCTTGTGGCACAACTGTTTAGGTATGTTGCCGTTTCTTTCCGTGGATGAATGCAAAAAGGTACCAGCAGGAGGGGTGAGGGTGGACACTGAAGAAAGCGTTTGTAAGGTCCACCTCTGTGAGGTATTTTGCAGTCAAAGGCATCCACAGCAGGTACCTGGTTCTTCTTTAGGATTCTCTTGGGGTTATTGTGGTTTCCGGGGCAATGAAGCGCCCTCTTTTAGCTTGACTGAAACTGGTGGCACCTTTAAGTGACCGTTGTCTTCAGGTCCTGTGGACCATAGGCACGCAGGGATTCTGTCAAGTACTTCCTGCAGTATTGAACTTGAAGTTTTTGCTTCATTAAGTGTCATCAGGAGAGGCAGAGAACACAAAGCAGATTAGTCTTCTAAAGATAGGGGAGTATGTAACTTCATCCCCCCTTCAGGCGTGTCCTGATTGAGGCCTGTAGTCCGGACAACACATCAGCTCCTAGTAGATTCAAGGGATATGTAGAGGACACCACAAATCTGGCAAGCAAATCAGGAAATGTCCCCACTTGGAGTGGCTCTACAAATGGACTGGAGCGGAGCACCCCATCCACTCCCACGCAGGAAACGTGTGTGTCTCTTTTCATAGTGGGAGAAACTCAGATCATCAAAGGCCTGTACGAGTTTAGTATGATACTTCTTCAGACTCCCCTTTATCTTGGGTAATATTCTTGGGTAATATTGTGGTCTTCTGATCCGTCAACTTCTCCTTTGCCCAGTCATGGAGTTGTGCACAGAACTCCACGCCTGAGGTGTAGGAAGTGGCACTTGTCAGGCTGGCATCATTGAAGGCCGTCTGCATGACTGGCCAAAAGACATGTCCTGCTTTGATTCGGCATAGGCTGATCAAGTCTCTCCAGGCAGCTGAGTAAGTTTCTTGTATCTGCACTATCCTGTGGTAGAAGGGAATTGGCTGCTTCTCTGGGTCAGGCAGACTTGTCACTAAGGCCGCTGCTTGTGATAGAGTAAAAGCGACATACATCACTGGTGCCCCTTCTGGTAACCGAGACTGTTGTTGGGGCGGGGACTGGCAAGAGGCACTGTTCCTTACGGTTGCCAGCATGTGTTTGAGATCCTCTCGGAACTGAGAGTCTGGAGCCGGATTGGGGGTTAAATCAGTGGGTGGCTTTGCTGCCTGCTGTTGGGCTTCCCACTCAGATGCTTCTTCATCATTAACATATCCGGCCTGGGAATGTGATGCTCCCGTATTGGGGAAGACAGGTGTGTGGTATGAACCATCTTGGTTTAAAACAGGGAGGGCTGAGTACAGGCTGTTTAAGCTTACTGGGTGTACCAAGATGGCCGCCAGCAGGAAGTGCACTGGACTGGGTAGAAAGTGAAGGCATGGGTGCACTAAGATGGCCGCCGGGCTGAGTTGTCACAGTGGGTTGTGCTTGGGTGGTGAGAAAGGAGTGGTTGTTAGACGGAGGGCAGTGCTGTCCCTCCCCTCCTTTGTTTCAAGTTCCAACATATCATCAGCTCTGTGATACACATACATAATACAATTGCCATATTTCTTAACTTCCTTTATCCAATTTTCTTTATCACACAGGATTTTTCTCCCTGTTTCTTCAGCAACATAACTTTCGCCACTTCTTTCAACTTTGTTAACTATTTCAACATCTTATCTCCTCTTCACTATCACATTCTTTTCTCTCTCTGTTTCTCGGCTAACGGCTTAAGAGGAGAATACATACAACCAAGGGGTTAATATTCTTTCTCAGTGTTCTTATCAACAAATTCCTTGGGTGGGAGCACATAAAACTGCGCTCCTAGCTTCTACTGTTTGCTATAACCCTGTAATGTACGGTTAATCTCAGAACAAGAACAAACACGTCAGGGGTAGTGAGGAGCAACGGCCCGCGACCCAACAGATCCCCCGGGCAGCCCCCCCTCCGACCTTAAGCAGTCCCCAACCCCTCTCGTGTATAGCAAACAGTAAACCACAAATACACTCACGACAGGACATTACACCTGCCACTCTTCGAACTGCAAAATTTCAGCAGGCTAAGATAACCCCAGGGGCAGACAACTACCCTTAAACCCAGTTAAAGGCCGTCATTACAGTTACTCCCAGAGGCCGACAGCACATCTGGGGGTGATACATCTGTAATGCTTTCAGACTGCAATGCCAGCAGCTGAGATAACCCTCAAAGATTCGACGAACCCAGAGTAACCCGTCCCATAACCGACTGCCACAATAACCCATCTCACTCCAGAGGCCGACAGCTCATCTGGAGATGAGAACACACATGTAGCACTTTTAGACTGCTGAGTTTCGTAGCCCAAAGAATGGCAGACAGTGAACAAATACAGTCAGCAGAAACCCATTGACAGGTTCGTTAAAACAACCTCAGGCGAGGAAATACCTGCCTCTAAGACAGTCTCAGCATACCGACAGAATCCAGCCATCAACCGAAAGATAAGAAAGTCGTACAGTGGTAAGAATATAAATAAGACTTACCGGTACTGTTAGGGCTGCGCAAACCCCTGTCTCATCAATCAGTTAACGCCCAAATGCTTATCGCGGTACGGCTTCGACTGTAGCCTGAGGTCCCGGGTTTCGGCACCAGCTGTTATGGAAATGATTAAGAGCTCCAATCGAGCCCAAGGTTATCTGCTGCTGTCTCTAATTGAAAAGTGTGGATATGCATGCATATAAAAGTAAACACTCTGAGACACGCTCAGCTCCGTTACTTCTTACACTTCTAATTTATTCAAGGCGGTGCTAATGTTTTATACACAAAAATACGTCATTGCTATGTTAGTCTAATAGGTACATCTCATTGGTTAAGATAGAAAAAGAAAATGGAGAATCTTCATAACGAGGTCTGGCTGTTCTTGGTTTTATCTTCAGTTCCGCGTTCTTCTGATGTGTGGGATGTAGGGGGTACCCGCCATTTTGAGAAAAATATAGGAACAGAGCAAACCTGTATACTTATATAATGAGTAAGGAGAAAAATATGTATGCACATAAGAAAATAGACATTTTCAGATTATTATTATTATTATTTACATCACATTCCTTCACAACGCAATATGCTGAAAATATATATCTACACTGTATTCACTGTATCTGGGACTCTTGACGTGTAGACACGAGTCGGGTCAGGAGCTTCCATTCTTTTCTGGCCAAAAAGATGGAATAAAATCTCCCATACCAGAGTTCTTTGTCCAACTGTCATATACCGATATTCTGCTACTTTACCCCCTCTATCAGAATTTACAGACCAATGTTGCAGCCATTGGCTGTGAGTGCTGATTAAATGCTGGTCTTCCAGTATAACCCTTCAACAGAAGCCAGACGTTAGACCGCAATCTGAACAGAAAGTGGCATACACATACTGAAAGTGTACCAGGCTTAAGAATAGTAGTCAGATCACACTCCCATGTTCATGTGACATCACTGGGACCTAGCAATTGGCTGTTAGACTCAAGTACTCTTACAGGGGAATAGATCACATACACCGAATATTGTCTAAAGCTGCTGTGGAAGTAGAAGCTTAAATAGAGCACTGGCAAGGTGATCGTCAGTTTTAGTAGGGTGCCCTGAATGAGACAGTGGGATGAATTTAATAAGGGCAGATAGACTGTGCACTTTTCAAGTGCAGTTGCTCCAGAGCTTAAGACTACCCAATCAAGCATTTTTGCTTGCACATCATTGGATGATGGAAGTCTGTAGAGCTTCACCTCATTTACTAGGCTCTAGAGCAACTGAACTTTCAACGTGCACAGTCTATTTGTCTTTAGTAAACCCAATATTTCATATTCCTGGTATGTGTCTGCTCTACCATGTACTTGTATAAAAAAGTATCCTTTTATTTGTAATGCTTCCTTTGTGTGAAATCCCTGATGTTCCTGCCAGTCCCTCTGCGTTCCTATTAAAAACTGACCACACTAGGCCGGAGAGAATGACATGGTTAGTGTTCTGGCTGTACTGGGAGCTATTCCAATGATCAGACTTGTCCTGACACGACCCCACTCCTGCACAGCCATTCACTGCGAAGATCAGTGTGCTGTTGTTTCTCCTCCCCTATCTATTAATGCAGCTGAAAACAGAGGGAATGTGATTACTTATAAAAAGGGGGAAACCTTTTTTATTTAAATCTTTACACAAATGTTTTGCCTTTCATTTCTACTTTAAACTAAATGGGTTGTTTTACAAGGTGAGGGTTTCTCATATACTTTAAGTATAGTCATTACAGTAGAGTAGAGGCAGAAATGCTTGGTAAAATATTTGCACTTTCAAATCAGAAAAATGAGCAATGATCTTAAGTGAGGGCAAATTTCCAATATGTGACTCAGTTAGTGAAAAAAAAAAGCCTTAAGTGTTTTAACCATGCTTTACTCCATCCAAAAAAGGGTATTCAATTTACTTTAAACCTATTAATAACAAACAAAGTGGGGTTGATTCACTAAAGGCAAATAGGCTGTTCACTTTGCAAGGGGATGTTCCCCACAGCTTAGTGAGTGTGGTGAAGTTTCGCTTTGCAAAGAATACCAGATCACGTGATGACAGAAGTCAGCAGATCTTCATCTCATTTACTAAGCTCTGGGGCAAATTGCCATGCAAAATGCAACTTCCCTTGCAAAGTGAACAATCTGTTTGCCTTTGGTAAATCAACTCCATAGATAGTTTATATTAGTGCTCTCTATATAATAAAATATTTAATTTTATAATAATAATTTTTGATTTATGCCACTCTTTTTTTTTTTGCTCTGCTGCTGTGTAATTGATCTTGTCCCCACTGATTGATTTTGCTTTCTTCATCTGGCTGATTGACTTTGTTTGCATGAAAGGCATGAGGTAGTCTGACAGGGCAGGCCAATGAAGAGGAGATACTCTCCTTGAAACGCATTTCATACCCTTTGATGTCATACCTGGAAGTGGGCGGAGCCAGGTGAGCTGTCATTGTACTGCACTGTGGATGCTTGGCAGTCCTTTCCAGCCTCAGGGACTTTACTATTACTCTCAGTGCTTCTGATCTGCCACCCATGGTATTGATGTGCCTGAACACATTTTTTTTTATCTTTGATTGATAAATCTGAATCCTTTTATTACTACATTATGGTGGTGTTTGTGTTGCTCTTTCGTGTTTTTTTTTTTTTTTTTCAGACTAGATATCATTGTGTGTATTTATTTTTACCAGTGTCAAATTCATGAGATATTTATGAATTGATGTTTCCTTTGTATAGATTTTATATTTTTCTGGTCCTTTCTTTCCCCCCACCCCTTCTTCTTCACTAGTCTTTTTGATCTGAGTGCCATAGAATTTTGGTATTGACAGGGTTGTTGGTTGTTGAACCTTGGACAAGATTCTGGTCTATTGTATCCCTGATTTAATACCAGCTGTTTTCAGGATCTTCTGTGGGTACTGATATCAGATTAGCTCATTCTGCAACTGGCAACAGCAAGGCAATGTGGGAATGCTTATTTGAGCTTAGATCTATGTAGTACCCCCTTCCATACTAGTGATTTATTAGTGTTGAGAGTGCCTCCGGCAAAAAGAACTGTCAGACATGTCCCTTACACATCCCTTAGAATTAATAACCAGCCACACCTAGCACATCAGCTACAGTCCACCCCCCCCCCCCATAAATATAGACATCCCTCCCCTCCTGCAGGTGGAGCTCAGCGTACTTTTTCAGATGTTTGCAAACACGGTAGGTAAGGTAAGAAGGTTTAATTACAGGAGAAACATATAAGATCATTTATTAAAGTGTCCAGGATCTTCACCACTGCACATGTATATATGAACTAGGTGCATAAAATACAATTCTTTTCAATGTGTCCATGTGGTGACCCTATGCTAATCTATACGGGTTAATGCTGCTCAAAAGACATGGTGTGAATGAGTCCTAAAAAATATACGCTATTTTATCACAACCAGTGCTAAAAGCACTAGAGGCATAATATCTTATCTATTTCTTAAAAGTAAATATGGGCGCTCTTAGCTAGCTAAGTGACCATATGTAAATATTCACTGAAGCTTTGGTATAATCTATAGTGAGTAAATCCATCATGAGTGAAATATGTAGGCTGCAATTGCTGAATGTCCTATGAAATACTAGTTGCCTGGCTGTTATGCTGACCCCAGGCTTCTGTATCTTTGCCTGGGGTCAGCCACTTTCTTAGAACAAGATGCAGATTATGTCAATTGGAAAAATATCAGATGTTGGTATCTGAAAGCTCTCTGGGTCAATGAATCATTAAATCAAGAGAGTCATTAAAGACATTCACACGACCGACTTTTTCAGAAGCCCTAATGTACCTTAACTGATAGATTTCCTAAAAGCAAGCACGTTCAACTTTTAAGCACGTTAGATACTAAAAAGCGGCGTACTTTAAGTATCCCAGTGCCATCTTGTGGACAGTGTGCAGAATGCAAGTCTCATTGAATACAAAGAAAAAAAAAAGAAATCCTTTTATCCTAATGATGAAACCTTTTTGAAAACTTGAATCATTTAGAGAATTCATTTCAGTAGGTAACATTAGAGTTTAGTCTGACACAGGCTATACAGAGCTGGCCTCTAGACGTGGTGAAGATGACTTGCTGAGGTTCAAACTAAGCATCAGAATGGGGAAGAAAGGGGATTTAAGTGACATTGAACATGACATAGTCATTGGTGCCAGAAGGGCTAGTCTGAATATTTCAAATATTGCTGATCTACTGGGATTTTCCTGCACAACTATCTCTAGGGTTTACAGGTGTATCTCTCTCCCTGACCTCCAGAGACCTGATGGTGACCCCCAGAATCAGGGAGGGCTGACATTCCTCCTCAGGGTGCAGGTTACTAGGCATGGTGGGTGTTGTGCAAGGTGGAAAGATGGGCGCCAGTCGCTTTTAAAAATGAACAAAGAGTTTTATTTCTCTTAACAGGAAATGTGGGAGAGAGGGATAGGGCACAGGACACCCTTAGGCAAATGAAATAGTTGGCAGAAAAGTTGGCAGACTCCTTAGACAAAAATAGAACTAGACAGACAGCTATACAGAAAAAGGGCCTTTAAGCTGAATTCAGTTATTCGTATTTTGTAGCAACTGCTGTCTCTTATAGCAAAAAGCTCAGCTCCCAGCTATTCGCTAGATTCCTCAAGCCTAACTCACAGCTACCCATTGGATTCCTGAAGAGAAAATATCCAGTGAGCGGCAGTTGTGTGGACAAAAAATGCCTTGTTGATGTCAGAGGTCAGAGGAGAATGGGCAGACTGGTTTGAGATGATAGAAAGACAACAGTGAATCAAATAACCATTCGTTACAACCAAGGTATGCAGAATACCGTTTCTGAATGCACACACATGGAACCTTGAAGCAGATGGGCTACAGCAGCAGAACACTCCTGTCAGCTAAGAACAGGAAACTGAGGCTACAATTCGCACAGGCTCACCAAAATTGGACAGAATTGGAAGAAGTTTGGAAAAATGTTGCCTGGTCTGAGGATAGTCTCGATTTCAGTTGCAACTTTTAGATGGTAGAGTCAGAATTTGGCATAAACCATTTAAGAACAGCTTAATATATTTTGTTATTCCTTTTTGTAGAAATTACTTTGATTGTACATTTTATGGCATATGTCAATAAGCTTTTTGTACTATTTCTTTGTACCAAATAAAAAAGTTTGTCAACAAAAAAAAAGAATTTGGCATAAACCACATGAAAGCATGGATCCATCCTGCCTTGTATCAACAGTTCAGGCTGTTGGAGGTGGCAAAATGGTGTGGGGGTAATTTCTTGGCACACTTTGGGCTCCAGTAGTACCAATTGAGCATTGTTTAAACACCACGGCCTACCTGAGTATTGTTGCTGACCATGTCCATTCCTTTATGACTACAGTGTACCCATCTTCTGATGGCTACTTCCAGCAGGATAATGCACCATGTCACAAAGCTCATATCATCTTAAACTGGATTCTTGAACATGACAATAAGTTCTCTGTACTCTAATGGCCTCCACAGTCACCAGATCTCAATCCAATAGAGCACCTTTGTGATGTGGTGGAACGGGAGATTTGCATCATGGATGTGCAGCCAACAAATCTGGAGCAACTGCGTGATGTTATCATGTCAATATGGACCAAATTCTCTGAGGAATGTTTCCAACACCTTGTTGAATCTATGCCATGGAGAATTAAGGTAGTTCTGAAGGCAAAATGGGTCCAACCTGTTACTAGCAAGGTGTACATAATAAAGTGGCCAGTGAGTGTGTTTTTGTGTGGAGTTCTATCCCACCTGTACAGCACATTGTAGAATACATAAAATAGTACAAGATATTTATAATATTGCCGATTATGGCACACTTCACCTTCTGTGCTTCTCTCCAGGCTCCTGCCACTACTCCATCCAACGTCATTTCTTCTGGGTCCTGTGATGCTCCTTTTTGGCCACTGGACAGCCACTAATGAAATAACTCTTCTGCATGTGCACAGGAACTACAGTACATGATCCGCAGCATTCATCCATCTTAACATGCAGTGTACACAGAAAAGAAAAGATTGATAGGAGGCAGGGGAAACGGCTTTTGGCATAAGAGACTTTGCATGACTCTTTTCCAAGCAACCCTACCTCCTAGAGATGTTTTATTGCAAGATTTTAATTACAAATTTATTGTGCCGTCAGCATAAGGCAGTGCAAAGCAATGATGATGTGTAACCTGTAAAAAACAGAAATTCATTTATTGCTCTAGTAAATTATTATCTGATCTTTTTATTTTTTTTAGTTATAGTTCTTTTCACATTCCTGTTTTCAGTTGAGCTTTTAAAATAATAAATCTTAAAGTACACTAAATCTGACCTGTGGGATATAATAGGATATAATAAGGGCACTTGCTGACCAGTGTGTTGGTTGCCACAGTGATGATACTTGAGCAAAAGGAAAGCCAAATGTCAAAATCCTGAGGAGGGCACATATTATGCAGAAATATATTCAAATACTGCATAAAACAAATTGAAACTGTTTATATGCTTTAACATTGCCAGCACCTAATGCTTAACAGATCTTAATAACAGCTGCACAAAGCCACATAATCAAACTGAACAGTCGGTTAAATGGAATTTGACCAAAGCCATAAATTAATATGGGCTCCAATAGGATTGAATGTATTTGTTAAAAGAAGAAAGATATTATGTGAAATAGTGTTTGGATAGATAAATAGCTGAAATGCTAGCCAACGTTTTCAAATTTCAACCAGCTTTCAATCACAGAAATTCCTAACAGTATTGATCATAGCTACAGACTGCAACTGAACACACAGAGCACAGAGCCTAATTTACTAAAGGTGTTGAGTATCTTCACTCAGGTGCCCATTTCTGAAACTGTGAACAGCGGTGATTCTGATGATCGCCACTTATCACAGTCCATAAACGGTTTATGAAACAGAGATGATCGGGGGAGAACATGTTCTTTGCCGATTATCTCCACACATTGAGAATCCTCATTGACTGACACAGAAATGACCAGTTTATGAAGCTGCGATTCACTGGTGATCTGAGTCAGAATTCACCCTCCCCGATTCACCAGCTCAGAGGTGGAAAATCAGGGAGTGAAGAGAGAATCCCAGGGGATCGGAGGGGGAAGAAGGAAAATTATTAACTTCCTTCTACCTCAATCAGACCCCCCAAGACTGTAACCATGCCCCTTGTCATATTTATGTGTATACATATACATAGTTCCCAACTGTCCCTGATTTCAAGGGACTGTCCCTGTTTTGGAGCAATGTCCCTCTGTCCCTCATTCCTCCTCATTTGTCCCTCATTTTGGTCTGATCCATATAGTTGTATATAAAATGCACTTTTTATCTATCAAAAAGTGTTTCCCAGTGCTAAATCTTTCATCTGATTTCCAAATTGCTGCATTTGTAAATTCTAAAAGCCAATATAAAGGAATAGTAGTGGTGTTTAACCAATAGTGTGTGTTTTACCAATCTTGTTTTGTTGTACAATTCTCCTTTAAGGGGGTGTGGCAAGGGGTGTCTACTTTTCAAAGTCATTTGGGGGGGGGGGGGGTTGTGCTATATGGACATTTCAGGGCCTCCGTTACTGTGATAGGTAGTGAGGAGTAAAATCACAATTTTACGCCTTTAGAAAGCCTGAAGGCGGTGATTGGTTTTTGGGGTCCTGTACATGGCTAGGCTCCCAAAAAGTCTGACACATGTGGTATTCCCATACTCTGGAGAAGCAGCAGAAAGTATTTGGGGGTTTAATTTCACATATAACCATGGCATGTTTGAACAATATATCATTTAGTGACAATTTTGTGTAAAAAAAAAAAAAAATTGTAATTTTCCCAAAACTTGTGGCAAAATATTCCATGTTCACAACATGCCTCTCAGCAAATAGCTTGAAGTGTCTACTTTCCAAAATGGGGTCATTTGTGGGGGTTTTGTGCTATCTTGAGATTTCATGGCCTCCGAAACTGTGATAAGTAGTGAGGGGGTGAAATCGCCAAAGCCTGAAGGTGGTGATTGGCTTTCGGGGTTCTGTACACGGCTAGGCTCCCAAAAAGTCTCACACATGTGGTATCTCCGTACTCAGGAGAAGCAGCAGAATGCATTTTGGGGTGTTATGTCACATATGCCCATGTCATGTTTGAGCAATATATCATTTAGTGACAACTTTGTGCAAAAAAAAAAAAAAGTTTGTAATTTTCCCGAAACTTGTAGCGAAATATAAAACATTCCATGGACTCGACATGCCTCTCAACAAATAGCTTGGGGTGTCTACTTTCCAAAAAGGGGTCATGGGGGGGGGAGGGTTTGAACTGTCCTGGCATTTTATGCACAACATTAGAAGCTTATGTCACACATCACCCACTCTTCTAACCACTTAAAGACAAAACCCTCCCTGACACTTTTTGTTTACATGAGAAAAAATATTTTGCAAGAAAATCACTTTGAACCCCCACACATTATTTATTTTTTTAAAAGCAAAGGTCCTAAAGAGTAAATTGGTGGGTGTTTTTTTTTTTTTTTTAAAAACACTTTTTTTAATTCTTAATGCACTAAAACACACTATATTGCCTAAATGTTTGATGAAATAAAAAAGATGATCTTTGCCAAGTACATGGACACCAAACACGACATGCTTTAAAATTGCACACAAACGTGCAGCAGCGACAAACTACAATTTTTAAAAGCCTTTCAAGTCCTTTACAGGTTACCACTTTAAATTTACAGAGTAGATCTACTGCTAAAATTACCGCCTTCGATCTGACCTTCGCGGTGATACCTCACATGCATGGTGCAATTGCTGCTTACATATGACACCAGCTTTTTTATTTTGTTTTTAAACTGTTCCTTTCATATTTTTTTTTTTTTTTTATAATTTTTATTGTTATTTCAAGGAATGTAAATATCCCCTATGACAGCAATAGGTAGTGACAGGTAGTGCTGTATTCTGGCCTAGGCCGAAAAGGCCCAGGCCTAGGGCGGCACTTTCCGCACGAAAAAAGCCCCTCTCCTCCTCCGGAGTCAGTCCATTCACTACCAGAGGCTGCTGGCTGCAGCGTCTCTCATGTAGAGCAGAGCGTGTGCTCACAGTTCACCCTCCCTTCGGCACAGACAGGAGAGCAGACAGAGAGAACTGGTCAGCCTCCTGTGTTGTGACTCCAGGTGCACGTGGAGCCTGTAAATCGGTCAGATTGTGGCTTCAGCTGGCAGACCCAACTACATTCTGCATGTCCTGGAGGGAGTGAAAGTAAGATACCGAGTCTCCTTAGGCCTAATGTACATGAGGCAACCTCTTCTGAACAATTTTTTGACAGCTTGAAACAGACAGGAGAGCAGAGAGAGAGAACTGGTCAGCCTCCTGTGTTGTGACTCCAGGTGCACGTGGAGCCTCTAAAGCAGTCAGATTGTGGCTTCAGCTGGCAGACCCAGCTACATTCTGCATGTCCTGGAGGGAGTGAAAGTAAGATACTGAGTCTCCTTAGGCCTAATGTACATGAGGCAACCTCTTTTGAATGATATTTTGACAGCTTTAAACCGGCATTTAAAAATGCCCGTTTAGCCGCGTTTGCATGCCGCGTTTAGTCGCGTTTAGCCGTATTCGCGTCTAGGAGCGTTTAATTAAGATAACATCATAAGACCCTCCCAAAGCACAAACAACAGTATTATTTAACTATTTCAGCCATTCTGTGAGACCAAAGTGAGCATCAGCAGCTGAGAGAGCAGCAGTATACTTGTATCTACCTCAGTTTCAGTGCTTTTACTATGGATCCCATAATGAGCATATGTGAGGAAATGTAAAAAGCCAGATATTACATTTCATGCAACTATGTTTGACCAAGTCGGGGGTCAAGCTCAATGGTGGGGTCATCTGGTTCAAATCTAACAACATGTAGGTTAAATTCCAATTCTACTTTGGCTAACAGCAAAGCTAGTGGTGTATTGGATTGGATCATGGGCTCATTAGGGGTATATAAATAGTCTATGAAGCATTGTAAGCAATTACAAGTTTTTAAAATATATTTTTTGTGGTTTTTCATCATTTGCTGTCATTTTTAAGTTTTGTAATGTAAAAAAAATAGGGCACCTTTAAAAACGCTTCTAACCACATGTACCCACGTTTGTCATCTGAAACGTCAGAAACTTTGGCGTCTGAACTCATTTTTTTGCCTTCAAAGAAAAGCCTCTAAACGCAACTGCCTAAAAAGGACATTAAATGAACCTGTGTAAATGTACACATAAGATAACATTGGATGAGTTCAGGGGCAGCTGAAAAAAGCATCCAAATGCCTCTGAACATGTTTACCAGCAGCAGTGTACATGAGGCCTTACAAACCTCCCACCTCTGCTTTTACTTTGTTTCTCCTATCTCCTGTTATCTGAAATAGGGATGACTGTCTGATAATTAATCCTCTGTGTCCTTGATGCTAGAGGGAGGAGTGATGGGCACTGGTGAGGCTGCGCTGATGGGCACTGGTGAGGCTGCATTGATGGGCACTGATCAGGCTGCATTGATGGGCACTGATCAGGCTGCACTGATGGGCACTTGTGATGCTGAATTGATGGGCACTGATGAGGCTGCACTGATGGGCACTAATGAGGCTGCTTTGATGGGCACTGATCAGGCTGCACTTGGTACCCACTTTTAATGTACAGAGAGGAAGTGGTGGGGCTCTAAAAGGAAAAGGTGGGGCCTAAATAGGAAGGGGTGTGGTTTGCAGATGACAGGGTGGATCTTAAACAGGAAGGGGTGTGGCATTGGCAAGAAGGGGTGGGTCATATTTAAATTAGGGGGTGCACAAGTTTAGTCAGGCCTAGGGCAGCACAAAACCTAAATACACCACTGGTGACAGGTCCTCATTTTTTTGAAAAAAAATGGGTCTATCAGACCCTAGATCTCTCCTCTGCCCTTAAAGCATCTGACCACACCAAGATCGATGTGATAAAATTCTTTCCCAATTTCCCAATGGCGCTGTTTGTATCCGGCAAAACCTAAGTCATGAAATGCTCATAGCTACCAGTTTCTTAGGCCATAGAGATGATTGGAGCTGTTCTGGTCTCCGATCAGCTCTATGGTCAGCTGGTGGAACCACCGGCTGCATTCTCGGGTTCCCTGTTGGGACAGGAGAGCCCCAGAAAACCATGAAAGACAGTGGGAGGGGGGGACGTTCCCTCCCACTGCTTGTAAAAGCAGTCTAGAGGCCAATTAGCTGCTAGGATTGCTTTTACATGAAAGCCAACCGCTGGCTGAAAAGAATGATACCAAGATGATACCTAAGCTTGTAGGCATCATTCTGCTATAACCACTCAAAGTCCAGCAACATACCAGTACCTTGTTGGGCATATATTGTAATGTTCTTTTTTTCATGCAGCCTGTGGGCTGAACGAAAAAAAGAGACTGATCGGTGGGTATGCCCACCATTAGAATACCGCCCTTCATCCACCCACTTCTAATAATGGGCATACATGTACCATTTTTTTTTTTAGTGTGGTGGTGAAATCACCTCCTACAGCACTGGAGTCGCTGATTTTCGTATCGTGAGAGCAAACACTGTTGCTGTCAAGATAAATAAATCAGTGCTGCAGCGGAATGGCGTACCTGAAAAGCAAACAAAGGTAATGATAAAACATTAACTCAAAAAAAAACTTGATTTTTTAATGCAATCTGTGCCTAAAAAATATATGCCGAAGCATTGGGGCAATCCGCCTCTAATGTTAGGAGCAAATTGCTCCTCCACCCCTGCCCCTATGCTTCGGCATATATGCTCTTTTTTTAACTGTGGTGGTGAAATCACCGCTGGAGTCACGGCTTTACGTTTCGTGGGAGCAAACGCTGTAGCTGTCAGAATAAATAAACCCATGCTGCAGCTGAATGGCGTACTTGTAAATGATGGTTAACAATAAAACAAAGTAACATTACAGTATAACAGTAAGGCATACCATGCCTGCAAAGCAAATACAATAAAACATAGTAAAAATAAAACATTACAGTTCTAAAATACAGTAACAATAGAGAGAACAATAGATATAGAACAATAGAGAGCGAATAATAGAGAGGACAATAGAGAGCAAACATAAGAGATAGAACAATAGAGAGAGAAGAAAAATAAAACCACAACTAACTTTTCTTAGTTTTTTGTCTTTTGTGTGTTTTTATTTGTTATTTTTGCACTTTTATATAAACTGTAAACGTTCCAGATTAGGGTCTCTCAAAATGTGATGGCCGTCTCATCTTTCGAGACCCTGTGTAAGTGTGCCCTAGGACTGTACAATGCTGTACCCTAGGCTAATACTCCACTAGTGTGTGGTAGCGTTCAAAACATTCACCAATGCAAAGACCAGGTTGGTCAGGACAGGAGGGACAATAAAAGCGGGTGTCACGCCTCTATCTGCATTTTCTGCAGACACAACATCATCTTTGGGGATTTCTTTGGGTAGGGGTACCAGGGAGGACATACGGAAAATGCCTCTCATGCAGCCGGCTCACTGCATTTGGATTGGGAGGTTGGGCCACAGCACCGTCTGGAAACAGAAGTGATCTCTTCCTGAAATGTAACCGCTTAACGACTGCGCCATAGTCAAATGATGGCTACAGCGCGGCTCGATAACTCTGGGAGGGAGTACCCGGGAATATCCGTGACTGCCAGGTCCTCCAGATCACGGTAAATGGCCACTGACAGCGGCCGTTTACCATGTGATTGCTCCGTCAAATGACGGAGCGATCACTTGTAAACAAACCAGCATCATGTCAGGTTCCTCTCTCCCCTCTCTGTATCAATCGGTACAGTGTGAGCATAGAGGGGAGAGATCGGGTGCAGCAGCGCTGTGGGCTGGATCTGTAGTACCCACAGTGCTGATCTGTGCCCATTGCAGCCTCATCCATCCATCCATGCTCAGCCATCCATCCCTAATCAGCAATACTCATCCATGCTCAGCCATCCATTCCTAATCAGCAATACTCATCCATGCTCAGCCATCCATCCATACTCAGCAATACTCATCCATCCAAGCTCAGCCATCAATCCCTAATCAGCAATACCCATCCATGCTCAGCCATCCATCCATACTCAGCAATATTCATCCATCCATGCTCAGCCATCCATCCCTAATCAGCAATACTCATCCATGCTCAGCCATCCATCCATACTCAGCAATACTCATCCATCCATCCATGCTCAGCCATTCCATTCACCCCCATCCATACTCAGCCATACCCGGTCATACCCAGCCGTACCCAGCCATACCCAGCCATACTCAGCCGTACCCAGTCGTACTCAGTCGTACCCAGCTGTACCCGACCATACTCAGTGATACTCATTCATGCTCAGTCATTCCATCCATACTCAGACATCCCCATTCACAGCTCATCCATCCCCATTCATGCTCATCCATGCCACATCAGTTCTCATCCATGCCACATCCATGCCACTAGAGTGGCTTACAAAAATGTAATAGGTAGTCAAATTAGATTTGAAATGTATGCCCCTAGAACACCTGATGGTGTTCCCTGCATGTTGGGCCTCTGTATGTGGCCAGGCTGTAGAAAAGTCTCCCACATGTGCTATCACCGTACTCAGGAGGAGTAGGAGAATCTATTTTGGGGTGTAATTTTTAGTATGTGCATGATATGTGTTAGATATATTGTATAAATGGACAACTTTGTGTAAAAAAAATGCGTTTTGATATCCTTTACACATTTTCCAAAAACTTGTAGAAAAAAATGACATGTTCAAAAGATTCATTATGCATCATAGATTATACGTTGGGTTGTTTTCTTTACAAAATGGGGTCATTTTGGGGGCGTTTCCATTGTCCTGGTGCTCCAGGGCCTTTAAAAGTGTAATGCCCCGTTTCTGAAGGATGTTGGCTCAAACTTGTTTTGCGTACACACGGTCGCACAAAGTTGTCGGAATTTCCGATCGCCAAGAACGCGGTGACATCAACCACGTACGACGAGACTAGAAAAGGCCATTTTAGAACCAAGCGCGGCACCCTTTGGGCTCCTTTTGCTAATCTCGTGTTAGTAAAAGTTTGGTGAGAGACGATTCGCGCTTTTTCAGACTTGTGGTTTCAGATCGTTTTCTGCTGTTCAGTTTGTGCTTGTGGGTTTGTATCTGCTCTTCAGTGCGTGCAAGCAAGCTACGCGTGACTTTGATTAGTCATTGTGTTCTTGTTCGTTAGTTACTGTTTTTCAGGTCGCTCTTCACAGGCCTTGCTGTTCTTCAGTGCGTTCTGTTACTTCGTTCTGAGCAGCCAACCGTTTTCTAGCCATGTTGCGTATACGTACTCCTCGTAGAGTTCGTGCTGTGCGGGGGCTTGGTGTTGGCGTCCTGACCTTGACACAAGTCCAGTCCATGAACAGGGTGGGGAGGAGTTCATGGACTAAGAATTGGTTGCTTCAGCGTGACCAGTTCTGTCATATGCCTTTGCTCCGTGAGATCCGTGAGAATAATCCTGATGATTTCAGGAACTTTCTCCGGATGACGGACCCCGTATTTCACCATTTGTTGGCTTTGCTGACCCCTTATATCAGCAGGCAGGATACCTGCATGAGGCAAGCCATCACTCTGGAGCAGAGGCTCGTTGCCACCCTGCGGTACTTGGCGACGGGGAGAAGCCTGCAGGACCTCAAGTTCTCGAAAGGCATCTCCCCCCAGGCTCTGGGAATCATTATCCCAGAGACCTGTTCTGCCATCACACAGTTCCTGCAGAAGGACTATATTAAGGTAAGAATTATCCTTTAATATCACATTTTATTGTATGTAATACTTGTTAATATATTGTATTTCGTTCCTCATTCCCTAATGACCATGATTTTAATATGCTGTGAATGTCCCCTTTGTTCTCATGCATGCTGGATTTTTATGTAATTATTTTTGTTGTCCTTCATACATATTTGCCTTCACTTACCTCCCCAGCATGCTCTCCTGGTCCTATATTCACCTCATGTAGTCACTTAACAATGTATTTTATCAGCTCCATAGTAGTGCTTTACCCCAAACACCCCCTAAAATGTTTAGAAATGTGATTTGTACTTTAAATTCAGGCAGCGTGCCAGAGGCTTTTTTTTTTGGGTGTCCCCAAATCATTTGGAACCCTCCCTCCCCCCCAACTGCTAAGTCAGCTGATACCAATTCTCTATCTATCCTCAATCATCTATCTGCTGACTTTGCCAAACCCATACACACTATACCCATCTCTTTTGTGGTCAGATGTATGGATGAATTCCCCAAAGCATGTAGTGCAAGGGCCTGCCTGTATACTTTCAAATGGTACTGTTTAAAGTTTTTTTTATCCTATTATTATCTTGATAGGTAATAGCAGAATGTCAAAATGTGCTCAAATGTGTACAATGTGTATTTATATCTTTGTATTATAACACTTCTTACCTGTCCAATGGGCTGTCAACAGTGTAACTAAGGAGGGGCTGGCCAAAGTAATACCCATTATTTAGGCATTCATATCTCAATGAAGTGGAAAGGGTTACCTGTCCAAGAGCCCCCCCCACCTATAATGTTAGAAAGGACCCGGGGGGGGGGGGGTATGATAGGTGTACCTTATACTTTGGTGTTTAAAAATTCCCATTAATAAATGTTATCTTGATGTTGGCCAAGAATGTTGGTGTCTAATCTGCTTTCCCTGTTTATGTGCAAAATGACTAATTTTTTTTGGTTTCCCTCAACAGTTTCCTTCCACGCCACAGGAATTGCAGACTGTGGCCTCCCACTTTGCCCAGCGGTGGGACTTTCCTAACTGCGGAGGGGCAATTGATGGGAAACACGTCCACATCGTCCCACCAGCCAACTCGGAGTTGTACTATTATAATTATAAGGGGTTCAATAGTATTGTGATGTTGGCGGTGGTGTCGGCTAATTACGAGTTCCTGTATGAGTACGTGGGGAAGAATGGCCGGATGTCCAATGGTGGAGTTATCGCCCAGATGGAGTTTTACAGGCGTCTCCAGAATGGCAGCTTGGACTTGCCACCTCCAGAAGACAATGTGGAAGGACTCCCATTCGTCTTCATTGCGGATGAAGCTTTTGCGCTGGGGGACCATCTTATGCACCCATTCCCTATGAGGACCCTCACCCAGGACCAGAGGGTTTTTAATTACTGGCTGGCCAGAGCCAGAAGAGTGGTGGAGAACACGTTTGGAATCATGGCCAGCCGGTTCCGCCTATTTCTTACACCCATACATATGGCGGAGTACAAACTGAACCACATTATCCTGGTATGCTGTGTTCTACACAACTTTTTATGGAAACATTCTGCAAACTATGCTGGCTCAGTTGGGCCTGAAGCTGGAATTCAAAATGAACCAACCCTGACGGCGCTTGAAAGTGGCCGTCCTGGCTTGCCCTCCCTGAGTGCCCGTGATATCCGGCTAAGATACCTTGAGTTCTTTGCGGGTAGGGGGGCTATCAATATGCCAGACAATGTGTGAAACCTTTATCAAATAAAAAAATATAAGGAAATCTTTGATGACATTTACTGCTTTGGAGGGGTTTTAAACTCTCTCCAAAACATCAATGATGTTGTTATTTTTTTTAATAACATCATTGATGTTTTTTGTGATGTTTTCCAAAGCAACATTCTCCCCCAATCAGGATCTGGGCACTTTCCAAGGTGAAAGGATCTGGATGCACAACATCACGATCACCTAAAAAGAGAGAAACCAAAAAAAAAGCAGGTATTAAAAATATGCCGGCACCCATCTCTTACCTGAGCCTGTGGTCGCAGACACTCACCTGTTGTGGTGACTAGTTCTACCACGTCTTCCTCCTCCTGCTCTTCTTGTGTTTGGGGTATTTTCCCTTCTTCCCGAGGTGGGGGACTCTGGTCTCCTCGGATGAGGGGTGTACTCCGAGTCTTTTCTCCCCTATGTGAAAAAAGAGGGTATACTTAGCACACAGATATTTGATGGTAGAACTATAAATATGAAACATTGCTTAGAAGTGGGGTACAATTGTCTATTTTGGCAGAGTTCCAAGATGTAGAATTTTGAGTGTCCTTTGTCAAGCTTGAATACTTACCTGTCTTGTACAAGCTTCACAGATGGAGACACCCCTATAGTATACACTGGAGCACCTGTGTGGGCCCCCTAATAAAAAGGGTGTTCTTGTGTCCCACACTAGTGCTCCAGCGTCCAGATGTGAAAACTGCTGCTGAGTGTCCTCTCCTTTTACAGAATGGAGTTTACATTTCATTCTAGTAACAAACCCATCTACACAACCAAATTATTTTCAGACAAGTAGGCCGTAAAAAATGTAGTCAAATGCATATGGCCAAAACAATGGTGTTTTATAGGCCGAAATAAAAATGTTTGATACGAACTAATAATGTGCCCATGAACATGAAAGTTGCCATTTTAAACTGTGCAACAGTTCCTAAAAGCACATGGAGCAGTACGAACGTAATAAACACAAAAAGAATAGGAACACAGGACAACTACTTACTTTTTTGCAGCACTCTCCGGATCTTTCTGTACTGCTCGTGTTCTCTTAATTTCAGGTCCGACCACCGCTTCCTGAGCTGATCTTTCGATCGACGTACCCCGAAATTCCGGTGCAGACTCTTGACCACTTTCGCCATGATCTTGGCCTTTCGGACATTGGGGTTGGGGTAAGGTCCATACTTTCCATCATAGTCGGCCTTCTTCATGCGCAGTGTGTATAAAGCGTAATACGCGTGCGTAGTAGGTACGATCTGTGAGCGGAGGAAGGAGAATCGGAGGCGCCGATCGTGATTTAACATTGGACCTATACTGCTTCTAGATTGAGGCCTGTATTTGCACAAGTTTAGAAGACTTTAGGCTGACATTAGGGTTTGTCTTGTGTTGTGTCTCGTAGTGAAAATAGATATCTTGAAAGATAACGACTTTATGGCAAGCTTCATTGATATGTTCAGGGAGCTGCCTTGTCTGTGGCAGATAAGCCACCTACATTAGAACCAAACAAAGAGGAAGGCAGCACTGGATCAATGGCTGGAATTTGTGAAGACGGTGGTCCCCACGGACGACATCACCTATTTGAAGATCCTAATTGGTGGCCTGAGGAGCACTTATCTAAGGGAGCACAAGAAGGTCCAGTATTCCCATAGATCCGGAGCTGCAGATGACATCTATGTCCCCAGACTGTGGTACTATGACAGGCTGCATTTTCTGGCAGGTCAGACTGAACCCAGGCCAGCACTCTCCAGTCTTCCTTCCACGCTTCCTTCCCCCCCAGCTGAGGCTTCTGACGCCCAATCTGGGCTTTCCAGGCAGCAACATGTGGAGGAGCCCAGCTTGAGCCAGGTATACCATTCCTATAAATATTTCTGCTTGTCCAATCAATGATGTTAAATAGATGTTAGTTTGGAGTACTAAGTTATGATTGTGATCAATGAAGCAAAAACTTAAAGTGGGGTTCCACCCAAAAAAAAAACGACATGAAAAATCCTAAAAAAAATACTAAAAAAATTTGGATATATATATTTTTTTTACTCACCTCTAAATGCCTGTTGCTAGGGGGTCCCTCGTAGTCTGCCTCTTTCAGTGCCTGGGCTGGTGACATCACATCCGTCTCGGCACAGGAAGGGCTCAGCTCTGCTCCCTCCCTCCTGTCAATCATCTGGGACCCATTACAGGTCTCAGGTGACTGAGCGGCCAATCACGGCGCGCGGCGCTGCTCGTGCATGCGCAGTGGGTGCCAGGCTATGAAGCCACAGCCCGACGCCCACATTTGCAATGCTGGCGCTGCTGAACGGAGGGGGAGACTAGCGGGGCTTCGATCCCCCGCATCGCTGAACCCTGGGACAGGTAAGTGTCCAATTAAAAGTCAGCGGCTGCAGTATTTGTAGCTGCTGACTTTTAATTATTTTTTTTTTTTGATTGGCCCTCCTCTTTAAACCATGTCCCTTTTTCATACACAGGGAAGTCTCAGCCAGGAGGTGGCCGGGCCAAGCAGGCTGCCGGATAGCCAGGTCCCTCCCCTACACCCGCAAAGATAAAGTGGCATGAAGAGGAGTAACCTGGAGGAGGCTGCCATAGGCCTCTTTTGGAAGGCTACAGAGGCCCTGAGAACCACCACACTGTGGAGGAGGACTTGCTTGCATAATTGCCTGCAAAATTCTGCGGATGGAGGAGGGCCAACGACTCCTGTGTGAGTCCTTAATGTTGGAAGCTCTCAACAAGGGGTTGAGGGGCCAAATAACATCTGCTACCCACATTTGTAACCTCACACACGGTCCTCCTCCTCCTCCAGGTCCTACTAGTCCTCCTCCTCCTCCTCCTCCAGGTCCTACTCCTCCTCCTGCCACATCTCCAACACCAGAGCCACAGCCAGGAAGGAAGCGTGGAAAGAAGACCAGAAAGTGATGACCCTGGGTCCAGTCTGGTCTGGCAAAAGATCCAGCCTCTTGTAATACCACAGCCTGGGGACACAGATGTCATCTGCTGCTTTCTGGATCTCTGGGACTTCTGGACCAGACTGCACCTTTATATAAGGACTCCTCAGGCCACCAATTTTGATGTTAAAGAATTGATGTCTGCCCTGGGGGTCCAAGGCTTCGCCAATTTCTGCTGTTTATCCAGCGTTGCCTCCCTCTTTGTTTGGTTCTGAGCCCTTAATAAAGGATTTTTTGTTTCAATTATACTCTCCTATGTGTTTTTTCCTTCAAAAAGGACAGTTTGTTTGTGAGGATTCAGGTACATTTCTAAAGTACAATGTGAAATTAACAAGGGACACCAACACCAAACAATCTCCTTGAGATTAAATAATATAAGATATCAATGGTGTTGTGGTAACTTGACACACAAAACACGCACAAAAATATTATGGAGTAAAACTAAAAATAAAATAAAACAAAGATCAACCTTGAAAAAAATACAAACCTAAAAAAAAAAAAAAAAACAGCCTTTAAAAAAAAAAAAAAAAAAGAAAAGAAAACAACCCAAAAATAATTTTGTCAGATGTGACAAATCCAAATATATTGAGAGAGTCCCGATAAATAATAAAGAAAGAAATTTGTGAGAAGTGTGTGTGAATATGAGCAGCAAAACTACTTCATTCTTCTCACATTATAAAGAAGAAGAGAGTGCGCTATATTAAACCATTTTTTACATTGCACTGTGACGAAAGTGCTGTATCCATTGCGAACGCTAATTTTACCAGACCAAGCTGTTCCGTCTCGGAATTTCTTCTGAGCATGCGTGGCACTTTGTGCGTCGGAACTGGCCACACACGGTCGGAATTGACGCGATCGGATTTTGTTGTCGGAAAATTTTATAGCCTACTCTCAAACTTTGTGTGTCGGAAAATCTGATGGAAAATGTCCGATGGAGCACACATGTCCGACAACACGCTCCGATCGGACATTTTCCATCGGAAAATCCGACCGTGTGTACGGGGCATAAGAGGTAGTCAAGAAATTATATGTATAATTTATGCTCCAAGAACACCTGACGGTGCTCCCTGCATGTTGGGCCTCTGTATGTGCCCACGCTGTGTAAAAGTCTCACACATGTGGTATGGCCATACTCAGGAGGAGTAGTAGAATGTGTTTTGGAGTGTAATTTGTGCTATGCATATTCTGTGGGTGAGAAATAACCTGCTAATATAACAATTTTGTGAAAAAAAAGGAAATAAAATCTTGATTTTGCAAAGAATTGTGGGAGAAAATTACAACTTAAAAAAACTCACCATGCCTCTTACTAAATACCTTGGAATGTCTACTTTCCAAAAAGGGGTAATTTGGGTGGGGGGGTATTTGTACTTTCCTGGCTTGTTAGGGTCTCATATAGTGAGATGGGCTGTCAGTACATCAGGTGTGATCAATTTTCAGAGATTGGCACCATAGCTTGTGGACTCTATAAGTTTCACAAAGACCAATTAATATACATTGATTTGGGTTATTTTTACCAAAGATATATAGAAGTATAAATTTTGGCCAAAATTTATGAAGAAAAATTACTAATTTGCAAAATTTTATAATAGAAACGAAGAAAAATGCATTTTTTTTACAGAATTTTCGGTCTGTTTTCTTTTATCGCGCAAAAAATAAAAAAACCCAGCGGTGATTAAATACCACCAAAAGAAAGCTCTATTTGTGGGAAAAAAAGGTCAAAAATTTCATATAGGTACAGTTTTGCATGACTGAGTAATTGCCATTCAAAATGTGAGAACACCAAAAGCTGAAAATTGGTCTGGTTAGGAAGGGGGTTTAAGTGCCCAGTGGTCAAGTGGTTAAGGAAGGATCCAGTTCGTCCTGAAGCTTTGTATAGCATATAACCTTTGAGCAGAGCCAATTGGAATAAATACACAGACACTTTTTTTATACCAGCGTCTGGCCTTACGGGCAATTAGGTACGGCGTCAACAACTGGTCGTTGAGGTCCACCCCTCCCATGTTAAGGTTGTATTCGTGGACACAGAGGGGTTTCTCCACAACACCAGTGGCCGTTTGAATTTGGACCGTCGTGTCTGCGTGAAGGGAGGACAGAACGAAAACATTCTTATTATCCCTCCACTTCACAGCGAGCAAATAATTACATCTCAAGCAGGCTCTCTCCCCCAGCCTAAGATGGGAATCTACAAGCCGCTGGGGTCGCACGGTGCCACATGCGCCAATTCCATGATCAAACAAGTGACTAAAAAGTGGCACGCTTGTGTAATAATTGTCCACATACAAGTGGTACCCCTTTCCAAATAAGGGTGACACCAAGTCCCACACAATCTTACCAGCGCTCCCTATGTGGCAGTTCTCCGGCTCTACGTAACTATCTCTTCCCTCGCAAACCATAAAACTATATGCATAGCCTGTTGCCCTGTCACAGAGCTTATACATCTTGACCCCATATGTGGCACGCTTGCTGGGGAAGATACTGTTTGAATGACAAGAGGCCAGAAAACGTAATCAGGCACTCATCAACGCAGACAACTTGATCGGGAGTAAACAAGGCTGCAAACTACTGGTTGAAGTGGTTTACGAGGGGCTGAATTTTGTAGAGCCGATGGTATTGAGGGTCACCCCGAGGATGACAGAGTTCATTGTCATTGAAATGTCCTGGTCATGGAGGCAGAGAACACGGCATATGGTGAATTGGGTCAGTGGACCAATATGACCGCAACACACTCAGATCAAAGATATTGATCCGTTCAGACACTATACTACTAAGGGAGGTGTATGGTGCATGTGTGGGTGTTAGTGCTACTGGCACTAATCTGATGCTGCCTGGGGCTAAGCAGACCCTAACTATCGCTAAAACTGATATCACCCGCCGGGTGATCAAGGGGTTAAAACTTTTATTAGGTAATGTACGACGGATGCCTTGATGCTATAAAAAGTTATCAGCATCACCCGTGACACTAATACAGCGATCACTGGTGACAGGGGGTGATCAAGGGGTTAAAACTTTATTAGGGGGGCTTTAGGGAGGGGTCCCTAGACCTATCTGGGCCTACTACTATCAAGTACCCTAATGCTGATTAGTGTCACAAATGACACCAGTACAGTGATCAAAGAAAAATATGAACACTACACTGAGTGACACAGTGACAGGGAGTGAAGGGGTTAACTGGGGGGCGATCGGGGGGCGAAATGTGTGCCTACGTTTACTGTGTCAGTGTAGTGTTGGTGCAACTCACGTTTGGATGTCATCTCTCTGGAACGGAAAAGAATTCCAGAGAGGGAGATGACATCAATCCCCCTGCCTGTGTTTACACTTACAGGCAGGGGAAGCATTTCATTCGTCAGAACAGATCAGCAGGTCCAGGCCAGAAATCATTGGCCTGGGCCAGGAGACTGATCGGTCCTGCAACTTATCCGATCATCCCGGCCGCCGTAAGGTATCCTCGTTTCGCCCACCCGTGCCATTCTGCCACAGTAAATGTGCGGTGGCTGGTCGGGAACCGGTTAATAAACAGACATCTCGCTGTTTCTGTGAATTTCTGGTGCTGTAATCTCGTAAAGTCTCACGAGATTCCAGTATCAGGGGCCATTCTCCAGTATCAGCATTTGTAGATCGCTTCACTCCTCCAAAGGAGAAGCGATCTACAAAGCTTTATAAACTGGCACCCAGAGAAGAACGATCTCCTCTGAGAATGCTGGAGAATGAAGCAGTGAAATGTTTTCACACTGCTTCATAAGCGGACACCTCAGTATGTTGAGTTAACATTCACTTCAACTATCCAATCATGTAAAATGTAAATTCCTGTTTATTTTGAATACCCATCATGTACAAATGAAAATATGTAAATAAAATAAATAGAGAGCGAGAGAGAGATAGATAGATAGATAGATAGATAGATAGATAGATAGATAGATAGATAGATAGATAGATAGATAGATAGATAGATAGATAGATAGATAGATAGATAGATAGATAGATAGATCGATCTATATAGATATGTGTGTGTGTGTGTGTGTGCGCATGTGTGCACATTTGCTTTTCTAATTTTGTGTATTTAAAGCAGCCTTCCTTAACCAGGGTTCCATGGAATCCTGGGTGGGTTCCTCCAGAGACCGCTAGGGGTTCCTTGTGAAGAAAGCAGGGGCAGATTGATCTTCTGCCTATGCTGACCTTCAATGTAAAGGGCCCTAAAATGTTCACTGTCTCTGTTTCTACTCTGGCTACTCTACTCTACTCTGGCTATTCATTTAATCTATTTTTTTAATTATTTCAGTTAAAATTATCAAGGAAATCCACTGAGTATTTTTTCACTTAAAACTCTGAACAACATATTGATCATGCTAATGTACCATGAGCTGTAGATCTAATAGAACTGTAGAGCTGGGGTTCCCTGGGATCTGAAAACTATATAAGGGGTTCATCCATAGGTGTGCACAGCCTATTGCATTAGGGTGTGCACATCAAAGCTCAAACACATATGTGTGTGTGCATGTGTATACAGTATATATTGACGGTGTCAGTAGAGCAGTGGATGGTGTCTGTAGTTTTTATTTGTATTATTCTATTTTGTATTATTTTTACAATTTTGTTTCTTTAATTCTTTTTTTACAATTTTTTCTTAGAAGCCGCATTAGGGGGCTTTGGTGAAATATTGGGGGTTTAAATAGGGGGAATCTGCACCACACAGGGTGATTAGGGTATGCTCAGGCACTCCTGGTAGTGCCCTGTGCGCACGCTTATGGGTTCATCATGAAAAAAGTTGAGAAAGGCTAATGACATTGGGATGTAAGAAAAAAAAAAGAAGAAGAAGAGGAAATAAAGAAGGTGAAAGAAAGAAGGATCTTCTACATTACTTTGTTTCTAAAACAACTGCTGGTGTTTTCCATCACGCCATTATGCAGTTCAGTTGTGTATGTGGGATCCAGGGTGTAAATCAGGAAGATTTTTTTTTCCTTTGGAATGTAATTGCCCAGAAATGGCTCTGGATTTTTCTTTGCATTCTTCTAGATTCACAGAGCAGTGATTGATAAAGCAGTTCTCAGTCAGCCTCACATATCAGAATTGATTTACTAAAGGAGTTAAAAATCTTCACTTAACCACTTCAGCCCCAGAAGGTTTTACCCCCTTCCTGACCAGAACACCTTTTTTACAATTTGGCACTGCGTCCCTATTACTACTAATTGCGCAGTCATGCAATGTTGTACCCAAACAAAATTTGCGTCCTTTTTTTCCCCACAAATAGAGCTTTCTTTTGATTGTATTTGATCACCTCTGTGGCTTTTATTTTTTACGCTATAAACGGAAAAAGACCGAAAATTTTGAAAAAAAAATGATATTTTCTACGTTTTGTTATAAAAAAAATCCAATAAACTCAATTTTAGTCATAATTTAGGCGAAAATGTATTCAGCCACATGTCTTTGGTAAAAAAATGTCAATAAGCATATATTTATTGGTTTGCGCAAAAATTATAGCGTCTACAAACTAGGGTACATTTTCTGGAATTTACACAGCTTTTAGTTTATGACTGCCTATGTCATTTCTTGAGGTGCTAAAATGGCAGGGCAGTACAAAACCCCCCCAAATGAACCCATTTTGCAAAGTAGACACCCCAAGGAAATTGCTGAGAGGCATGTTGAGCCCATTGAATATTTTATTTTTTTGTCCCAAGTCATTGAATAATGACAAAAAAAAAAAAAAATTACAAAAAGTTGTCACTAAATGATATATTGCTCACACATGCCATGGTTATATGCAGAATTGCACCCCAAAATATTCTGTTGCTTCTCCTGAGTTCGGGGGTACCACATGTGTGGGACTTTTTGGGAGCCTAGCCGCGTACGGGGCCCCCGAAAACCAATCACCGCCTTCAGGATTTCTAAGGGCGTAAATTTTTGATTTCACTCCTCACTACCTATCACCGTTTTGAAGGCCATAAAATGCCAAGATGGCACGACCCCCCCCCCCTCCCCCCCAAATGACCCCATTTTGGGAAAAAAATTTTTGTCTTTTTCCTGCAACGTGTGTCACAATATAAAATATTCCATGGACTTGACATGCCTCTTAGCAAATAGCTTGGAGTGTCTACTTTCTAAAATGGGGTCATTTGGGGGGTTTTGAACTGTCCTGGCATTTAGAAGCTTATGTCACACATCACCCACTCTTCTAACCACTTGAAGACAAAGCCCTTTCTGACACTTTTTGTTTACATGAAAAAATATTTTTTTTTTGCAAGAAAATTACTTTGAACCCCCAAACATTATATATTTTTTTTAAAGCAAAGGCCCTACAGATTAAAATGGTGGGTGTTTCATTTTTTTTCACACAGTATTTGCGCAGCGATTTTTCAAACGCATTTTTTGGGAAAAAACACACTTTTTTAAATTTTAATGCACTAAAGCACACTATATTGCCCAAATGTTTGATGAAATAAAAAAGATGATCTTAGGCCGAGTACATGGATACCAAACACGACATGCTTTAAAATTGCGCACAAACGTGCAGTGGCGACAAACTGCATACATTTTTAAAAGCCTTTAAAAGCCTTTACAGGTTACCACTTTAGATTTACAGAGGGGGTCTGCTGCTAAAATTACTTCCCTTGATCTGACCTTCGCGGTGATACTTCACATGCATGGTGCAATTGTTTTTACATTTGATGCCAGAACGACGCTTGTGCTTGAGCAGGGGGGGACAGGGGTGCTTTTTTTTTTTTTTCTTTATTTTTTTTTTGCTTTTTTATCTTATTTTTAAACTGTTCCTTTAATTTTTTTTTATCATTTTTATTTTTATCTCAGGGAATGTAAATATCTCTTATGATAGCAATAGGTAGTGACAGGTACTCTTTTTTGAAAAAAATGGGATCTATTAGACCCTAGATCTCTCCTCTGCCCTCAGCCCTCAAAGCATCTGACCACACCAAGATCGGTGTGATAAAATACTTTCCCAATTTCCCAATGGCGTTGTTTACATCCGGCCAAATCTAAGTCATGAAATGCTCGTAGCTTCCGGTTTCTTAGGCCATAGAGATGATTGGAGCCATTCTGGTCTCTGATCAGCCCTATGGTCAGCTGGCCGAATCACCGGCTGTATTCTTGGGTTCCCTGTTGGGACAGGAGAGCCAGAGAAAACCATGGAAGACAAAGGGGGGGGTGGAAACATGCCCTCCCACTGCTTGTAAAAGCAGTCTAGAGGCTAATTAGCCACTAGGATTGCTTTTACATGAAAGCCGACCGCTGGCTGAAAAGAATGATACCAAGATGATACCTAAACCTGCAGGCATCATTCTGGTATAACCACTCAAAATCCAGCAGCATACCAGTACGTTGCTGGTCCTTGTTGGGCATATATTGTAATCTTTTTTTTCATGCAGCCTGTGGGCTTAACGAAAAAAAGAGATTGATCGGTATGTATGCCCACCATTTATATATGCCAAAGCATGGGGGCATCTGCCCCAAAAGTTAGGAGCAAATGGCTCCTCCGCCCCTGCTGCCCCCTTGCTTCGGCATATATGCTCTTTTTTTTAACTATGGAGTCACGGCTTTATGTATTTATCCTTTATGTATCGTGGGAGCAATCGCTGTTGCTGACAAGATAAATAAATCCGCGCTGCAACTGAATGGCGTACCTGCTAAGCAAATGATGGTTAACAATAAAACAAAGTAACATTACAGTATAACAGTAAGACTTTCCATACCTGCAAAGCAAATACAAAAAAAACATAGTAAAAAATAAAACATTTTTTAACTCAACCTGTGCCTAAAATATATATATGCCGAAGCATGGGGGCATCCACCCGCAAAAGGTAGGAGCGAATCGCTCCTCAGCCCCTACTGCCCCATGCTTCAACATATATGCTCTTTTTTTTAACTGTGGTGGTGAAATCACCTCCGACAGCGCTGGAGTCACGGCTTTATGTATCGTGGGAGCAAACGCTGTTGCTGTCAAGATGAATAAATCCGCGCTGCAGCTGAATGGCGTACCTGAAAACAAAAAAAATGGTTAACAATAAAACACAGTAAACAGTAAAGTATAAAAAAAATTACATACCTGAAAAGCAAACATGATAAAACATAACAACAATAAAACATTGCAGAAAAGAATACTGTAAAAAAGAGCAAAACAATAGAGAGAGAATAGAGAGAGAGAGAACAATAAAATGACAACTATTTTTTTTTTTATTTTATATTTTTTTGTGTATTTTTTTTTACTTTTTTTTTTTACATTTTTTTTATAACTGTAACTTTTGTAACTGTAACCGGTTCCAGGTTAGGGTCTCTCAATATGCGATGGCATCTTGGGAGACCCTGTGAAAGTGTGCCTAGTCTGTGCAATGCTGTACCCTACGCTAATACTTAGCTAGTGTATGGTAGCGTTCAAAACATTCACCAATGCAAAGACCAGGATTGTCAGGACAGGAGGGACAATAATAGCGGGTGTCACGCCTATATCCGCGTTTGCTGCAGACACAACATCTTTTTGGGGGGCTTGTTGGGTAGGGGTACTCGGGAGGACATACAGAAAATGCCTCTCATGCAGCCGGCTTACTGCATTTGGTTGGGGAAGGTGAAGTGGAGCACCGTCTGGAAACAGAAGGGCTCTGACGATCTCTTCCTGGAATTAAAGGAAGGATCCAGTCTGTCCTGAAGCTCTGTATAGCACATGAGCGTTTAGCAAAGCCAATTGAAATAAGTACACAGACACTTATTTATACCAGCATCTGGCCTTACGGGCAACTAGGTACGGCGCCAACAACTGGTCGTTGCGGTCCACCCCTCCCATATTTTGGTTATATTCGTGGACACAGAGGGGTTTCTCCACAACACCAGTCGCCGTAGTAATTTGGACCGTCGTGTCTGCATGAAGGGAGGTAAGAACGAAAACATTGTTATTATCCCTCCACTTCATAGTGAGCAAGTTATTACACTTGAAGCAGGCTCTCTCCCCCAGCCTAAGACAGGAATCTACAAGGCGCTGGGGAAAGCCCCGGCGATTAGGTCGCACGTTGCCACATGCTCCAATCTGTTGATCAAACAAGTGACTAAAAAGTGACACGCTCGTGTAATAATTGTCCACATATAAGTGGTACCCCTTTCCGAATAAGGGTGACACCAAGTCCCACACAATCTTGCCAGCGCTTCCTATGTAGTCAGGGCAGTTTGTCAGCTCTATGTGACTATCTCTTCCCTCGTAAACCATAAAACCACATGTATAGCCTGTGGCCCTGTCACAGAGCTTATATATCTTGACCCCGTATCTGGCACACTTGCTGGGAAGGTACTGTTTGAATGACAAACGTCCAGTAAACTTAATCAGGGACTCATCAACGCAGACAACTTGATGGGGAGTAAACAAGTCTGCAAAACGTTGATTGAAGTGGTTTATGAGGGGCCGAATTTTGTAGAGCCAATCGTATCCAGGGTCTCCACGAGGACGACAGAGTTCTTTGTCACTGAAGTGCATGAACCGCAAAATCTGCTCGTATCGTGCCCTGGCCATGGAAGCAGAGAACACGGGCATATGGTGAATTGGGTCAGTGGATCAATATGACCGCAACTCACTCTTTTTGGTTATGCCCATGAGGAGGAAAAGGCCCGGAAAGATCTTAAATTCGGAAACCGTAATTGGTTTTCAATCTCTGGCAAGGGAGGACTGGGGAATAGTGGCGATGTGTTGACCAGCGTACAAATTGCTTTGGTCCACAATAGATCTATAGAGATCTTCGGTGAAAAACAGCGAATAAAAATCAAGTGATGTAAAATCAACTGTTTCCACATGAATGCCAGGTTGGCCAGTGAATGGGGGAAGTATGGGTGCTGCAGAAGTGGCGGGTTCTCAATTAGGACTGGCAAATGCAGCAGGAAGGGCACTATGGGCACGACGGGCCTGTGTTCGTCTTCTTGGTGGCAGCGGGACACTACTTGTGCTTGCCACCTCACCAGCTTGAACTGTACTTATGGGACTCGCCACATCACCCAGTGTTACTGCAGTGCTGGCTGTACGACCAGGGTGTACTAGGCCGCTGGTGCTTGCCAGATCACCAGAAGGAATAGCAGCGCTAGTACTTCTCAGCTCCATACGAGAGCCCTGTGGTTCTTGCACCTCAACAGCAGAAGAAGAAGATTGGGGTCTGGTACGCCTGACCTTGGCAGGGACCACAACTCCGTCGTCAGAGCTGTCATGGAGCCGCTGCTGTCTACAGGTTCGTATTCTGAGCCTGAGTCTGACAGATGAGTGACTTCCTCTTCACGATCTGTCATGATCAGAAACGTGTAGGCCTCTTCACTAGTGTACATTCGATTTGCCATTCTAAATTTAGTGGTACACTAGTGAGACTCACAGGCAAAAAAGCTCCTGACTGTTAGTGACTGTATCAAAATGCTACCAAAAAACTGTTAGCGATCACAGGGATCAGGCCTGACTCTGCGAACGCTGCAGTTATGTGTGTTTAGTGTTTTGTAAGTGACAGTGATCGATCGATACTGCACTTGGGTGGGCTGGGCTGGGCGGAGGGGCAAAACGCAGGTACTAGCAGGTATCTGGGCTGATCCTGCTAACACTGCGTTTTTGGGAACCCTAAACTGCTGGGGACGCTAGTATAGATCTGATCGGATCAGATATTGATCCGTTCAGATACTATACCACTAAGGTAGGTGTATGCTGCATGCGTGGGTGTTAGCAGTACTGGCACTAACCTGATGCTGCCTGGGGCGACGCAGACCCTATCTGACCCTAAAACCTAACTTATATCACCCGCCGAGCGATTAGGGGTTAAACCTTTATTAGGTAATAAACGGCGGGTGTCCTGACACTATAAAAAATAAACTAACTAACCAGCGTCACCCATAACAGTTATACGGTGATCACTGGTGAAAGGGTTAACTAGGGGGCAATCAGGGGGTTAAAACCTTTACTAGGTAGTACATAGGGGGTTCCTGACGCTATAAAATGCTGACAGCGAACCTAAATACTTACCTCCCTAACTTGCATCAGCTGTGACACTGATACAGCGATCATAAAAACGATCGCTTAGTGACACTGGCGATGGGGGTGATCAAGGGGTTAAACCTTTATTAGGGGGGTTAGGGGGTACCCTAGACCTAAAGGGGCATAACACTAACCGCCCTACCACTTATACCTGTCACAAAATGACACCAATGCAATAATCAGAAAAAAAAAAAACTGATATTGGTGTCACTGTGACAGGGGGTACAGGGCGGTGATCGGGGGGTTATTGGGGGGTGAAAAGTGTGCATGGGTGTTCTACTGTAATGTGTAGTGTTTGGTGCACTTGCTTGATGTCTTCTCTCTAAAGAGGATCTTCACTCTAGAAAGAAAAAAAAAAATAGGTCAGCAGCTACAAATACTGTAGCCCAGGGGTGGCCCGCCCATTAAGGGCACATGGGCGCCACCCCCTCTATCCATGCCACCACTATGGCTGCAGTGGCCACCCCCTATTTACGCGTCCAGCCCCTTTCGGGGCGCTGGGCGCATGAATTACAGCAGCGGGGGTGTTTCTTGAAGCCCCTGATTAGAGCCATAGTCTCTAATAGGCTTCAAAATAGGAGGGTCTCATAGCTCAGAGCCTTGCGCTTGGAGCCCACTCAGGTGTGTTAGAAAAGCAAATGAATTTTCGCTTTTCTAACACTGAATCGCCTCTCCGCCAATCAGGAAGTGCGGCCAGATACCCGTTTCCCAATTGGCTGAAAGGTCAGGCATTCCTATTGGACGCCTAGGAGAAGGGGGATGCATGGCGGAAGCTGCCATGATCCACACCACAGGAGGAGGAAAGCTGCTGGACTTGTTGCTCGCCCACTTCCTAAATGGGTTAAGTGTGGGGCTTTGATGTCCCGAATATCCTGGGGGGGGGGGGTTGCCGCCGGCCGACCGACTGGGGGGTGTGGCTATTTGCCGCCCCCCTAAAAGAAAAAAACACCAGCTGCCACTGCTGTAGCCGCTGACTTATAATAAAATCGCAATTACCTGTCTAAGGATCCAGCACTGTCCTCATCTGGGATGGTTCTTTGCTTGTCTTTGGGTCCCCGGCGTTGGCATGTTTAGTGTGGAAAGTCAGCTGTGACTACTTTTGGCTACACAGTCTGCTTTCCACTGCACATGTGTGAGCCGCCCTGCATTTTGTGAATGGACCTGCGACATGTCCCAGAACACTGTGGGCAAAAAGGGGGGGGGGGGTTTGAACATCCGCTCCAATCACGTAGGCAAATGGGAGTGGGTACATATCAAAATAAGACACAGAAGTTGAATCCAATGCAATTTTCAGCAATTTGCATTACAGGGGATGCTTTTCAGTCTTTTGACGTGTAAGAAGACAATACATTTCCTAAGTTAATTATAAATAAACCTCGGGCTAGGACTGCTGAAATGAAATCCTGAATACTGGATTAAAGACATGGTGAAAAAAGAGTCTGTTATCTTTTTAAATCTGATAGCCAAACCATTCTGATATGAATTTACTAATGATGGACTTTTTTGATTGTATGGTCATTTATTTTGCATGTTTCTGAATTTTAGTAATACATATGAATTTATGAAATTATTTGTATGTAATTTTGCATTCATAATATTTTTTTACACCGGTTTGGTTATCGGATTTAAAGGGATAGCGCACTCTTTTTTCACAATAAATTTCCTAAGCCCCGTCTCTGTGAAGTGCTAACACTGAGGGAACATGAAAGAAATGAGGAGGGGCTAACTAGCACTAAACTAACTAGCACTAAACAGGAGGGGGAGATACCAAAAACAAGTTGTAGGGAGGGGTTATAAAAGGATAGAGGGGTCACAAAAGGTTAGAGAACCATAGAGGAGAGGGAGCTGAGGTATTGGTAGTAGTTGTGTGTCTTCTAAATGTTCTTTTTTTTCCCCTTTTAAAGGAAGTAAATATGAACTGGGTATATTAATGTATTGAAGGTTATTTAAGTGTGAATTTATACACGACATTGTAAAGATGTAATAATAGTATGTATACGAGGTGCCTCTCGATCAGTGGTATATGTTTTTGTAAAGATTTATAAAAATAAATGAGTAAAAAAAAAAACAAGTTGTAGTACGAACCTCATGCAGTCCAATAAGACACAAAAAAAAAACCACATAAAAGAGGGTCAGAGCGATCCTCACTGTAAATTAATACAAATATCTGCACAATATTTGTGACGGTCATTAGGCTCAGCTCACCAAGTTCTAATACAAAGATAAGGATCTTTATTTTAACTGCATCTTTGCAATTTTCACATTTTATTGAATTACTGGCTGAAAATAACTGGCACTTTATGGAAAATAAGGGTCTTTATCCTTGTCAGCGTGTTTGCTTTCTCAAATGACCTTGTGATTTATTAAAAATAGTTTGCTGTTCACCTGCTTAAGGCCAAATTCCGGGCAAATTTTTTTTGTTCCTATGCAGTAGGGCTGTGTCCACACTGCATGAGTTAACTGCTCATTTTGTCTATACTCATCTAATCATTTGATCCTTTGGAAATCATTGCTCCCCCATGTCCAGCAGTAAACTGTTCCTGACATTTTCATGTCCAGAGCCGGTCTATGGGCATGTCCACCACACAAGACTGGTGGACCGCAGGGACCGACGGAGCCAGAGGGACTGGTCTTGCGCTGGGAGGACGATTTAGGTGAGTATATCTCTGCTTCAAGAACCCCTGGACAAAAACAAGCAGTTATCCCTTGCAGTGTGGGCATAGCCCCACTGCACAGGCATAAAAAAATAATTGCTAGGAGTTCTGCTTTAATGAAGATATTAAAAAATAATATTTTTTAACATACACAAAAAAGTTCCAGAACTTCTCAGGTGGTGTCTCTCCACCACATCCAACCTTGAGCCAACATGGAAGAGGATAATTTGAGGATAATTCTAAATTCCATTCTACATTTTCAAAAATATGAGGTTCTAGATTCTGGGTGGGACAGCAGCCTGCTACCTGTGGGATTAATCCCAAAACTACAGGACTTGGACCAGAAAGCTTGTGAGATTTATGACAACATGGCACTTTGTTGCAGGAATTGAGGCACTGCACAACATCTCATAGAAACCAAATCAAATCTATCAGACTGATTCTTGCTGTTAGAACTCTGTGACTCCTGATTGGTTGCTGAGTTATTGTATAGTTAATGAACTGCATTGTGTGTGAACAGCAGTTTTATTGGCTGTATACAGATGTCTAACTGTCATTATTTCCTACTAAATTTTCGTGGAGTATTATTTTAATTCTAAATAGGTTGTTGCAAAATGAGAAGAATTTTTTGCCATTATTTAAAAAAAAGCCTGCATCGTGTCATTTTATACTATGACCATAAGATGTCACTGTAGTCTACAAATAGGTCAAAGCGATGCCATAAGGAATACATATGGCAGCCTTTAAAGGAAGCAGTGACTGACTCACTAGCTGTATACGAGTTGTAGGTATTGATCTCACTAGCAATAATAGTTTGTGCAGCACTTTTTAGAAAATAAAGGAAGACAGTGCATTTACAATTCAATGCAAGAGGGTTCAGAGGGTCCTGCTTGTGAGAGCTTACAATCTAATAGGGTACAGCTGTGGCCAAAAGTTTTCAGATATACACAAATATTAATTTTCACAAAGTCTGCTGCTTTAGTGTTTTTCGATCATTTTGTCAAATGTTATTATGGTATACTGAAGTATAATTACAAGCATTTCTTAACTGTCAAAGGATTTTATTGAAAATGTACATGAAGTTTACGCAAAGAGTCAATATTTGCAGCGTTGACCCTTCTTTTTCAAGACCTCTGCAATTCACCCTAGCAGGCAGTCAATCAATTTCTGGGCCACATCCTGACTGATGGCAGCCCATTCTAGTGCTTGGAGTTTGTCAGAATTTGTGGGGTTTTTTGTTCACCCACCTCTTGAGGACCGACCACAAGTTCTCAATGGTATTAAGGTCTGGGGAGTTTCCTGGATAGGACCCAAAATTTTGATATTTTGTTCCCCAAGCCACTTAGTTATACTTTTGCCTTATGGCAAGGTGATCCATTGTGCTGGAAAAGGCATTGTTCCTCACCAAACTGTTCTTAGATGGTTGGGAGAAGTTGCTCTATGGGGATGTTTTTGTACCATTCTTTATTCGTGGCTGCATTTTTAGGCAAAATTGTGAGTGAGCCTACTGCCTTGGCTGAGAAGCATCACACATGAATGGTCTCAGGAAGCTTTACTGTTGGCATGACACAGGACTGAAGGTAGTGCTCACCTTTTCTTGTCCAGACAAGGTTTTTTCCGGATGCCCCAAACAACCGGAAAGGGGATTCATCAGAGAAAATGGCTTTACCCCAGTCCTCAGCAGTCTAATCCCTGTACCTTTTGCAGAGTATCAGTCTGTCTTTGATGTTTTTCTGGAGAGAAGTGACTTCTTTGCTACCCTTCTTGACACCAGGCCATCCTCCAAAAGTCTTCGCCTCACTGTGGTTGCAGATGCCCACCTGCCTGCTGCCATTCCTGAGCAAGCTCTGCACTTGTGGTGCCCCTATCCCGCAGCTGAATCAACTGTAGGAGATGGTTCTGGCACTTCCTGGACTTTCTTGGGCGCTCTAAAGCCTTCTTCACAAATGCAGTAGAAATGTTTTTTATAGGATTAAGTTCATTTTCGTAACAAAGAGGGACTTTGCAATTAATTGAAATTCATTTGATTACTCTTCATAACATTCTGGAGTATTGGCATCATAAAAAATGAGGCACCAGACTTTGTGAAAATGAATATTTGTGTCATTCTCAAAACTTTTGGACATGGGTGTATATTGTGGTCCTTTACACTGGAACCAGCATACAGTGAGAGTGTCATACACTTTCAGCTTCTGTCAAAAGCTTTTTGCTGAGGTTAAAACAAAAAAGCCATCAAGGTCAAACCAAAGGGAGCTTTATGCGATCTTGTTAACTATACACATTGTAAGAATTGTAGTAATTTCTGTTGCTAATACCTTTTTCCTTTTTTTTTTTTTAAATTAGGATGGGTGGCTGGAATTATATATCTACATTTTAAATAAAAATATGCCAACCAAAAAAAAAAAAGAAAAAGAAAATAAATTGGAATGGGTAATTCCAGATTAGATAGTAAGTATAATGGTCTGTCTCTACTTTAATCGTATGATGAAAAAATCCTAGTATGGAAAAACCCAGGAGTTTTTGGGGATGCCAAAGTCCATACAACAGACTGCCTATAAATTGCTCTTAAGTTCTTTGTGTATTTTATCTGAAGGATTACAATTAGGCAGAATCCTGTCTGAAAAATATTTACTATTCCTATGGTTAAGATCTCATAGCAGGTGTTCATAGCAAGTTCAGGATCTCATTAGAAAGTGAAGATATGTAGCTTAAATATATTTTCCATTAAACCTTAAGGCTCCTTCCACACTAGGGGTCTAATCGGGTCTGCTGGACACTCTATTCTCCTATATGGAGTGGTGGGTGTAAACAGACATGTGTCTGTTTACAGCTGCTTACATCCAATCTGATCCGCTAAAAAACAGATGTATAGAGAACAGTTTTCCTTCCATCTAGTGGAACAGAACAGATGGCAGAAGAGTGTAAATGGACAGGTGATCTGTTCACATCCAACTGCCCATAGAGGAGAACAGGCTGTGTCTGTGTGTGCTCTGCACAAGCGGAGCGGACATGGAACAGTCATCTGCCTGCTCAGTAGGGATCAGCAGTCAGATGCCCGCTAATCAAGTGGACTCCTGGTGGAGTTCACCCCATGTAAAAGGAGTCTATTCATTGCATGTATATAAAATAAGCTCTGCATTAAAGTGTACTGGAACTTCCAAACTAAGTTCCCTAAAAGTGAACATTGCTGCAGGACGTGGCTCTACTAGGTACCAGAAGTAGATAAGTGTGCAGCTAAGAAGGGGCAGGATTGGGTTTGATCAACTCTTTGAGGCGGCAAATTTGTTTTAGAAAACTTTAATTAAAGTTTGTTCGCCCTTTAGGTGATATCAACAGGCCATTAATACCAGGATCAAACCAGGGACCATTCCTTCGCTTTAACCCTGGCCACACACTTGACATCTATCTACCAGTTTCCAACATTTTACTCAACTTTTACATGCAAAATAGATATATGACCTGGATTATGGTAGGCTGAACTGATGCGCACAGCGATGTGGCTACTGTCTGACTTCTCTGTTCAATAAAGTGGTTTTATATCTCCTTATTAGGATAACATCTAATAAAGAACTATGGTACTTCCTTATAAAGAAACTTGCTTTTTGAAGGTTTGAGAGGGAAATTTCTGCTCCCAAAAACTTTGTAGTTAAAAGTTTGATCCCACCCACTGGTTGGCTGGAGGAGCTCAGGCATCATGTTGGAGAGCCTACTGCGCAATGGTAAGAGTCTTATGCAGCACTTCCTATTAGATTACTAATACAGAATGTGAATGAAATGTTTATTTGCTGAAACTAATTATTGGTCCGACTCCACCTAATTACCAGTGGTGCGGTTTTTCTGATATTTGCTTGCCTATAGCTATGTGTATGGTCAACATAACACTGCCACATTCAGCACACTGTTTGTTGTTTAGTTTTAAGAAAAAAGAAGATGTTACTATGTGGAAAAGCCGTATTTTATATAATCACATCGTCTGCTAAAAGACTGGTGTTACTATGAAAGCACTGAATTTTAGTGTAATTTCACTGTAGATCTATTTATAAAGCCAAGAATGTCATAGGACATTCAGGCATGTTATCATCACATTGAAAGTGTTTTATTTTTATTACTTATATTTCTGAAAACTCACCAATATAATCTTTGGTAGACTAATGTGGGTTGTAATTCAGTGGTCTGGGGAATTGGGTAGAAAGTATGAACTCCATCCACAAGTTAACCCTACCTATCCTGGATCATTATTCAATCCCCAATAAGATACTGCCCATATGGATATAACAACAAATTTCAAACATCCACCCATTTTCTTTCTCTGTGCCAACCACTGTGCTGTGTTGAGGGCCATGGTTAGGTAGCCTGTGATTAGGCCTAATGTTTGCTGCATTCTATGGTTGCCTCCATCACTTTGTGTACTATGCTCCATACTTGTGCTTGATGTCTCTGCAGTCCCTCACCACTCTAACTAACTGCCTGTCACTCTCACTTATCCTATGTGTTTCTCTGTAACCCCTACTTATCTCACATCTCCTGTATGGATGTGTCTATAAGGCTCCATAATGCAGTTTTGCGTTCCAGAACCCCTTCCCTGAACTTACAGAACTCTTAACAATGGTACTACTTGGTACAACATTCATCCACAGCCTGCCATAGACTTTGACAAAGTGCCTGCAACCTAAAGTGCCTGGAGGGACACATTGCAGCTGGATGGCCCCATGTGCACGAGTCTTCATTTGTATTAATTTGTAATTTGTATTTAACAAGAACATAATCCATATATTTTCTAACTGATGCAGGGTATTATTACACTTACTGTAACTTGGACATGCTTTGAAGCAGTTTTGCTGGTTAAAATATGACTGCCTAATCTACAAGGAACAAGCTGAACAATATAATGCCCTGTACACACGGTCGTATTTTCCGACGGAAAATGTGCGATCGGAGCGTGTTGTCGGAAATTCCGACCGTGTGTGAACTCCATCAGACATTTTCCATTGGATTTTCCGACACACAAAGTTTGAGAGCAGGCTATAAAATTTTCCGACAACAAAATCCGATCGCGTCAATCCCGACCGTGTGTGGACAATTCCGTCGCACAAAGTGCCACGCATGCTCAGAAGAAATTCCGAGATGGAACAGCTCGGTCTGGTAAAATTAGTGTTCGGAATGGATATAGCACTTTCGTCAGGCTGCAATGTTTAAAATTGTTTAATACAGCGCACTCTCATCTTTATAATGCTAGAAGAATTAAGTAGTTTTGCTGCTGATATTCACACAGACTTCTCACAAACTTCTTTCTTTTTTATTTATCGTGATTTCATCAATATATTTTGATTTGTCACATCTGACAAAAAAGATATATTTTTTTTATTTTGGTTTGTATTGTTTTCAAGCCTGATCGTGTTTTTAATTTTTAAAATTTTTTTTATTTTACATCCTGAATATTTTTGGGTGTGTTTTGTGTGTCAAGTTACCACCACACCATTATTATCTTATATTTTTTAATCTCAAGGAGGTTGCTTGGTGTTGGTGTCTCTTGTTAATTTCACATTGTATGTTTGAAATGTACCTGTCCATATCTAAGGGAGTGCAGTCTGGTCCAGAAGTCCAAGAGATCCTGAACAGCAGCAGATGACATGTATGTCCCCAGGCTGTGGTCATACAAGAGCCTGCATCTTTTGTCAGACCAGACTGAACCCAGGCCATCACTCTCTGTTCTTCCTTCCACGCTTCCTTCCACGCTGTGGCTGTGGGTTTTGTGTGTGATTTCGCCCCTCACCCCCTTAGTTAGTGTTTTGTAAAGAAGGTCCTCACACAGGAGGCGCTGACCCTCCTGCATGCCCTGCAGTTTTGTGGCCTCCTGAATCAGCCTGAGTGCTGAATCCTGCACGTTACTCCCCTTCCTGGGTCTTTTGGTTGGAAGGCGGAGGGGAGGAACCTGCGATTCTGTCAGGCTCCTACTGGGCCCGGCCTTCTCCTGGCTGCCACTTAGCCCCGCCTCCTCCTGGCTGCCACTAACCCCCGCCTCCTCCTGGCTGCCACATTCCACAGCCTCCTCCTGTGTGCCACATTCCACAGCCTCCTCGTACTGGCTGAGGTCTTCCTGTGTATGAAAAAGGGAAATCGTTTTAGTTTTTTATTCATCAATCACACACAATTTTCACCTCATGACTGTTGCAAATTTAATGTTAACAGATATAACTGATGATCATTCTGAGCCCAGCATTTTTCATTCTTGTCCCAATTATTTTTGCCCACTACTGGCTATTGATATGTAAAACACTTTATTAAATCAGCAATTAGTGATCAATAATAACATCTAGTAAACATCATTTATTTATTGACCAGAAATCTGTAGAAGAATGCTATACCTGGCTCCAGCTGGGCTCCTCCACTTCTTCCTGGCTGGAAGTCCCAGGTTGAACATCGGAAGCCTCAGCTGGGGTGAAGATAGGGTGGAAGGAAGAGTGGAAGGAAGAGTGGAGAGGGATTCCCTGACTTCAGTTTGGTCTGACAGAAATCGCAGTTTCTCATAGTACCACAGCCTGGGGACATAAATGTCATCTGCTACAGCTCCGGATCTCTGGGAATCCTGGACCTTCTTGCTCTCCCTAAGATAAGTGCTCCTCAGGCCACCAATTTTGGCTTTTAAATAGGGGATGGTTGCTGTGGGGACCACCGGCTTCACCAACTCCAGCAGTTTCTCCAGCACTGCCTGCCTCTTTTGTTTATGTAGCACTAACTCTCGGTGGAGCTGCTGTTTTAAAGCGGGCTTGTTACCTTCACTCTCGATACCTCTGTTTCACCGGCACCGGGTCTAGGGTTCCGTTGAGTTTACCTCTGGACGATATAAGCACCAAAACTTGAGTAGGTTTTCCAATGCTTTAATGAACAAATAAAGGAAGTAACAGGAAAGAGGCAGAAGGAAAGCTGTAGGGAAGCTCAAATACCTTTCCTTAGTATTCTTCAGAACATTCTTATTAATTGAACACTTGTAGTTGAATTCGCTCCCCTTGTGGGATTCAATCTTTGCCCGCCTGGATAGACCTCTCTCACTTGTCTAGCAGCCAGTACGTAGCACGAACAAAAGTCTCTGCCACAGACTTGTTTGGAATAAAACCCGTACGATCCTCTGCCACAGGATGTATTGGTTTGCGATGAATGTCAGACACAGTACTTGAACCTTTAAGCCAATCCGGCAGTACTATGCGGTGAAACTACTTTAGGATACGTCCTCCAACCGAGTCACCAGGCCCCTCTCCAGACCAGCACTCTGCATGATCCTTCCATGGCGGGTCCTCCCCTGGGATCTCCTCGGTTGTCCAGCTTCTTCACTCAGGATAGACAGCTCAGGACCATTCCTCTGCTGCTGTGGTAGGCCCCATACAGGCTTCTGGGCCCACCAACACGTCGCAGGGAAGTGGGCCTCCGGAGCGGAGGACCACGAGGTGGTACTCTTAACGCATACCTGTCGGCCAGGAGGGCCAGCAGGTGGCTGGAAACGAACCCCCAAAGATGGCGTCTGTCCCATAAATACCCTCTCCCAGAATGCAACTCGGAGGACCACCTCCACCGAGTTATCCCTGGGACATAGGAGCACTCATACGCTTCAACACGTTGCTTTTCCAACACTGGCCCATGGTGACAACGACACCCACCGGCACAGTGTGGAACTACACGCAACATCAGCCAAGCTGGAACAGAGGCAAATATAACTTCCTATAATAAATGACCCACTAGATTTACCTATCAGCGGTAGATAAAAATCTACCAGCGCTACATACTCCCCCCACTACAATAGATGTTGTCCTCAACGTCTGTCACAAAAATAATATCTCCCAAGCCTGAGAGCAGGTATTTGAGCTTAAAACTTGGATTTAGGCAAAGAAGAAGGAAAGACAGTAGAAAGACATTATAAGATTAACATTTGTAACACAATATGTTCACATCCGTAAACAAAACCATCCTATGACTGTACATAACCTCACTATCTATCTTGCTGAAAATCCTAACAGCTTGATAGGAGATCAAATGATTCCTGAAAAGGAAAACATATTAAACACACATGCAACCTATACAGTTTCAGGAGCAAAGTCTCATTTGAAAAAAATTAAACTCTCTTCCCATTATCTACATCAAAATAATGTTTAGGAGTCCATCCCTATATATACATTTTTTTCTTAAATAAAAGAAATCCGGCTAGCAAAAAGAAGTCCTTGGATTTGAAACACTGAGATGAGTATTCAGATCTTGACCATGAAGATCTCTATACACTGACACAAACTAACTAACTATCCCAAAGTTTTTTTTTCAACAATTACCAATAAAACCGGGGATCTGGCAATGTCAGTGTTTTTCCCAGTTTATCTACTGTAGTGATGAAATATACAACGTCATCTTTTCCGGGTCTGCAAATGACCACTTTGTCAGCATGAATGTGCCGACCATAGTTCCAGTGCATAAAACATCCACTGTAGCGTTCATCCATAGCAACAGAACATCCAGTTTTCCGGAAAGGCTTAGGCACAGACAAATAGTCCCAAACAGCTTCACTGTACCAAAGCTCCCGGTTAGCTTTAATCACTTGCATTATGTCCTGAGGGACATAAGGGAACTCCAAACCATATTCCGTAGCTACACGCTTGTTCAACATTCTCTGCAAACGTGCAAGTTTCGGTAAGGATCTATTTTTTCCCATACCAGGAGGCACACATGAATCCAATGATTTGCTCACCATAGACTTAGCCGGTGTCCGAAGTGAACTAGCAACTTTTGACAATGTCTCATTTACAGTGCTGTGTGGCTCCACACAAGGTGATGTCTTCCCAAAACTCAGGGCTGTCCATTCAGGGAAAATCATAGCAGAGGTGACATCTTCGCCCTGGGCCCATAACAGCTCCTGTGACATAGTCTCAAATAGGTCATCATCACCGGAGAGATCCGACATGGATTCTATCTCCGAATCTCCCAACTCTTCTGATGGCAGATATTTATTTACAGTCCCAGATACATTTCCCATCAATTGCTCACACGTTCCTGACGTGGACTTTGTTGAATCCAGGTCGGGTAGCCTCTGGGGTAGGCCTCGACCACGGCCGCGGGAAGCCTTCACATATCCCACCTTCCTCTGGACAGGTACAACAGGGATAGGTGTAGTGGACGCGGAAATCAAAGCAATGTCCGCTGATGAATCAGTAACAGCAGTGTCTCTCTCCGGAACATTCTCGGCAACAACAGGTAAAGTCACGGCCTGCCGTTCTCTTTCCGCAGGAGTAGCAGCTTCTACTGTGGCGACACCTGTAGCCCAGTCCATACGATAAACACGGAGCAACATGGTAGGTTGCTCCACCACAAACAAATATTCTCCACATTGCGGGCAGCGACCAAATGGACGGAGATGTATGGCCAGTCCTTCACATTTGTGGCAAATCATGCCCAGCCCTTCGATATCTCCGACGGTATAGAGAACAAACCTCCCCTGCGGCTTCAGACGAATACCGGTATCTGTAAGCAGGGTTCCGGTCAGCACAGTACTCGACACGGTGCTCGCAGGGAACATTCTTGGTCCCATAATTGGCTGCATCGCTGAAAAAGACATGGCCACACTCTGATCTTCTCAGCACGATCACGAGGCCTCTCTTCTTCTCTGGCGCCAAACACGTACACGTGTCCCATGTGGTATCAAGTAGGGTAGGCTCCTCCCACTTGTTCTTCTGATCACGTAGCTCCCGGGCTTTTACTGGCGCCCGCCGCCTACGCACTCAGAAATAAAGTCCTGCAACTTTTAACCTCTTCTTCTCCTGAGAAAATGACAAAGTCCAGCTCTCACCGTAAACTCCCGGTGAAACACCTCTCTAAGGTTGCGAGAATTGACGGCCAACAAATCCCGGAAGACGCCCCCACATGTAGCACTAACTCTCGATGGAGCTGCTGTTTTAAAGCGGGCTTGTTACCTTCACTCTCGATACCTCTGTTTCACCGGCACCGGGTCTAGGGTTCCGTTGAGTTTACTTCTGGACGATATAAGCACCAAACACTTGAGTAGGTTTTCCAATGCTTTAATGAATAAATAAAGGAAGTAACAGGAAAGAGGCAGAAGGAAAGCTGTAGGGAAGCTCAAATACCTTCCCTTAGTATTCTCCAGAACATTCTTAGTAATTGAACACTTGTAGTTGAATGCGCTCCCCTTATGGGATTCAATCTTTTCCCGCCTGGATAGACCTCTCTCGCTTGTCTAGCAGCCAGCACGTAGCACGAACAAAAGTCTCTGCCACAGACTTGTTTGGAATAAAACCCGTACGATCCTCTGCCACAGGATGTATTGGTTTGAATGTCAGACACAGTACTTGAACCTTTAAGCCAAAGCGGCAGTACTATGCGGTGAAACTACTTTAGGATACGTCCCCCAACCGAGTCACCAGGCCCCTCTCCAGACCAGCACTCTGCATGATCCTTCCATGATGGGTCCTCCCCTGGGATCTCCTCGGTTGTCCAGCTTCTTCACTCAGGATAGACAGCTCAGGACCATTCCTCTGCTGCTGTGGTAGGCCCCAGACAGGCTTCTGGGCCCACCTACACGCCGCAGCGATGTGGGCCTCCGGAGCGGAGGACCACGAGGTGGTACTCTTAACGCATACCTGTCGGCCAGGAGGGCCAGCAGGTGGCTGGAAATGAACCCCGAAAGATGGCGTCTGTCCCATAAATACCCTCTCCCAGAATGCAACTCAGAGGACCACCTCCACCGAGTTATCTCTGGGACAGAGGAGCACTCATACGCTTCAACACGTTGCTTTTCCAACACTGGCCCATGGTGACAACGACACCCACCGGCACAGTGTGGAACTACACGCAACGTCAGCCAAGCTGGAACAGAGGCAAATATAACTTCCTATAATAAATGACCCACTAGATTTACCTATTAGCGGTAGATAAAAATCTACCAGTGCTACATTTATTATTGTATTGGGGGTGCTTGACCTGCCACAGACAGGGCAGCTCCCTGTATTTGTCTATGAACAGGGGGAGGAAGTTGTGGTCATTGAAGCCATCCATTTTATCTGCAAGACACAACACAAGACAAACCCTAATGTCAGGCGAAACTTTGCTAATCTTGTTACAATATAGGCCTCAATCTAGAAGCAGTATAGGCCCAAGTTTAGATCTTACCTTCGTTATCACGATCGGCGCCTCCGATACTTTTTCCTCCGCTTACAGATCGTACGTACTACACACGCGTGTTACGCTTTATATAGACTCCGCATGCGTGAAACTCCGCCCGCCCCTGACGTTCTTTCTAGTCTATTCCCCGTCCCTTCTCGTTCGGTGCAGTGGGGGAAGAGCACATGACGGAGACACAGCAGGTGCTTGCTAATTACAGCAACGAAGAGGAGGAGGAGGAAAGCCCGGAGCCAGAAATGTCCTGATCTTGGAAGAGACGATTTAAGGCCTCAAATATGTCCTTTGGGGAGATGTTGGAGATGGTTGACATCCTGAAGAGGGCCGACTATGACGGGAAGTATGGACCTTACCCCAACCCCAATGTCAGAAAGGCCAAGATCATGGCAAAAGTAGTCAAAAGTCTGCAGAAGAATTTTGGGGTACGACAATCCAAGGATCAGCTCAGAAAGCGGTGGTCGGACCTCAAAATCAGGGAGCACGAGCAGTACAGAAGGATCAGGAGAGTGCTGCAAAAAAGTAAGCAGTTGTGCTGTGTTCCTATTCTTTATTTTTATTATGTTCGTGCTGCTCCATGTGCTTTTCTTTACTGTTGTACAGTTTAAAATGGCAACTTTCATGTTCATGGGCACATCGTTCCTTCGTATGAAACATTATTCTCTTAAAATAATTTTGGAGTCTAGATGGGTTTGTAACTAGAATGTAATGCAAACTAGATTCTGTGTAAGGAGAGGACACTCAGCAGCTGTTTACACATCTGGACGCTGGAGCACTAGTGGGGGACACCAGAACACCCTTTTTATTAGAGGGCCCACACAGGTGCTCCAGTGTATACTATAGGGGTGTCTCCATCTGTGAAGCTTGTACAAAACAGGTAAGTATTCAAGCTTGACAAAGGAAAACAATATTTCTTCATCTTGGAACTCTGCCAAAATAGACAATTGTACCCCACTTCCAAGCAATGTTTTTATATTCCTCTTTCTGTCATCAAATATCTGTGTGCTAAGTATACCTATTTTTTTTTACATAGGGGAGAAAAGACTCGGAGGACACCACTCAGCAGAAGAGACAACAGACCCCCCACTTCATGAAGAAGGCGAAATCCCCCAAAGCCAAGCAGAGGAGGAAGGAGACGTGGTGGAAATAGTCACCACAACAGGTGAGTGTCTGCGACCACAGGCTCAGGTAAGAGATGGATGCCGGAATATTTATAATACATGGTGTGTATTTGTTTCTCTATTTTTAGGTAATCATGATGTTGTGGATCCAGGTCATTTCACCGGTGAAAGTGCACAGATCCTGATCGGGGAGATCATGGGGTGTAATAGGGACTTGGAAAACATTCAGAAAAACATCAATGATGTTAAAAACAAAATGAAAAACATCATTGATGTTTTAGGGAGAGTTTAAAACACCTCCAAATCCCTTCCTTTTTTGTGGTATTTGTAAAGTAAAAAATGTTAACATTTTTTGCCATTTTATAGAAAGCCAAATTTTGAAGATGCACACAACATGTGCTATCTGCCATCACGGGAGATCAATGTAGGCGTTTTGGGGGTGCAACCCCTTCCTCAATAATAAAGTAGCTGAGAGGAAGAGGTTGCACCCACAAAACATGTCCCTTGATCCCCCGTGATGGCAGCTAGCACATGTTGACATTCGGCAATTTGTGTGCATCTTCAAAATTTGGCTTTTCCAGGGGTGACTTCACCCCATCTGAACGCAATATCAAACACAGTTTCTAAATACTCATGTCTGATATTGCCTTCAATTTATACAAAAGTTGAACTTTGTAAGTTCCATATTTGTGTATTTCTTGTTTGTTTGAAACATGCCTGTTTTACATTAAATGGACATTTACATATTTATTAATGTTACCGAAAAAATTGTTATACAACAAACATGGTGGTTTGTTTTAAAAACCTTTTAGAAATGCACATGTGATTGTGCTGGTATTAAAAAGATTGATAATCAAGAATGTGTGGATGATTGTTTCAATGCTCCTAAAATTTTGTTAAGGTAAAATTGGTGTTTTCAGTGACAATGGGGGTTATTTCCTAAGGGCAAATCCACTTTGCACTACAAGTGCAGTTTCAATGCAGGCTCAAGTGCACTTGTAGTGCAAAGTGTATTTTCCTTTAGTAAATAACACCCAACAGTGCTTTTTAAGGTTACACAATCATGACATTTTCAGGACTCCCCACATTTCTGTCAGGGTCAGCTAAAAGAAACACAAGCAGTAAATGTCACCGAAGATTTTAGTCGTTAAAATTATTTTTTTATTTTAAAAATGTATCAGACATTGTCTGGCATATTGAAGGCCCCCCTACCCGCAAAGTAATCAAGGTATCTAAGACGGACCTCAGGGCCACTCAGGGGGGGCAAGCCAGGACGGCCACTTTCAAGCGCCCTCAGGGTTGGTTCATTTACTTGAATTCCAGCCTCAGGCCCAACTGAGGCAGCATAGTTGGCAGAATTTCACCTTAAAACGTTGTGGAGAACACAGCACGCCAGGATGATATGATTCAGTTTATACTCCGACATGTGTATGGGTGTAAGAAATAGGCGGAACCAGCTGGCCATGATTCCAAATTTATTCTCCACCACTCTTCTGGCTCTGGTCAGCTGGTAATTAAAAACCCTGTGGTCTGGGGTGAGGGTCCTCATCGGGAATGGCCGCATAAGATGGTCCCCCAGCGCAAAGGCTTCATCAGCAACGAAGACGAATGGGAGTCCTTCCACATTGTCTTCTGGAGGTGGCAAGTCGAAGCTGCCATTCTGGAGACGCCTGTAGAACTCCATCTGGGCGATGACTCCACCATCGGACATCCGGCCATTCTTCCCCACGTCCACATACAGGAACTCATAAGTAGCTGACAACACTGCCAACATCACAACACTATTGAACCCCTTATAATTATAATAGTATGACCCCGAGTTGGGTGGTGGGATGATGTGGACGTGTTTCCCATCAGTTGCCCCTCCGCAGTTAGGAAAATCCCACCGCTGGGCAAAGTGGGAGGCCACAGTCTGCCATTCCTGTGGGTTGGAAGGAAACTGTGGAGTCAAACAAGAAAAATAAATTAATCATTTTGCACATAAACAGGGAAAGCAGATTATACACAAAGCTTTTAAGCTTTTATTTCCCCGATTAAGCAAATGTAAAATGTTTACAGTGCTATAAAGTCCTTTTTTTTCAAACTACAAAATATTGTAGATGTAGCACTGTCATAGGCTAACGATGCTAGATAAATTTAGCGTGGCTTGCTCTGTAGCCAGAGGAGCTGTCGTCTGCTGTTTTGGTCAGTTCTGGCTCCACAGTCTGGGCATTTGATTGCCCCTAAGTCTCTTGAGAACTTTCCAGAACTCGGGGCAGGGGAATTCAAATACCCAGACTGGGCTCTTACCTTACTCATAACTTGACCCTCCCTCCTAGATTGTAAGCTCTAACGAGCAGGGCCCTCTGATTCCTGCTGTATGGAATTGTATTGCAATTGTACTGTCTGCCCTCATGTTGTAATGCGCTGCACTGTCCATTCTTCCCTTGGAGGAAGGGGAACTGTGTGCTTCAGGGGCTGCTAAGCCCTGATGCCTTCCTGACTGGCTTCAGGACTACATCACAACACTATTGAACCCCTTATAATTATAATAGTATGACCCCGAGTTGGGTGGTGGGATGATGTGGACGTGTTTCCCATCAATTGCCCCTCTGCAGTTAGGAAAATCCCACCGCTGGGCAAAGTGGGAGGCCACAGTCTGCCATTCCTGTGGGTTGGAAGGAAACTGTGGAGTCAAACAAGAAAAATAAATTAATCATTTTGCACATAAACAGGGAAAACAGATTATACACAAACATTCTTGGCCAACATCAGTATAACATTTATTTTAGGGAGTATGTAAAGACAAAGGTATAAGGTCCACCTATCAGATTCCTCCTCCCCCCCATGGGCCATTTGTAAAATTTTATGGGGGGAGATGTTTTGGACAGGTAACCATCTCCACTTCATTGAGAGATGAATGCCTAAATAATGTGTATTACTTTGGCCAGCCCCACCTTACTTTACACTATTGGCAGCCCACTGGACAGGTAAGAAGTGTCATAATACAAAGAGATAAATACACACTGTACACATTTTAGCACATTTTGACATTCTGCTATTACCTATCAAGATAATAATAGGATACAAAAACTTTAAACAGTACCATTTGAAAGTATTCAGGCAGGCCCTTGCACTACATGCTTTGGGGAATTCATCCATAAATCTGACCACTAAAGAGGTAGGTATAGTGTGTATGGGTTTGGCAAAGTCAGTAGATAGAGGATTGTTATCAGCTGAGTTAGCAGTTGGGGGGAGGGTGGGTTCCAAATGATTTGGGGACACCAAAAAAAAAGCCTCTGCTACTCTGCCTGAATTTAAAGCACAAATCACATTTTTACACATTTTAGGGGGTGATTGGGGTAAAGCACTACTATGGAGCTGACAAAATACATTGTTAAGTGACTACACGAGGTGAATATAGGGCCAGGAGAGCATGCTGGGGAGGTAAGTGAAGGCAAATATGTATGAAGGACAAAAAAGAATTACCTAAAAATCCAGCATGCATGAGGACAAACGGGACATTCACAGCATATTACAATCATGGTAAATAGGGAATGAGGAAAGAAATACAATATATTATCAAACATTAAATACAATAAAATTTGATATTAAAGGATAAAAATCTTACCTTAATATACTCCTTCTGCAGGACCTGGATGATGGCAGAACAGGTCTCTGGGATAATGATTTCCAGAGCCTGGGGGGAGATGCCTGTCGAGAACTTGAGGTCCTGCAGGCTTCTCCCCATCGCTAAGTACCGCAGGGTGGCGAGGAGCCTCTGCTCCAGAGTGATGGCTTGCCTCATGCAGGTATCCTGCCTGCTGATATAGGGGGTCAGCAAAGCCAACAAACGGTGAAATACGGGGTCCGTCATCCTGAGAAAGTTCCTGAAATCGTCAGGATTATTCTCACGGATCTCACGGAGCAAAGGCATATGACAGAACTGGTCACGCTGGAGCAACCAATTCTTGGTCCATGAACTCCTCCCCACCCTGTTCATGGACTGGACTTGTGTCAAGATAAGGACCCCAAAACCAAGCCCCCGCACAGCACGAACTCTACGAGGAGTACGTATACGCAACATGGCTAGAAAACGGTCGGCTGCTCAGAAAGAAGTAACAGAACGCACTGAAGAACAGCAAGGCCTGTGAAGAGCGACCTGAAAATCAGTAACGAATGAACACGAACACAACGACAAGTCAATTGTACTCGCTGCACGCACTGAAGACCAGATACAAGCACAAACTGAACAGCAGAAAATGATCTGAAAACCACGAGTCTGAAAAAGCGCGAATCATCTCTCACCAAACTTTTACTACCATGAGATTAGCAAAAGGAGCCCAAAGGGTGCAGCTCTTGGTTCAGAACTGCCCTTTTCTAGTCTCGTCGTACGTGGTGTACGTCACCATGTTCTTGGCGATCGGAAATTCCGACAACTTTGTGCGACCTTGTGTATGCAAAACAAGTTTGAGCCAACATCCGTCGGAAAAAATTAATGGATTTTGTTGTCGGAATATCCGATCAATGTCCGATCGTGTGTACAGGGCATATGAATGAAAGTATCTTCCAATCAAAGCATAAAAAAATTGGTTGAAAGGAGACTGAAAGATGTGTGTCCAGGATTATCATCTGTGTCAGTCTAAGGTTTTCCAAATTACTTTATCATACAACCTTATCCAAATTTTATGAGTACATGCATCTTTTGTAAACCTACACACCTTTAAGTTTTAGTGCAATTCCAACTAAATTTAGTAAATTGATCATTTCTATACATGGATTCTTTGGTCTTCCCCCGCAAACGTTAAGCTTGGACTGTGAAAACCTAAATCTATGTCCAAATCCAGGTACATATTTCTCCTCCCTTGTCTGTTTTCTTTCCTAAATGTACATAATATAACTGGATACTAACATTTATAGGTAAAGTTGATCCAGGGAAAATCCGATTGCCTCCCGGGGGATCAGGAAGGAATTTTTTCCCCTGCTGTAGCAAATTGGATCATGCTTTGCTGGGGTTTTTTGCCTTTCTCTGGATCAGCTGTGGGTAAAGGGTTGGGTATATGGGATTGTACGATATTGTTTTTTATTTTTTTATTTTTATGGTTGAACTAGATGGACTTGTGTCTTTTTTCAACCTGCCTAACTATGTAACATGACTATATGTCTAAAAAGTCTAGGGCAACATTCAGGGACTCATTTAACCATTTGATTTTGGGGTCTTTTCCTCCCTTAAAGTATAAGTTCTCCTTTGTAAAATACATTTATTAGTTTTTTACCAGGAACCTGCAGAGCATTGCAACCGCCATCAGCAGATCACAGCTCTTGCATTCTGTCAGTGTAAGCTGTCTGCTTGTACCTCGTATGGGCAGGCAGTTACACACTGACAGGAAGCATCAATGAACTACCTAGAGAGCTCAACAGCACCCTGATAATTTATTGAGAACTACAAGCCAACAGCAGCAAAGGCTGTCTGTACTTGTAGTTCTCACATTCACAGAACTCTGTAAATGAATGACCCTGTGGATTGGGCTCTTTGTCACAATGGATGGACGGGGGGGATGTACGGGGATGTTGCAACAGTAACATGTAACATGTTACACCCTGAATATGTGTATAACGTGTAACATGTTACAAGAGGTGAACTTATCCTTAAATAATTTCAAAGATGTCTCGGTTCCCATATTATGCCATTCAGCATTTGTAGCCCTATTGTATTATACTGTATATTGTTTTTCAGGACAGCTGGGGGTATGAGATATGTATTGATATATTTTTATTAGGATTTCTTTATTAAAGAAATTGTAAAAAACATAAAAAATACACTTTTCTGTAGTTTTTCCCAATGCAACATGTGCATACAGTAGTTTGTGCACCACCAATTTCTGCCAAAGTCAATTAAAACTATACCACACAAGTGTGATTTCTGCGTAACATAGCGAAATGGTAAAGCTCAAAGTTAATGTTTTAGTTTTACTGTTGGAGACTGTATTCTCCATTCAACGTAGCATTGTGACGCACACAGGAAAAAAATAATTGGTTTGTACAAACTATTAGTATTAAGATAGGATCAGGTTGGCTTGGCAAGGGCACACTTTAACACAGTGGCTTATTTTTTGCGTGTTGCAACTGCAAGAATTCCAAATTACATTACTTTAATTTCTGCAATTATTTAATGCTCGCACAGTAAATGAAAATGTCACCCAGATCATCTGATGTCATTGTTGGGACCAGGGGATTATTCTGAAGAGGTAATATGTTTGTTTGTTTTTTTGAAGCCCGCTGCTTGTTTTAAGGCTGAGGGCTCTTGAGAGGTGTATTAATACAGAGCCCTGTGATGTTTTCAGGAAGCTATGTACATCTCCCTGCCAGCCCCTCCCACAAGCTATGTTCGCATTGTAAGGAGAAGCACAGAGACCTAGTGACAACATCACTGATTCTAAAAAAAAAATCTAAAATAGGCTATGCAATGAAGATGGAAAGGCTTTACTTAAAAGAGAGAGAGAGTTTTTAAAAAAAATTTTTTTTTTAGAATTATACTTACGTAGGTGGATGCAGCATTGGTCCAATGCTTCATTGGTCCCCCATCACCACTAACACTGAGAACCGAGAGATTGAATACTGCTGATTGCTTGTTTTTCACAGCTCTCTGCTCTGCCCTCCTGCACTCGCTGGAGTGCTGGGCTGTAGAGGGGATGTTAGCAGCCGGCTCAGGCTCTCAGCCGCTCACCGAGAGGCTGAGCCAGGTGGCGGTCCAGGCATGTGGGTGGACCCTGACTCTATTGTCGTGATCTTGCCTGAAACTGGACTGGCTCTGTGATGTCAGCCAACAGCTGCTTTCAGCCACTGTCTGCTGAAAAAGGGTCACAGGAGTGCAGAACGAACTGCATTCCTGTGATCCACAAGAGGAGTACAGCCAAAGGAGCTTTGGCTGTACGTCTCCTTCAGGAATTTTTATTTGCATGTTGATAAGGAGGTGGGGGGCAAGGAAATCATAATATAAGCAGGATAAACTTCATCTTTAAGAATTGTTACGCATTTATAAAGACTGGCATATGTAGAAACCACCACAGCTTTCCCACCACTGTGTCTCTTGCCTCTGTATGATACCATTAAGAATTCTACTATGCACACCTTTGCTATTTACTTTATAGCCACAATTCCAAATGACGCGTTCAAAAATTGGGCACACACTGTGGGTGTTCTATCACACTGCCAAAAAAGGCATGAAGACTAGTTTAGAAGTTTTCATTACATGCTATTTCAAAATGCCAAATACTCTATTTAAAAAAAAATGCGAGGCTAGTCACAGTTGTGCTGAATGCCCTCAGAGAAGATAAGCACCATTATTTTAGTGAGGACAGCACACTGCTGCTTACAAGCTAACTTATCTAAATTGAGCTATTCTGGTAAGCTTTTATTTCCCCGATTAAGCAAATGTAAAATATTTACAGTGCTATAAAGTCCTTTTTTTTCAAACTACAAAATATTGTAGATGTAGCACTGTCAAGGCTAAGGATGCTAGATAAATTTAGTGTGGCTTGCTCTGTAGCCAGAGGAGCTGACGTCTGCTGTTTTGGTCAGTTCTGGCTCCACAGTCTGGGCATTTGATTGCCCCTAAGTCTCTTGAGAACTTTCCAGAACTCGGGGCAGGGGAATTCAAATACCCAGACTGGGCTCTTACCTTACTCATAACTTGACCCTCCCTCCTAGATTGTAAGCTCTAACGAGCAGGGCCCTCTGATTCCTCCTGTATGGAATTGTATTGTAATTGTACTGTCTGCCCTCATGTTGTAATGCGCTGCGTAAACTGTCTATTCTTCCCTTGGAGGAAGGGGAACTGTGTGCTTCAGGGGCTGCTAAGCCCTGATGCCTTCCTGACTGGCTTCAGGACTACTCCCTCCCCTGGATCAAGCCCATAGCCTTGCTTCTACTGGGATTTGTAAGAAGAGCTAAATCCCGTGAGGTGCAGTTTATCTATGGTCCCCAGCTGTGGATGTTAAAACCTGTTCCATTGTGCCTAGTGTGCTATTCTATATTGTGGTCTTCAGCTGAAAAAACCCAGTCTGCTTCTAATAACTACCCAAACCTATATTGTGGTTGTGAGCTGTAGGAAACGTAAAATGTTCCAGTCTACTTTCTTGTCCTATCCATGCGCTAACATTCCCCTGGCCTACAGCTGGGAGTGATTATGAAGACTGTTGCTACTACCTAGTAGAGAGGTGCTTGTGCTAATTCTGTGTCTGATATTCTACTGGTCCACAACTGGGAGTAAAATACTGTGTTGCTGTCACCTAGAGAAGTGTCCTCCGCAACTTTGTGCCTAGACGTTTTAGAGTATTTCATACCAAACTGTTCTCGCTAGTTACAAGTTTTCAGCAATAAATTAAAAAAGACATCCCCTAGACTGATTGTTGAGCCAGAGTGAGTGAATTGTTGCTGTGTGTCTGACTGCCTTTGCACTAATTTGGGAGAAGAACCTGTGGAAACCAGCGGCCCTTTCAGAGGTGATCGCTACATAAACAAGACATAAAGTAACCACAGACTTAAAAAATAATTTCAGGCACCCCAAGCAGAAGGATTCAAAGAGTGTAATCAATCAATGGTGATGAAAGTAAAGAAGTACTGTACACCTTGTTCCAACTGCAAGTAAATCACCCTAGTCACTGGTGTCGTAGCCACTCAGTGCTGCAGCCTATAATTGAAGTTTTATTTAAACATATACAGTAGTCATATATTTTGTAGACCTATGGGTAAAACCTACCCAAGGTCATCAATACATAAAGGTGATCCTTGATTATGCCACCTGGTGCCCTGAAGCTAGTGTATTTCCTTAAAGAATGCTTTGTCCAAAACAATCACCCCTGAACTGTTCCAAACATTCACTAAAACTAAGGTTTCCACAAATAAATTCTTACTACATACTTAATTCTAGTACACCGTAGATATTATTTTCTTTGGTGTCTTTAATCAAGATTTCAATTAAACTAGCCTTTACATAGAAGCTATTTGGATGGGTATCTCCTCAGCAACAGCTTTGAAGACTGTACCCAGACCCCATTGGACTGAAAATTAGGTATGAGCCATATTGCAGTTTACCAATCCTTAACCACTAGCCGACCTACCTCCGTCATTATACTGCGGCAGGTTGGCTCTCCTGGGCAAACCACCATAGCTGTATGTCGGCCCTTTCATTAGACTTGGCAGATGCACACCCACCGCGTGACGTAGGAGCTGATTCACGTGCCCGGCGGCCGTGATGGCTGCCAGGCACCCGCGATCACTCCTGAGAGAGAAAGAATGGGGGATCTGTCAATGTAAACAGACAGATCCCCCATTCTGTCAGGGAGAGGAGAGAGATCTGCTGTTTCTAGTGATTAGGCAGTGTCCTCCTGCTGTTCTCTCCTTTCCCCCATGCCTCCTGGTCAGGATCCCTCCGTGTGTCATGAGAAGGGGTCCCTTCCTCACCCGAGCCCAGGCCTGAGTTCACCCCCCCTCAGACAGGAGGTCTACTCTCAAAGACCTTGAACAGCCTAAAATTCCATCTCCATCTTCCACCCTAACTCCACTGCCCCAGCTGAGCTGACCCCGAGTAATTGAGGGGCCTGCCCCCTGCCAACCCATCTGTTGGGCATTGATTAGGAAATATCAGCCAAGCCTGAATTTTCTAACACTAACAAAAATCCCAACATTAGCACTCTAGCCATGCTAGGGGGTGCTACATGTCCATGCACACATAGGCTTTTAGCAGCCTTTATTTGCAGGAGCTTTGAGCCTAGGTTCACACTGACAGCAGGATTGAAATCCTGCGAGTTCAGCTAAACTCGCACAATTTCATACCTGCATGTCAGTCTGACTTCAGGGGCGATTTCAGAGACATCTGTATGGTTTGCTGCACAGATGTCTATACAAATCATACCCCAAAGTCGCCAAAAGTAGTACAGGAAATCGACATTTCACTGATTCGGACGGTACATGTCAAATTGCATGCCAAATCGCATCAATGTGAACCTAGGCTTAGAGGCAGAAAAAAAAACCCCATTGCCAGTGCGTCCAGGATCAGCCAGTGAACATATTGGCTTTATTTACATATTTTTATACCAAAACACTTTTCTAATGCAGCATCTGCACAGTGATTGAGTAAAGTAACCAAACTGATATTTATAAAACAAGAATTGATTTAAAAAAAAAATGATCTAAGGCAATTTTTAATATTTTTTTATTGTCACCCACACAAGCACTTTCTTATAAATCACAGAGAAACAATTTCAGCTTTTTACAATCTCAGAGTTTCTCTGACCTTATGTCCTAGAAGCTTGTGACAGATTAGATTTAAAAGGTATTTTAGATGGAGTGTGGTACAGGCTATAGGATTCAGTACAGTCAGCACAAAAGCACCGACGATTGTTTGCTTGGTTTGGTGTATTCCTAAGGCTCTGTACCTCTGTATATCCATTTTGCAGGCTAAGTGACATTAGCGTAGATAAAAGAATTCTAAGTGCAAAATGTCAGTTAGGTGTCTTTCACATTATGATACCATGTGTAAGGGTATTTTTTTATGCATTCTGTATTCATTGATTTTTGCACATTTAACACATCAGACAGTATACTATAAAGCATAGGAGGACATCAGTTGTTCGCGAATAAACAGCCAGCATTTAGGGAATACAGCTATTGACACAGGATAAATTGAATAATCATTAAATAAAGTTCTTCAGGTCTGGCAACAAACACAAGAAATGCATCAACTGTAGAATTTCATAGGTTCCCAGCTTAGAGAAATCTTGGTCCTGGGCCATTTGAGTAGAGGTGATCCAGGACAATTGGTGTATAAAATGCTTTGCCAAATGTTTATTCCTGCTGCGTAGTTGAGGAGATTTGTCCCCAATGCCCAGGGGGATAGCTGCATTGCCCAGGATATAAAAAAGGGGCAAAAGGGATGGGGAAGGTCTGAGGCAAGTAAGAGCATTCCCGCTACATTGGGGCCAATAGTGGGGTGATTTAATGTGTCCAAATATGTGTGTCTAGGGGGGATAGGAGTAATGCACATATACAGGAGAGTGGGGGAAATGGCGCTACCCTGTGTGGCACAAGATGTTTAAATGTAAAGTGATAGGTTAATTCTAATTAGGCATAAAAAATAAATAAAATCCCAGTGTACATGTACCTGAAAAAAGTGCATATAAATCTATAAAGGTGTACAGGTCTTCTACCAGTAGGTATATGAATTATATCATAAAGTGAATAAGTGTTGTGGGTAGATGCGATTGGGCAGGGGTGCAATCCAGCCACACACAAATCTGAAAAGCACGTCTGCCCTCACCCATCCACACTAATCCTGCAATAACACAAAATATAAACCAATCCAGATCCCAGAAACTGACATTAGTAAAAAAGCATAATCCTATAAATGCAGATAGCTCCACATCTTAGTGCAGGTGAACATTGATAATATATTAACCAACCAACAGACCATGCGTACAATATCCACGGTGCTTAATTAATATGTGAGTGTTCAATAATATAGTCCAAGTCCAAAAGATATGAACTAATTTGTGAAAAAATGTTTGCCATAGGCATAAGATATACCGTATATATATATATATATATATATATATATATATATATATATATATATATATATATAAAGGTGATCAAACAAAACGTAGTCTCAGATTCCAAACATAGATTCCAGTGACTTCTGTGCACAGCAGGTATGGTGGCTTGGTGCTCCCCCAATGTGTCCCCACTCACCGAAAGTAGTTACCCCTGCAGGGGTAGTAGGCATAGAGTGGGCAGCTATATATAGATCTTCCCCTTAGATAGCCGTGTTGGTCCTCTGCACCTCCGTCACCCCGTTCCTTTATTTTATAGACTTCCAGCACATATTCTGAATCAGGGTTCCTCGGGTTTCTTCACCGCAACAAGCGGCACGATCCTCACAGGAAAACACAAGGGGCTCCCACAGTGTAGTATAAACGATTTATTAAAAGTAGCATATATAAAAACACTATCCGGCGGTAAGACAATAGGCAAGGACGCATGCAGCGGTACAAGTGGGAAGCTAGTCCGTAGCGTGCGTGCCAACTGCGTTCCAAGCCGAACCTTCCGGATATGACGTAAGAGCGTGGCTCCGCCTTACGCATTTCATCATATGATGTTCTCAAAGGCGGTGTCATCACTCCACGCTCCACATATCATATAGACAGGCGGACTCCGTACCACCTCCCCTACAATTGCATTGAACAAATCAGCAATTAGAGGCGGCTGCAAGTAGGCCGGCCAGGGGATAGTGTCTAAGTACGTGGATGAGGCCGCTTAGCTATATGCATAAACAGACAGAGGTGGTATCAAACATGGCAGATGAAAAACTTTTGCGTATGTATATATAAAAACATGTTAACGGGTATATATAGTCATCCCTTAATACCAGACCATATGGGTGAACCTGCTAAAAATATGGATCATTACGAGTACGCACCTAAAAAGTTAAATGCACTCAGAATAGATATAAGATATAAAGTAAGATAAAATTAAAAAATATATAATAAAAAATAATAATTAAATCTAGAGGAGACCAGCCATACGGGGTATTAGATCAGTCCAAAGCTAATATCAATATAAATAAAGGTTGACCAAAAGTATGTGCATACATTGAAAAACTAATCAACTAGGATCCCTAACGACAGGGACTGTAAGGGCCCTCAATAAAATTAAAAGGGCTAGCTACACGTATTAATTGCCTGCCTTCCGAGAAGGAGAAGGACCATTAAAGATGATATGTTATCATTACATATACTGAGTAGAGCATAAACTGACCATATGGTATATGAAGATGCGTATATGATAATACAAAGCAGAAAATAAACATATTGGATGGAAAAACTGGAAAGTTGATGAAGAACTAGTTGTATAACATAAAGGACTAATTAGACAGGTCAATTGTCCATACAGTAAAACCTCCCTCATATGATAAATTAAAATCATCGTGGGAATACCCACATTTGATTTGGAGAGGAGGTCTACTACATCCCGAAGAGATATAATTCAATGGGGTGATAATAAACATTACTCGCTGATGTAAATGAACTAGTTCTAAATTAGCATAATGCATTGACCTTCAGATTACTACAGATATTCCTACATCCACTATGCCCTAACACACTACCCACTAGTTGTGAATGGATGGGTGTCACCGTATTTGTTGATATTTAATCCTTATAATAGGAATGCCCAAATATAAGATTACTATCCCTAAGCCTAGTATACACTACGGAGCATAACTATGTATCTCATCATCTTCCTGATATTCAGGGGTTTGCTATAAAGCAGTTCAGGTCAATGTCTAAGTTCAATCCTTTAGGGGCAAGGGATCCTAGCTGGTATATCCAGCTGGTTTCATTCCTGGAGATTAGGGTTCCCCCCCTCCAGTGTTCTTGTACTAGATCAATTCCATAAAAAATGAGCCCACTTGGATCTCTATGGTGGGCCTCAGCAAAGTGTCTTGACAGGTTGTGATTGGGAAAACCTTTTCTTATGTTTTTAATATGTTCCCTTATGCGAACAAAAAGGGGGCGGGTAGTTCTGCCCACATACTGGAGGTGGCAAGGGCATTCAATAATGTATGTGACGTGTGTACTCCGGCATGTGATTAACTGGTTAATGTGATATTCCTTATGGTCAGTAAGTGATTTAAATGAGGTCTTCTTTCTAGGTTGCCTTTTGCTAACCTTATAGGGTAGACATCTTTGACATCTGAAAAACCCCTTAAGATCAGGAAGGATTTTGATCGGTTCTTGGGGGGTCTATAGCATTAAGGTTTTCCCAATCACAACCTGTCAAGACACTTTGATGAGGCCCGCCATAGAGATCCAAGTGGGCTAATTTTTTATGGAATTGATCTAGTACAAGAACACTGGAGGGGGGGCAATAGGGAAACCCTAATCTCCAGGAATGAAACCAGCTGGATATACCAGCTAGGATCCCTTGCCCCTAAAGGATTGAACTTAGACATTGACCTAAACTGCTTTATAGCAAACCCCTGAATATCGGGAAGATGATGAGATACATAGTTATGCTCAGTAGTGTATACTAGGTTTAGGGATAGTAATCTTATATTTGGGCATTCCTATTATAAGGATTAAATATCAACAAATATGGTGACACCCATCCATTCACAACTAGTGGGTAGTGTGTTAGGGCATAGTGGATGTAGGAATATCTGTAGTAATTTGAAGGTCACTGCATTATGCTAATTTAGAACTAGTTCATTTACATCAGCGAGTAATGTTTATTATCACCCCATTGAATTACATCTCTTCGGGATGTAGTAGACCTCCTCTCCAAATCAAATGTGGGTATTCCCACGATGATTATAATTTATCATATGAGGGAGGTTTTACTGTATGGACAATGGACTTGTCTAATTAGTCCTTTATGTTATACAACTAGTTCTTCGTCAACTTTCCAGTTTTTCCATCCAATATGTTTATTTTCTGCTTTGTATTATCATATACGCATCTTCATATACCATATGGTCAGTTTATGCTCTACTCAGTATATGTAATGATAACATATCATCTTTAATGGTCCTTCTGCTTGGAAGGCAGGCAATTAATACGTGTAGCTAGCCCTTTTAATTTTATTAAGGGCCCTTACAGTCCCTGTCGTTAGGGATCCTAGTTGATTAGTTTTTCAATGTATGCACATACTTTTGGTCAACCTCTATTTATATTGATATTAGCTTTGGACTGTTCTAATACCCCGTATGGCTGGTGTCCTCTAGATTTAATTATTCTTTTTTATTATATATTTTTTAATTTTATCTTACTTTATATCTTATATCTATTCTGAGTGCATTTAACTTTTTAGGTGCGTACTCGTAATGATCCATATTTTTAGCAGGTTCACCATAAGGTCTGGTATTAAGGGATGACTATATATAACCGTTACCATGTTTTTATATATATACATCCACGTACTTAGACACTATCCCCTGGCCGGCCTACTTGCAGCCACCGCTAATTGCTGCTTTGTTCAATGCAATTGTAGGGGAGGTGGTACGGAGTCCGCCTGTCTATATGATACGTGGAGCGTGGAGTGATGGCACCGCCTTTGAGACCGTCCTATGATGAAACACGTAAGGCAGAGCCACGCTCTTACATCATACCCGGAAGGTTTGGCTTGGAACGCAGTGGGCACGCATGCTACGGACTAGCTTCCCACTTGTACCGCTGCATGTGTCCTTGCCCATTGTATTACCGCCGGATAGTGTTTTTATATATGCTACTTTTAATAAATCGTTTATACTACACTATGGGAGCCCCTTGTGTTTTCCTGTGAGGATCGTGCCGCTTGTTGCGGTGAAGAATCCCGAGGAACCCTGATTCAGAATATGCGCTGGAAGTCTATAAAATAAAGGAACGGGGTGACGGAGGTGCAGAGGACCAACACGGCTATCTAAGGGGAAGATCTATATATAGCTGCCCACTCTATGCCTACTACCCCTGCAGGGGTAAATACTTTTGGTGAGTGGTGACACATTGGGGGAGCACCAAGTCACCATACCTGCTGTGCACAGAAGTCACTGGAATCTATGTTTGAAATCTGAGACTACGTTTTGTTCGATCACCTGTATATATATATATATATATATATATATATATATATATCTTATGCCTATGGCAGACATTTTTTCACAAATTAGTTCATATCTTTTGGACTTGGACTATACTATTGAACACTCACATATTAATTAAGCACCGTGGATATTGTACGCATGGTCTGTTGGTTGGTTAATATATTATCAATGTTCACATGCACTAAGATGTGGAGCTATCTGCATTTATAGGATTATGCTTTTTTACTAATGTCAGTTTCTGGGATCTGGATTGGTTTATATTTTGTGTTATTGCAGGATTGGTGTGGATGGGTGGGAGCAGACGTGCTTTTCAGAATTGTGTGTGGCTGGATTGCACCCCTGCCCAATCGCATCTACCCACAACACTTATTCACTTTATGATATCATTCATATACCTACTGGTAGAAGACCTGTACACCTTTATAGATTTATATGCACTTTTTTCAGGTACATGTACACTGGGATTTTATTTATTTTTTATGCCTAATTAGAATTAACCTATCACTTTACATTTAAACATCTTGTGCCACATAGGGTAGCGCCATTTCCCCCACTTTCCTGTATATACTCTTATAGGTCCCCTTGGGAACTAATTAGGGGAGGCTGCAGCTCTTTTTCCTAAGCGCGGATTTTTATTATACCATTTAGGAGTAATGCATAGCTCCCAACTGTCCCTGGTTTCGAGGGACTGTCCCTGATTTGGAGCAATGTCCCTCTGTCCCTCATTCCTCCTCATTTGTCCCTCATTTTGGTCCGATCTCTATAGTTGTATATAAAATGTACTTTTTATCTAGCAAAAAGTGTTTCCCAGAGCTAAACCTTTCATCCAATTTCTAAATTTCTACATTTGCAAATTTTAAAAGCCAATATAAAGGAATAGTAGTGGTAAAAAAAAAGCCCTTGTGGATTTTGGTAAATTTTTTTTGGTCAATTCTTTTAGGGGGTGTGGTAGGGGCGTGTCCTATGCCTACGAACATTTGCTAGTAGGTGTCCCTCATTCCCAGCTCAAAATGTTGGGAGGTATGGTAATGATCTTGTTAGTAGTAGGGTGTAACATGTAACCCCCGCTGTGACAGCGGGTAGGGGGTTCTTCTCACTGCACCCGCTTTTTTTAAATTTAAAAGGAGAGCAGCCATGTAGGGCTCCACCCACACGGCCGCATCATTCACTCACAGAGCTCTGTGAATGAATGAACTACAACTACCATCTACAATTGTACAGATGGCTTGTAGTTCTTAATGAACTGCAAGGTGCTGCTGAGGACTGAGACGGTCACAGACCTTCCTGCTCTCCAATAACTGTTTTCCAATATGAGAGGTATGGGAAGAGAGCTACACTGTGACAATACAAGAGCCTGACATCGCACCCATGATCTGTGGCTTGTGATTGCAATACTCTGCAAGCTGCAGAAAAAAATAATAAAAGCGCTTTTTTTTTTTTTACACCTTCCCATCCACGAGAGGGTTTTTTGGGGCCAACCAGACATTTCAGAAAGTAAGACAGGAATAAGAGGTTTAAAACTGAGGTGGAACAGTTAATTAGGATCCTTGGAGAGTTGAATTCCCAGATACCTAATGCGAAACTTAGCCCATTTAAATGGGAAGGCAGTTTGCAAATGTTAGTGTTCGAAGGAAGAGTTCGGTTCAAGGCTTCTGACTGTAAAATAATATGAAAGTTCGATAACCAAATTTGGAAAACTCTTCTACAAGATTTGGAAGGGTGGTTTCTGAGTTATTTAGGAAAAAGAGAAGGCCCTTTTTGTATGGAAAGGCCTAGTGTACATGCTTTCCAATCTTAATTCCATCAATGTTTTGGTTTGCCTGGGCATTTAATGCCATTTTACCGAGTGACTACGGAGATGATGGTACGGGCTCTCTGCTGGTGTAGGGCCTTAGCTAGGAGTTTGCTGCAGTGGTTTCCATTTTGATAATATGACTTCTTGCATCTGGTCAACATTGCCTACATTCCCCATGCATAGGGATCCTACAGCATGCTAGATCTGCTAAAACATCTGGGATTTGATTGCGTTTATGTAAAGTTTCCAGGTAGTGTATCTGTGTAAGTAGTTTGCTCATTTATTGGCTACTTTGCTTTTTTAGTTGTGAGTAATGTTTAATCAGCATGTCTCTTCTATAGGCATTGTGAGCTTCTCATTAGGTGTGTGGGAAAGCTTCCAGGAACTGATTGGGGTTAAAATACAAGGATAGCTCGCTTTCTACATTTTTTTAACTTAAGGGTCTTGTAATAAGGGTTCATTGAGCCTCCAATTAGAAGATAGAGCTGTTGCTGGGCCTAAACAAAGCTTAAAAGTGATTAGCACATGATCCAAAATGGTAATATCCCTGCTATCTGTGAGAAAAATCATAGGGAGGTGGCAATGTTTGACCCAAAGCATATCAATTTGAAAATATGAATTGTGCATGGGTGAATAAAATGTAAAATCTTGTTTGTGGAATGTTGTACCCGCCAGTTGTCTATAAACAGGTGAGGATCTGGGGCTTTACAAATACGTCTGTGGGCCGCTGCTGAGAGGTGGAACTGTAGGCATCAACAGATGGCTCGAGAACATAATTAAAGTCCCCACCCTAATATGATGACACTTTCTGCAAAGTCTGCCAAGGCTTCTAAGGCAGATTCAAGGAAAGAGATTTGGTTTTGATTGGGGACATAAAACTGTCACTGTTTGTGACTGAAGTTGCCCTTTAATAAAAAGTAATTGTTCTCCTTTGTCCTCATATTCTGCTATGGTGGTCCAGGGAGCATTTGCTGCTATAAGATGGAAGACTCCTGTGGAGCACTTGTTGGAAAGACTTGGGATACATGGTTAGAAGCAAGATGCATTTCTTGCTAATTGAAAGCTAATTGAAATTTTGTTTATGTAAATCTGTCAAGATGTTTTTTTCTTGAATATTTAGACCATTCACATTGAGACCAGGAAGGGTGAAGCTAGGGGAAAAATTTAAAGTAAAAGAACAGTAAGAGAAAACAAGCAGAAACAGAGAGGATATGAGGATATCCCTTAGAAAATGTAAATGAGGGGAAAAAAATCTGAGACCCTGTTGCACACTAGCTGGGAATCAGGGTAAACCTAGACAGGGGAAGGCTAAACCACGGAGGGTAGGAGCTACAGGAGGTTTGACCTATAGAACTTATGGACATGAATAAAGTCAGCATGAGTTAATGGGTCACAGTGCTCAGTGAACGAATGTCTCATCCAAAAAGGCTATGCATTAAACATCATTACTCCAGGGCCATGGCAGAGAGAAAGTAAGTTCAGTGAGCATTAAGTAACCTTGAATGCTAAAAGGACAGAAGTACAGTATATAGAGACCCACAATAAAGTATCATGTAGAGGAGTCATCTAAGTAGTGGCTTAGGACTCCCCTATCAGTGGACTCTGCCTAAGGAACCCAGAGGGTAAACTATGGCAGTGAATTGACCCTCTGGGAGGACGAATATCGCTAAATAAACACCATTCACATATTATAACAAAACTTTGAAACACAAAAAAATCTCAGGTGGGATTCAACATAGCCAAAAAAGAAGTGAGCAGAAGAGCAAATTTTCCAGGAAGCCAGACCAAGCTGTAATGACAGCATAAAAATTAACCCAATAAAGTAATAGTCTTCCAGAGGAACAAAGGGACCTATTATAGGTCGATTACAGCAGCATGGCGGGGCGAGTAAGAGAGTGCCTAGCATATGTAGGGATTGTAGTATCAATTATCAAGTACCTCCTTGGCTGACCATACATGATTCTTTTTTTTTTTCTTTGTTCAACCAGTGAGTTAAATAAAAAAAAAAGAAAAATAACCAATTCTCCCATCCACCGGTGGACGGGGGATCACTCCCCCTGCACTATTGCATTCTGTAGGTGGAAGCCTTCCCCGCCAACAAAATACAATAATCAGTGTTGCCGCCTAAAGCCAGTGGCACTGATCATTAAGGAAAAACCTGGCAGGCTGGTTGTACACAAGCCGATTGACAATTCCTGCTGAACTGGCTGAGTTTCGAACCATGATTTTCTGGATTTAGGAGTCTTGTAGCTCTGATAAGTATAGAGACACTACTTTCTTGGTATATAAGGACATTAAGATCATATTGAACCCAAAAAAAGGGGTATTTGACACCAAGACAGGGTGAGGAGTGGAGAATGGGGCCACTTAATTAGCATTTAAACAGATATTAACAGGTTCTCAAGGTGTAGAGAGGGCAAAAAAGGCCACACCATCCCCAGTATGGGTGCCCTGAAGATTAGTCTAGTAGATGCAGTACAGGAATCCTCAAACATCCAGAAGCGAGATCCAGCATGAAGGAAGGTAAACTCTCCTTCAGTAAATGCGACAGTCTAGGACACATGTATCAAACACAAGGCCTGTGGGCAAGATCCGGCCCTCCAAGCTATTTCATGTGGCCCTCGCATCTCTCCTGCAGCGGCACCCCCTAATCTCTGCCCTCACCTTGTCTCTGCAGTCGGCAACAGAGAGGAGGAGAGAACTCCTCTGCCAGATCCTGCACTTCTCCCTGCAGCCGTGGAGAAGCGCGTCTCTGCCTCCCTCCCCTTTTACCATCTCAGAAGGGAGGTGTACAGAACTCTTCTTACAGATTCTGTGCTTCCCTGTGCAGCCGCAGCACCTCTTCATCTCCATCTCCCCTGGTCTCGGCATTCAGCAGACTACAGCCTCCCTCTGGTCCTCCTCCAGACTCTGCATTTTCTGCTTCCCAGCTCTGCCACCAGCTTCTTCCCAACAGCACAAAGTAAGGGGGTGCACTGCATTGTAAGAGAGTGTGGGAGACTCTTGACTTCTGATGTAAGGAGGAGTGGGTTGCTCAGGACATCCACCGGCCCTTTGAGGGCAACCATAATGCTAATGCGGCCCGCAATGAAATTGAGTTTGACACTCCTGGTCTTGGGGAACAATCAACATCTAGTAAATGGTCATAGACCCATGCTTGTGTCTGAAATGGGGTTCAGATATTTACAGTGCCTTGAAAAAGTATTCTACCCCTTGAAATTTTTCACATTTTGTTGTGTTACAACCAAAAACATAAATGTATTTTATTGGGATTTTATGTGATAGACCAACACAAAGGGGCACATAATTGTGAAATCGAAGGAAAATGATAAATGTTTTTTTTACAAATAAATATCTGAAAAGTGTGGCGTGCATTTGTATTCAGCCCCCTTTACTTTAAGTCACCTAATTAGTAACTAGAGTCCACCTGTGAGTAATTTTATATCAGTATCAATACAGCTGTTTTGTAAAGCCCTCAAAGGTTTGCTAGAGAACCTTAGTGAACAAACAGCATCATGAAGGCCAAGGAACACACCAGACAGGTCAGGGATAAAGTTGTGGAGAAGTTTAAAGCAGGCATTAGGTTATAAAAAAAATCTCAAACTTTGAACATCTCATGGAGCACTGTTCAATCCGTCATCTGAAAATCAAAACAGTATGGCACAACTACACACCTACCAAGACATGGCTGTCCACCTAAACTGACAGACCGGGCAAGGAGAGCAGTAACTCTAGAGGAGCTGCAGAGATCCACTGCTCAGGTGAGAGAATTTGTCCACAGCACAATACAGGACATTAGTCGTGCACTCCACAAATCTGGCCTTTATGGAAGAGTGGCAAGAAGAAAGCCATTGTTGAAATAAAGCCATAAGAAGTCCCACTTGTAGTTTGTGAGAAGCCATGTGGGGACACAGCAAACATGTTGGAGAAGATGCTCTGGTCAGTTGAGACCAAAATTTAACATTTTGGCCTAAAAGCAAAATGTGGTGGAAAATGAATACTGTACATCGCCCTGAAAACACCATCCCCACCGTGAAACACAGTGGTGGCAGCATCATGTTGTGGGGATGCTTTTCTTCTGCGAGAAAAGGGAAGCTGGTCAGAGTTGATGGGAAGATGGATTGAGCCAATAACAGGGCAATCGTAGGAGAAAACGTGTTAGAGTCTGCAAAAGACTTGAGGAGGTTCATCTTTCAGCAGGACAACGACCCTAAACATACAGCTAGAGCTACAATGGAATGGTTTAGATCAAAATTTATTGATGTATTAGAATGGCCCAGTCAAAGTCAAGACCTAAATCCAATTGAGAATCTGTGGCAAGACTTAAAAAGTGCTGTTTACAGATGCTCTCCATCCAATCTGACAGCGCTTGAGCTATTTTGCAGAGAAGAATAGGCAAAAATGTCTCTCTATATCTCTAGATGTGCAAAGCTGGTGGAGACAAACCCAAAAAGACTTGCAGCTGTAATTGCAGTGAAAGGTGGTTCTACAAAGTTTTGACTCAGGGGGGCTGAATACAAATGCATACCACACTTAGATATTTATTTGTAAAAAATTTTGAAAACCATTTATCATTTTCCTTCAGCTTCACAATTATGTGCCACTTTGTGTTGATCAATCGCATAAAATCACAAATAAAATACATTTACGTTTAATATGACAAAATGTGGAAGATTTCAAGGGGTATGAATACTTTTTCAAGGCACTGTATTTATTTTTTGTGTTGGTTATGTTAGTATTGGGTAGGTGTATTCAATGTGCCCCCCCCCACAGGCCATACATGACACATAAAAAGTATAGTTCATAAAGAAATTGTCGAGCAATGTGGCATGCCATACAGATTGTCTCTTTTGCATAGTTAAAATGATAAACTAGGATCAATTTAGGGGTGTCATCTCACTCAAAAGCAAAGATATCCTCTAATTTACCAAGTCAGCCATCCAGACCCACTTTTTCCAGGATTTGAAGAGTTTTTTCCCTTGTAAGAAGTGTTTGGTCTGTTCAATGAACCAGTTGGGGCACCAAAAAGCTGTTACTTTTTTGCATCCACTGTCACTTCTAGGACATTTTCTATCAAATTGTTTATTACTTGTGTCTCCACTAATGTCTTTTATTTTCTGCAATGCCCTTGTGGCTTGAAATATGTGGGGGGATCACAAGATACCTTGAGTATTTGATTCAACTAACACATAGGAAATATTAGTAAGGGATCCAAGGGTCATAGTGTCCCTAAGCACTATGCAGCATGTCATAACATGAATCCTGCGGGTACCCTCTTCTTGAGAAGAGACAAGTACACCTCCCATTAGAGGGGTGGTGCTGTGTGAAGAGGGGTGTCTCAATTAGAAATATATTGAATCCATGAGCCATGGGTGCTTTCACCTATGGTATGAACCTGGAGTGGGACATTTATTAATAGTGTGTGACTTCCCACTCCACACTCTTTGTGACCTTCTGGTTCATTACATTCTTTTTGTTTTGTTGATTTACATCCCTCTGATCCCATTATTTTGTCATATTGTTTGTGGACTTAAAGTGTTACTAAACCCACAGCAGTAAAATTCCAGAGCATCAGAATGTAATGCAGGGGGTCTACTTGTAAAGTTGGAGCTTACCATCAGCTTTCCTGCAGGTTAGTTGTACTTAGCCATAGACACCACCTCTGCGGTGCAGGTAAACTGCAGCATATCAGTGTGAAAGCAGCCTTATAGGGGGCTCAGAACAGTGAGGGTTCATTTACATTTGTAGTCTGGGGGTGGTAAAACCAGTGGAGTGGCCCCATTTACTTGAATGGGTCCCAATTGGCAGGTGGTAGCACCCACCAAAAGCAACAGGGGGTTTAATTTTTGCTGCAGCATGTGTACACCTTTGGCCGCTACTGCCTGAACTGGAATCCTATTCCAAACATTTCAGTTACATACCTAACATCATGCATTTAGGGTTGCCACCTGTCCGGTTTTCTCCCGGACAGTCCGGGTCTCTACAGCAATCTCTTTCTCCCATATGTCCCAGAACTCTGAAGTGGACACACCTGATGGTTGTTCTCCTCCATCACTGGCAGGTGATCCTCGACCCTCTCCGGCCTTCCGAACGTCTTGCAGCTGCAACATGCATAGCATGCATAGTCCTGTGAGCGGGTAGATGTAATACCTTGACTCCCACTGCACCAGCCCTGAGCGGGTTAGTGGCTCCCCACAGTGATCGCACAGGGCCCAGGCATTGACTCCAATTGTAGGTAGCTGGCACCTGGGGCACAGCATGCATAACCGCTCCACTCCTCCGATCACCCCCAAAGCAAGTCCTCCACAGAGCTCCATTTGGATGCCAATGTCAACTAGCACCCAGTCCTGCTTCTCAGGTAGCCGCTGTAAAGCGGGTATCCTCCGATCACCCTCCACCATCTTCCTTGGCCTTGTGTCTGGTGCGCAACACGCTGAGTTCTTTTCTGTCCTCTTCCGGGGTGTGACTCCGCCCATACGCTCGTTGGTTCAGTGTGTGAGGAACTGTAAGCAGGCTTCAGACAGTGTGCGCTGTAATGACACCTGGTGGCAGGTGCTGATGATTTGCAGGCACTGTTTTGGTTTAGTTTTAAAACTGCGTTACAGAAGAACTGAAGGCAGGCAAACTGTACAGCGATTACCATTAACATAGTAAAGTCTGTCCTGTGATATCCTACTGTGTGGGACTGACCGTACAGCATCCTGTCAAAGACACCCCCTCGTTGCATACCGTTACTAGGGGCAACAGTAGACATCCACAACTCCTTTCACTGTGTTAAGAAGGATTAATAAAGTCAAACAATTCTTTTTTTTCTCTGCAATGCAGTGTAAAATGCCCATGCCATGCAGACATATTTGTAATCCGGAGAGCGATTGCTCGCCGTGGTTGCCACGGGTGATAGCACATGGTTACAGTCACTGGTTGCAGGACTTATCACGGTGGTGAGTGTCCATTAAGACAACTGTCCATTAAGAGTGTCCATTAAGACAAGTGTCCATGATGCCCCTGCTATCATGCAGGGGCATGATGGCAGTGCTGATCCTGGACGGTTGCTATGGACAACAGCACTTGGCGACAAGTTTGAATTCGGTTGCTATGGGCAACGACATGTGGCAAAAGTCAATTTTAAGAGCAAACATAGTCTTTACCTTATTGTACCCCAAACTTAACAAAACAGGCAAAGTCCCCCCTGGCTTTTAGCAGTTGCTAGGGGCGATGGCCAGCAGGTTAATGGTGAAGGCGGATCTCGGTGGGACCTCCAAATGCAGCGGTGTAGTTGCCACTAGTAACAGACATCCACCAATTCACCCCGCTGCCAGACTCCCAAACATCACTTGCAGAGACAATGAACAGTCTTTAGCTGGTTTTGTTTTTTGTTTATTGGGGGGGGGGGTACAACTTGGTTGGGGAATAGGGTATATGGGATGCCCATAGGATAGTTCATTTGCCATCATATTTTAAAGATTGTAAAAGTTAGCACACAGTTAGAGTCAGGAGAGATAATGTGCATTCATTTATGACTATGATCTTTCCTCCTGCATCGCCATGCAGACTGTTGCTTCTCCTCTGCTTAACTCTCGCAGACTATTGCTTTCCAGGCGTTCCCCATCCATTACCGTGTAAGGGATGAGGACATCACTTTTGACCGTGTAAGGGTGATGTTCCAAGAACTTCTCTCCTCCTGCACAAATATTATCAGCTCTCCTTTCCTCCTGCAAAAAAGTAATGTCACATCTTCTTCAGAAAGCTAGAAGGACCCACTCTGAATAAATCCTTTAAGCTGGCTCTGGTTGCTGTTCCCAGCCAGCCCAGCTTGCAAATCCTGTGCCCTCAGGCTACATCGATTTGACACATATCCCCACAGTCTCTCCTCTGATCCAGGACTCCCCATTATTGACTGTGTAATGATGAAGAGTTTGCTGATGACCGTGTAAAAGCCAAGTTCCCTCACAGACTTCCTGGCACATCCAGCCCTCCACTGTGGTACTCACCAACCTTTCTCTGCCCTAAGTCCTTGATGGAGAACTTGACCGGACCATACGTTCCGACAGCTTCACCTACCCCTCTGCTCCAGGAGTTCTTTATCAACGACCGTATGATGAAGACATTGCCAACGATCGTGTAATGGCAAAGTTCCTTCACAGCTCTCCCTGGGCCTCTTTCTGCGATCGGTACACCCCCCCCCAGATGGGGGTGCCCTCCTGCTGCTGTCTAGTATTCCAACCTCCACTTTACTCAGCCAACAACTCTCCCCAGTGGCATGTTACCTCAGCTTATATAGGAGGCCCACCCCCTGCCAATTCCAGTTGGGGATCGGCCAGGGCTCCCACACAAGCTGCCTGCCACTCCAGTCCTAGGCCCTGCCCCTCTTCCAGAACATTCTCCCTGGAAGCAGGGGAGGCACCTCAGAACTAGAGCACAGGTGGCCACATCCACTGCTACTCTGACCACTCCCAGCCCCCAGATCAAAACAGACAGGCCTAGCTTGCAGCATAGGCCTGCCTAAATTTGCCTGAGCTGACAGTTTTCTAGTAAAACCCTATTACTAGTACCTACCTATTGTTAGAGGGTACTACATTAATATCAAAATGTAAACAATAAACACAAATACCCAGCTCACTCACCAGCCAGCCTGCAAAAACTGAACTAACCCTGTCTAACAGTTCATGTTAAAAACAAGGGGTTTCGTTTGTACACATTTGCAAATACATACGTAAGCTGCAGTGGTCACGCTATGGCACCCTAGTGTACTGCAGTCCTAACTCTATACATTTTGAGAGTCTCTCAAGTTGAAGTACATATATAATAATGGATAGATTAAGGCCAGGTATGCACAATGGACACCCAACAAAATGCCTTAAAGGACAGGTGTTAGCTTGAAGGAGTGGTCATTTTTTAGGCAGACAGCATTTACATGCACACTGACCTAGGTATTGCACACATTATATGATTAAAAGAACTGAAACGCAATTATTAAAACTGGGCAGGCCATGGAGAGTCAGGCTAGAGAGGAAAGGGCTAGAAGATGAAGCCTAATGTCTTTCAGTCTGGAAATGAGACAGGCCTCTGTGACGGAACGCCTGGCACAGCTTCCTCCACTCTGGAACCAAGAACCAGATACTATTGCTGAGAACTACCCCAAGAACTAGATGACACTAGCTTAGGTGCAAACTGGAACTGACTTTATTGTAAATACACAAAATATATATCACACAAAATCAGGTAAGAGCTTGATCACATTATCCTAAATAATGCAACCTGTAAACATCAGTACAATCTAGCAGTACATCTAATTAACAGCTAATATAGTTATAAACACATAAACATCCTGAAATGTTTCAGGTAACAAGGACAAGTGGACACAATGCTAGTCACATCTCCAAGAGGATTAGCAGGCAGACAGAAACAATAGGTGACTCAATTAACAATGGGAATTCACACCTAGGAGGCACACAATGGGAAAATTGTACCATGAGAGAAAGACATCTTGGTAAACATATTATAGCAGGAGACCCCTGCATCAAGTTGTTTTGAGCGGATGTTAACATGAGTTAACTCTGAGTCTCTGAGTCTAGGGGGGTTGAAGCAGTTAGTACTGGTTTGGGCATACAGGCCCCAAATCTGTATCCAGATCCTCCAGTTCTCAGAGTTTGTGTGTTTCGGGGAGATATGGACCTGAATCTGAAGCAAAACCACTCCAAAAGTCCCCCAGGCACACCCCTCCCAAAGAATAGAGCCCCTTCCAAAGCCAGGGCCCATAGTCAGTAGGCAAGAGGCTACCCTGCAGTCCCCTCCAAAAGCCCCTGTCCCGGTTGAGTCTGTCACAGGTGTCACAGGCTCTGTCTGAGTTCCAGTTTCTAATGCACAGGGTGAGAGTAAACAATTTCAGTAAAGGAGGGGAGCCTGTTCAACTGTTTAAGACAGTAGGTTAAGCCGGAGTTCTGGTTTAAGGTCACTAATACGAACACAAGACAAACAGGGACTTTGGAAGAAAGTAAAATTCTGAATATGCAAAGTGCTCTTTGATACAAAAAGCTTTGAAAATGTGCGACAGTCTTTTGTAGCAACTCATAATAACAAAATCAGCAGATTGTTTTAAGCAAGGGTTGAATGTGTATGTTGAATTGTAGAATCACAAAATATAACCAGTTGCCCCTACTGTACATATAATAAACTTGTGTAAAAAATCCAGAGTGTTAGCTAGATATCTTTGGGGATAGATTATCAAGAACTTGTAGAAAAAAATTGGACCGAAGGTCCCTGCCATAAAAGAGGTAGGAGACACTGGCTGCTGGATATATGATAGGTTTTGATTTACTTTTAACCTGACAGAGCCATTTTAACCTGTTCTGGACCCCCCCACATACATTTACTGCAGCAGAACGGGCCGTGAACATGATGCACGCCCTCAGCCCCGGCCATAATCAGATTTGATTGAGAAGCAATCCGTCATCAGGTCCAGGTCAATGATTTATGGCCTGGACCTGCTGATCAGTTCTGACGAATGGCAGAACCTCCTGTGCCTCTGTAATGTAAACACAGGCACAGGAAATGATGTAATCTTCTCTCCTGGAGTCCTTTTCGGATCCAGCGTGAGAGAAGAGAACATCTACTGTGAGTAAAAGCATTACAGTGACACCAGAGCGCACAGTTAGGCACATTTAACCCCTTGATGCCCCTGCTTAACCATTTTGCTCCCTGTCACAGTGTCGCTAGGTACAGTGTACAGATTTTTTACTGATCACTATACTGGCGTCACTGGTGAAGCTAGATAGCTTTAGCATCAGTGTACCTGCCATATATTCCCTAATAAAGTTTTAACCTCCTGATCGCCCCCAGTTAACCCTTTTACTGCCCTGTCACAGTGTAAGTACAGTGTACAGATCTTTTTTCTGATCACTGAATAAGTATCATGGGTGACTCCAGTTAGCGTTAGCATCAATCCCAGACAGTGTCAGATTGCTTGCCACATATTCACTAATAAATTATAACCCTTTGATTGCCAGTAACACTAACACACACACACTATACATGTCCATTACTAGTATAGTCTGAATGGATCAATATATTTGATCAGATCAGAACTATACTATAGTGTTGTATTGAGTTACCCTGAGTTTGTGGCCTCCTTTAAAAGGGTATTTGTCGTTCCCGCATGTTCCGCTTCTGCTGCCAAGTGCCTCATGTCCATCAAACAAAGTACAAGAACTGTTGCTGATTACGCCATTGAATTCCGTACTCTGGAAGCAGAGGTTGCTTGGAACAATGAGGCCTTTGTGGCTGCTTTTTCTCATGGTCTCTCGGATACCATCAAGGATAAAATAGCAGCCCGAGATATGAGCTGGAGAAGTTGATCACGTTTGCCATCCTCATTGACTCCAGACTCTGGACTCTCTTTTAAGGAGCGCTTGCAGAAGCCTCCTGTACGTTTGTCTCAGAGCTTTGCAGTCCCACCCGTGCCTCCCTCACCTCCCATGCCTCCTGGTACCGGTAGTCGGTCAGTGAAGGTAGTACCTGGTAGTCGGTCAGTGAAGGTGAACCCATGCACTTGGGTTTCATGGGTCTCTCTGCAGATGAGAGAACCTTTAGGAGGAGGGAGAGATTGTGCTTTTATTGTGGCCAGACAGGTCACTTTTTGAAGTCTTGTCCTACCCGTCCAGGGAAAGCATGAACCTTGAGGTCCTGTCATGGACAGACCTTAGGTGGCATTGTTTCATCCCCAGTTATCCAGAAGGATAATGCCCTGGTTTTGGTCACCCTTTCTTGGGCTGAGTTGTCCGTCAAGATACAGGCTCTAATGAACTCTGTGGTTGCAGGCCTGTTTATTGATACTGCCTTTGTATTGAAGCACTCGATTCTGCTGCAGCTGCGTGACACTCCACTTGCCATTGAGGCTCTTGACGGGAGACCTCTACAGCCTGCCCATGTGACTCATGAGACTGTTCCATTATCCTAGGCCGTAGGGGCTCTTCACCATGAGATAATCCAATTCCACGTTATTTCCTCACCTAAGTTTCCGCTGTTTATTGGTTATCCATGGTTGCAGAGACACAACCCCTCTTTTGATTGGCTATGTGCTGAGGTTCTCTCCTGGTCGCCACAATGCAGTAAGACATGCTTCCAGAAGGTAGCCAAGGTCCTGTGCACCTCTTCACTCTCCTCCCTGCCGGAGGAGTACCGCGATTTTAGTGATGTCTTTGACAAAGGAATTTGCCTCCACACCGGTCGTATGATTGCGCAATTGACCTTAAACCTGTTCCCTTTGTCGGTCTTGGAGGATAAGGCCATGGAGGAGTATATTGCAGACTCGAGGTTTCATCCACAAATCCTCGTCTCCTGCTGGTGCTGGTTTCTTCTTTGTGAAAAAGAAGAGTGGTGAACTGAGACCTTGTATTGATTATACTGGTCTCAATCATTTCACGCTTAAGAATGCCTCTCTGATTCTGTTGAATTACTGTTTTACTATACTGTTTACTATACTACTATATTGTAATATTTTATTGTTACTGTGTGTGTTTTATGGTTAACCACTGTTTGCTTTGCAGGTACGCCATTCAGATGCAGCACTGATTTGTATATTCTAACAGCAACAGGGTTTTCTCTCGGCATACGTAAATCAGTGACTACAGCGCTGTAGGAGGTGTTTTGATCACCGCACTTAAAAAAAAAGAGCATATATGCCAAAGCATAGGGGCTGGGGTGGGCAGAGGATGGGGTGGCCCGTATGCTTGGACATATATATTTGTGTCACTTTTCTTGGCAGAGATTTCTTCATCCACATTGATTAATGTGAATGGAGGAAAGAACACTGCATTTAAGCCCATCATTAAAAGTGGGAGGATGCAGGGCCATATATTCTAATGGTGGGCATACCACACACTTTTTCTGGATGAGATTTTTTGATCCACATCCACCAATGTGAATGGAGGAATCTGTTAGGTTCTCTTTTTTAGTTCAGCCCACAGGCTACATTCAAAAAAAGAACATTACAATATATGTCCAACAAGGACTAGCAACGTACTGGTATGTTGCTGGACATTGAGTGGGTATACCGGGATGATGCCTGCAGATTTAGGCATCAACTGGTATTGTTTTTTTCAGTGGGCCGTCAGCTTTCATGTAAAAGCCTAGAGGCTAATTAGCCATTAGACTGCTTTCACAAGCAGTGGGAGGGGACACCGCCCTCCCACCACCTTCCACATTTTTCTCAGGCTCTATTGTCCTACCGGGCAGCCCGGCAATGCAACCGTTTGTTCTACCGGCAGACCATAGAGCTGATCAGAGACCAGAATGGCTCCAATCATCTCTATGGCCTAAGAAACTGGAAGCTACGAGTATTTCATCACTTCAGTTTTGCCGGATATAAACAGCACCATTTCAAAATTGGGAAAGCATTTTATCACACCGATCTTGGTGGTGTCAGATGCTTTAAGGACAGGGGAGAGATCTAGAGTCTAAAAGACCCCACATTTTTCAAAAAAGAATACCAGTCACTACCTATTGCTATCATAGAGGATATTTACATTCCCTGTAATAACAATAATAGGGCGTTCACACGGTCGGACTTTGTTCGGACATTCCAACAACAAAATCCTAGGATTTTTTCCAACGGATGTTGGCTCAAACTTATTTTGTCTACACACGGTCGCACAAAGTTGTCGGAATTTCCGATCGCCAACCACGCGGTCACGTACACCACGTACGATGAGACTAGAAAAGGCCGGTTCAGAACCAAGCGCGGCACCCTTTGGGCTCCTTTTGCTAATCTCGTGTTAGTAAAAGTTTGGTGAGAGACGATTCGCGCTTTTTCAGACTCGTGGCTTTCAGATCGTTTTCTGCCGTTTAGTTTGTGCTTGTGGGTTTGTATCTGCTCTTCAGTGCGTGCAAACAAGTTCCGCGTGACTTTAAGTAGTCATTGTATTCTTGTTCGTTCGTTACTGTTTTTCAGGTCGCTCTTCACAGGCCTTGCTGTTCTTCAGTGCATTCTGTTACTTCGTTCTGAGCAGCCGACCGTTTTCTAGCCATGTTTCGTATGCGTACTCCTTGTAGAGTTCGTGCTGTGCGGGGGCTTGGTGTTGGGGTCCTGACCTTGACACAAGTCCAGTCCATGAACAGGGTGGGGAGGAGTTCATGGACCAAGAATTGGTTGCTTCAGCGTGATCAGTTCTCTCATATGCCTTTGCTCCGTGAGATCCGTGAGAATAATCCTGATGATTTCAGGAACTTTCTCAGGATGACGCACCCCGTGTTTCACCGTTTGTTGGCTTCGCTGACCCCCTATATCAGCATGCAGGATACCTGCATGAGGCAAGCCATCACTCCGGAGCAGAGGCTGGTCGCTACCCTGTGGTATTTGGCCACAGGGAGAAGCCTGCAGGACTTGAAGTTCTCGACAGGCATCTCCCCCCAGGCTCTGGGGATCATTATCCCAGAGACCTGTTCTGCCATCATCCAGGTCCTGCAGAAGGAGTATATGAAGGTAAGATTTTTATCCTTTAATATCACATTTTATTGTATTGAATGTTTGCTAATATATTGTATTTCTTTCCTCATTCCCTAATTACCATGATTGTAATATGCTGTGAATGTCCCCTTTGTCCTCATGCATGCTGGATTTTTATGTAATTATTATTTTAGGTCCTTCATACATATTTGCCCTTCACTAACCTCTCCAGCATGGTGTCTCCTGCCCTATATTCACCACATGTAGTCACTTAACAATGTATTTTATCTGCTCCATAGTAGTGCTTTACCCCAAACACCCCCTAAAATGTTTGGAAATGTTATTTTTGATTTAAATTCAGGCAGAGTGCCAGAGTTTTTTTTTTTGGTGGTGTCCCCCAAAAATTTTTAGTAACCCTCCCTCCCCCAACTGCTAAGTCAGCTGATCCCAATTCTCTATCCTCAATCATCTATATGCTGACTTTGCCAAACCCATACACACTATACCCACCTCTTTACTGGTCAGATTTATGGATGAATTCCCCAAAGCATGTAGTGCAAGGGCCTGCCTGTATACTTTCCAATGGTACTGTTTAAAGTTTTTGTATCCTATTATTATCTTGATAGGTAATAGCAGAATGTCCAAATGTCCTCAAATGTGTACAATGTGTATTTATATCTTTGTATTATGACACTTCTTACCTGTCCAGTGGTCTGCCAATAGTGTAACTAAGGAGGGGCTGTTCAAAGTAATACCCATTATTTGGGCATTCATCTCTCAATGAAGTGAAGAGGGTTACCTGTCCAAGATTTCCACACACCCCCTATAATGTTAGAAATGGCCCATGAGAGGGGGGGAGGGGGAATATGATAGGTGTACCTTATACTTTGGCCTTGTTAAATTTCCCTTAATAAATGCTATCTGGAGGTTGCCCCATAATGTTTGTGTATAATCTGCTTGCCATGTTTCTGAGTAAAAATAGTAATGTTTATTGTTTTTTCCTCAACAGTTTCCTTCCACGCCACAGGAATGGCAGACTGTGGCCTCCCACTTTGCCGAGCGGTGGGACTTTCCTAACTGCGGAGGGGCAATTGATGGGAAACACGTCCACATTGTCCCACCACCCAACTCGGGGTCGTACTATTATAATTACAAGGGGTTTAATAGTATAGTGATGTTGGCGGTGGTGTCGGCTAATTATGACTTCTTGTATGTGGACGTGGGGAAGAATGGCCGGATGTCCGATGGTGGAGTCATCGCCCAGACGGAGTTCTACAGGCGTCTCCAGAATGGCAGCTTGGACTTGCCAGCTCCAGAGGACAATGTGGAAGGACTCCCATGTGTGTTCGTTGCTGATGAAGCGTTTGCGCTGGGGGACCACCTGATGCGGCCATTCCCAATGAGCACCCTCACCCCGGAACAGAGGGTTTTTATTACCGGCTGGCCAGAGCCCGAAGAGTGGTGGAGAACACATTTGGAATCCTGGCCAGCCGGTTCCGACTATTTCTGACACCCATACATATGGCGTAGTATAAACTGAACCATATTATACTGGCGTGCTGTGTTCTCCATAACTTTTTAAGAAAACATTCGGCCAACTATGCTGGCTCAGTTGGGCCTGAGGCTGGAATCCTACATCAAACCACACTGACGGCGCTTGAAAGTGGCCGTCCTGGCTTGCCCTCCCTGAGTGCCCGTGATGTCCGGTTACGCTACCTGGAGTTCTTTGCGGGTAGGGGGGCTATCAATATGCCAATCTGTGAAGCCTTTTTATAATAATAAAAAAAAAGAAATTCTTGGTGGACATTTACTGCTTGTGTTTGTTTTAGCTGACCCTGACAGAAATGTGTTGAGTCCAGAAAATGTTTGTGTAACCTTATACAAAGCACTGTTGGCTGTTATTTCCTAAATGCAAAAACACATTTCACTACAAGTGCACTTGCAAATGCACTGAAACTGCACTTGTAGTGCAAAGAGGATTCGCCCTTAGGAAATAACACCCATTTTTGCAGAAAACAGCAATTACATCACCCCAAAAGTGTTGTATTGTAGTGTTGAGACAATAATCCACACATTCTTGAGTAAGCAAATTTTTTATACCTGCACAATCACATGTGCATTTACCAAAGGTTTTTAAAACAAACCAACATGTTTGTTGTATAACAATTTTTGCAGTAGCATTATCAAAAATCGAAATGTCCATTTCAGATAAAACAGGATTGTGTAAAACCAACAAGAAAGCCAAAAAACTTGAACTTACAAAGTTCACATTAGGTAAAACCTGAAGGCTATATCAGACATCAGTATTTAGGAACTGGGTTTTTGATATAGCGTTCAGATGGGGGGAAATCACCCCTGGAAAAGCCAAATTTAGAAGATGCACACCAATTTACGAATGTCAACATGTGCTATCTGCCATCAGGGGGGATCAAGGGATGTGTTTTAGGGGAGCAAGCCCTTCCTCAACGCTACTTTATAATTGAGGAAGGGGTTGCACCCCCAAAACATGTCCATTGATCTCCTGTGATGGCAGATAGCACATGTTGGCACACTGTGCATCCTCCAAATTTGGCTTTTCAAAACATTGCAAAAATATTTAAAAGATTGGACCACAATCCAAAAAGTGATTTTGTGGGGTTTTAAATTCGCCCCAAAACATCAATGTTGTTATTATTTTTTTTAATAACATCATTGATTTTTTGCTGTATGTTTTGCAGTTCTACATTACACCCCATGATCTCCCCGATCAGGATCTGGGCACTTTCTGATGTGAAACGTTCTGGATCCACAATCTCACGATCACCTAAAAAGAGAGAAAGAAAACAAAAACAGGTATCAAAAATCTGCCACCATCCATCTCTTTTACCTGAGCCTGTGGTTGCAGACACTCACCTGTTGTGGTGCCAATCTCCACCACATCTTCTTCTTCCTCCTGCTCTTCTTGTGTTGGTGTTAGTTCCCCTTCTTCCAGAGGTGGGGGGTCTGTGGTCTCCTCGGATGAGGGGTGTCCTCCGAGTCTTTTCTCCCCTATGTAAAACAAAAATGGTATAATTAGCACACAGATATTTAATGGCAGAACTAGAAATAGGAAACATTGCTCGGAAGTGGGGTACAATTGTCTATTTTAGCCGAGTTCAAAGATGTATTTTTTTTATTGGCCTTTGTCAAGCTGCAATACTTTACCTGTTTAGTACAAGCTTCACAGATGGAGACCCCCCTATAGTATACACTGGAGCACCTGTGTGGCCCCCTAATAAAAATGGTGTTCTTGTGTCCCACACTAGTGCTCCAGTGTCCAGACGTGAAAACAGCTGCTCAGTGTCCTCTCCTTACACACAATCTAGTTGGCATTTCATTCTAGTAACAAACCCATCTACACAAACAACTATTTGGCATCCAAGTAGGCCCAAAAAAAATGTGGGAAAATGCATATGGCCTAAACAATGGTGTTTTAGAGGCCGAAAGAAAAATGTTTGATACGAACGAATAATGGGCCCATGAACATTAAAGTTGCCCCTTTTAAACGTTACAATTAATAAAAGCATATGGAGCAGCACAAACGCAATAAAGACAGAAACAATAGGAACACAGCACAACTACTTACTTTTTTGCAGCACTCTCCGGATCTTTCGGTACTGCTCTGGCTCTCTCAATTTCAGGTCCGACCACCGCTTCCTGAGCTGATCTTTCGATCGTCGTACCCCGAAGTTCTTCTGCAGACTTTTGATCACTTTCGCCATGATCTTGGCCTTTCTGATATTGGGGTTGGGGTAAGGCCCATACTTTCCGTCATAGTCGGACTTCTTCATGATGTCGACCATCTCCAACATCTCCCCAAAGGACATATTTGTGGCCTTAAAACCTCTCCTTCTGGATCGGGACATGTCCGGATCCGGGCTTTCCTCCTCCTCCTCCTCGTTCCTGCAATTAGCACGCACCTGCTGTGACTCCGCCATGTGCTCTTCCCCCACTGCGCCGAACAAAAAGGGGCGGGGAATAGACTAGAAAGAACGTCAGGGGCGGGCGGAGTTACACACATGCGCAGTGTGTATAAAGCGTAACATGCGTGCGTATTACGTACGATCTGTGAGCGGAGGAAGGAGCATTGGGCGCGCCGATCGCAAGAACGAAGGTAAGAGACAAACTTGTGCCTATACTGCTTCTACATTGAAGCCTATATTGTAACAAGATTAGGAGAGTTTTGTCTGACATTAGGCTTTGTCTTGTGTTGTGTCTTGCAGTGAACATGGATATGCTAATGAAAGATAATGACTTCATGTCAGTATTCATAGATATGTTAAGGGAGCTGCCATGTCTGTGGGAGATTAAACACCCCCATTTCAAGAACCAAGCAAAGAGGAAGGCAGCACTGGAGCAATTGTGTGAAATTGTGAAGCAGGTGATCCCCACGGCAGACATCACCTATTTAAAGATCTTAATTGGTGGCCTGAGGAGCACATATGTAAGGGAGCGCAAGAAGGTCCTGGATTCACAGAGATTCGGAGCAGCAGATGACATCTATGTCCCCAGGATGTTGTACTACAACAGGCTGCATTTTCTGGCAGGCCAGACTGAACCCAGGCCATCCCTCTCCAGTCTTCCTTCCACGCTTCCTTCCCCCCCAGCTGAGGCTTCTGACGCCCAACCTGGGCCTTCCAGGCCACATGTGGAGGAGCTCAGATTGAGCCAGGTATAGCATTCCTCTAAATATTTCTGCTTGTCCAATCAATGATGTTAACTAGATGTTAGTTTGGAGTACTAATTTATGATTGTGATTGATGATGCAAAACATTACAACCATGTCCCTTTTTCATACACAGGGAAGTCTCAGCCAGGAGGTGGCCAGGCCGAGCCGGCTGGCTGATCTGCAGGTCCTTCCACCCCCCTGAATAGAGAAAGTGGCAGTAGGAGGAGTGCCCTAGAGGAGGCTACCAGAGGACTCTTTTGGAGGGCTACAGAGGTCCTGGGAGCACGACAGACCGTGGAGGAGGACATTGCTGCCGTCACTGCATATAAAATGCAGAGGATGGAGGAGGGCCAACAAGTCATGTGTGAGGCGCTCATATTGGAGGCTCTTAACAAAGGTATGAGGAGCCAAATGACAGCTCAGACACACCTTTGCGATGGTCCTCCTCCTCCTCCTGCAGGTCCTCCTCCTCGTCCTCCCTCTCCTCTAGGTCCTCACAGTCCTCCTCCAGGTCCTACTCCTCCTCCTGCCACATCTCCAACTGCACAGCCACAGCCCGGAAGGAAGCATGAAAGGAAGACCAGAAAGTGAGGACCCTGGGTCCAGTCTGGTCGGCCAAAAAATGCAGCCTCTTGTGGTACCACAGCCTGGGGACACAGATGTCATCTGCTGCTATCCGGATCTCTGCGAATTCTGGACCAGACTGCCCTCCCTTAAATATGAACTCCTCAGGCCATCAATTTTGATGTTCAAGAATTGATGTCTGCCGTGGGGGTCCCAGGCTTCGCTAATTTCTCTTGTTGATCCAGTGTTGCCTTCCTCTTTGTTTGGTTCTGATCCCTTAATAAAGGATTTTTGTTTTGAATTATATACTCTCCTATGTGTTTTACTTCAAAAATGACAGTTTGTTTGTTAGGATTTAGGTACATTTCAAATATACAATGTGAAATGAACAAGGGACACCAACACCAAACAATCTCCTTGAGATTAAATAATAAAAGATATCCATGGTGTTGGGGTAACTTCACACACAAAACACACACAAAAATATTCTGGAGTAAAAATAAAAATAACATTGAACAAAGATCAGCCTTTGAAAAAATTCAAACATTAAAAAAAAAAAGGCTTAAAATCCCCCAAAAAATTAAATAAAAAAAAAAAAAATTCTGTCAGATGTGACAACTAATAACAATATATTCAGGGAATCCAAATAAAAAAACAAAAATAAAACTTTGTGAGAAGTGTGTGTGAATATGAGCAGCAAAACTACTTAATTCTTGTCACATTATAAAGAAGAAGAGAGTGCGCTGTATTAAACCATTTTTAACATTGCAGCGTGACAAAAGTGCTGTATCCATTGTGAACGCTAAGTTTACCAGAACGAGCTGTTCCGTCTTGGAATTTCTTCTGAGCATGCGTGGCGCTTTGTGCGTCGGAACAGGCCACACACGGTCGGAATTGATGCGATCGGATTTTGTTGTCGGAAAATTTTATCTCCTGCTCTCCAACTTTGTGTGTCGGAAAATCCGATGGAAAATGTCCGATGGAGCCCACACACGGTCGGAATTTCCGACAACACGCTCCGATCGGACATTTTCCATCGGAAAATCCGACCGTGTGTACGGGGCATTAGAGTGATAAAAAAATTAAAAAATGAAAGGGACGGTGTAAAAATATAATAAAAAAGCAAAATAAATAGTAATAATAATAATAATAATAATAACATTAATAATAATGAAAAAAAAAAATTAAAGCACTCCTATCCCCCCGTGCTCACTTGCAAAGGCGAACGCAAGCATCGGTCTCATGTCGTATGTAAACAGCAATTGCACCATGCATGTGAGGTATCACCATGAACATCAGATCAAGGGCAGTAATTCTAGCAGTAGACATCCTCTTTAAATCTAAAGTGGTAATCTGTAAAAGCTTTTAAATGCTTTTAAAAATGTATGTAGTTTGTCGCCGCTAAACGGGCGTGCGCAATTTTAAAGCATGTCGTGCTTGGTATCTATGTACTCGGCATAAGATCATCTTTTACCAAATGATTGGGCAATATATTGTGTTTTTGTGCATTAAAATTCAAAAAAGTGTTTTTTTTCCCAACAAATTGCATTTGGAAAATCGCTGCGCAAATGACTGTGTGACAAAAAAATTGCAATACGCACCATTTTCTTCTTCAGGGCCTCTACTTTAAAACATATATATGTATATTTATATATATATATATATATATATATATATATATATATATATATATATATATATATATAATGTTTGGGGTTGCAAAGTAATTTTCAAGCAGATAAAATCATTTTTTCATCTAAACAAAGTGTCAGAAAGTGCTTGGTCTTCAAGTGTTTAGAAGAGTGGGTGATGTGTGACATAAGCTTCTAATGTTGAGCATAAAATGCCAGGACAGTTCAAACACCCCCCAAATGACTCCTTTTTGGAAGGTAGACACTCCAAGCTATTTGCTGAGAGGCATGTTGAGTCCATGTAATATTTTGTTTTGCCACAAGTTTCTGGAAAGCAACACTTTTTTTTTTTATACAAAGTTGTAACTTAAATGATATATTGCTCACACATGTCATGGGTATATGTGTAATTACATCCCAAAACTCATTCTGCTTCTTCTCCTGAATATAGGGATACCAAATGTGAGAGGCTTTTTGGCAGTCTAGCTGCAAACAGGACCCGAAAACCAGTCACTGTCTTCAGGATTTCTAAGGGCGTAATCTGCTCATTTCACCTCTTCACTACCTATCACAGTTTTGGAGGCCCTGAAATGTCAAGATTGCACCTCAAGAAATTAGATAGGCAGTCAAAAAGTAAAAGCTGCATAAATTTCAGCATATATACCATAGTTTGTAGAAGCTATAACTTTTGCGCAAACCAATAAATATACACATAGCACCTCCCCCAACATTCTCCGTAATATAGAATACAGGAAAGGAAAATTACGGTAAGTATAATACAATTTTTCATTTTCCTGGTGCCTCCATGGCAGCATACCTGTGATAAACAACTAGCTCACACAGGTGAGTTTAATGCTTTGACAAAAAAAAATTTAATCAGACATAGACATAGCGGCCTGAACTGCTCTTCTCCCAAACTCCACTGTTGTAAGAGCCCCGGGGTCGATACGGTAGTGTTTAAGAAATGTGTGCTGAGAAGACCAAGTGGCGGCCCTGCATATTGTTTCTAAAGAAACATTTGCCCTCGCTGCCCAAGATGCCAAAACTGCTCTTGTTGAACGAGCATTCACTTGAGATGGGGGTTCCAAGTTCTTCACCCTGTAAGCTTTTTGTATTAACTTGACGACCCAGGATGCCAAGGTTCTGGTGAAAGCTTCCCTTCCCCTATTTCTGCCCCATTGGATGATGAATAATCTTTCTGAGTTCCTGAAACTTGCTGTAGCTTCCAAGTAGGTCCTGAAGACTATGGTTATATCTAACTCATATAGAAAAACAAACAGGGAGGGCACACCGACCTTGTGCATTACCAAAGATAACATTTATGTAAATAGTAAAAACAAAAATAATACTCACAAACAGACATTTAAAAAGGCTTAACATTGCTCCAAAAATTCAGAAAATTCGGAACCGTGCCTTATAAACATCTGCAACCTGGACCGGATGTTAGGAGGAACCAGATGGCATTGCAAACGGCTTACGCATTACGAGGGAGCACCCTCTTCATCAGAGCCACAGCAATAGCAGACTGACTTTCTCTACATTCCCTCTATATAAAGCCACATTCACATGTCTGGGTGGACGCCCACTGGGGCATGCCACACCTATCCCGATGGAAGCCGCCCACCATGTCCATCCATCCATCAAAACATACCACATATTAATATGCCATTTTTGGAGAAATGTTAAGCCTTTTTAAACGTCTGTTTTTGAGTATTATTTTTGTTTTTACTATTTAACCACTTCAGCCACGGAAGGATTTGCCCCCTTCCTGACCAGAGCACTTTTTGCGTCGCTTTAACTGACAATTGCACGGTCGTGCGAGGTTGTACCCAGACAAAATTGACATCCTTTTTTTCCCACAAATAGAGCTTTCTTTTGGTGGTATTTGATTACCTCTGCAGTTTTATTTTTTTGCGCTATAAACAAAAAAGAGCGACAATTTTGAAAAAAAAGCAATATTTTTTACTTTTTGCTATAACAAATATCCCCCAAAAATATATAAAAAAATATTTTTTTTTCCTCAGTTTAGGCTATGTATTCTTCTACATATTTTTGGTAAAAAAAATATAAGCGTATATTAATTGGTTTGCGCAAAATTTATAGCGTCTAAAAATAGGGGATAGTTTTATGGCATTTTTATTATTATTTTTTTTATATTAGTATTATGGTGGCGATTTGCGATTTTTATCATGACTGCGACATTATGGCGGATACATTGGACACTTTTGCCACTATTTTGGGACCATTGTCATTTATACAGCGATCAGTGCTATAAAAATGCACTGATTACTGTGTAAATGACACCCCCATTCTACCTCTCCGTGACACGATTGCGGGCACCCGGCGGACATCGAGTCTGCGGGATCCGCGGTCACAAAGAATGGGGCGGGCGAGCCTCCAGCACCGCTTCTTAAAGGGGACGTACCTGTATGCCCTTTTACCCACCCATGCCATTCTGCTGACGTATATCGTCGTGCAGCAGTCGGGAAGCGGTTAAATAAATTTTATCTTTGGTAATGCACAATGTCGGTGCGCCCTCCCTGTTTTTCTGTATGTTTCAGCTCTAGGGGTACCCATTGTTCTGAGGAGGGTATCAAGACCTTTGACATTCCATGTTTTAGCCGAAGGGTTGGCTACACCACCTACACATTGACTAAGCTCCTGAGCGCAGGAGATTGTGTTGTGTTGTATATTTAGCTCATGGCAAGAGTTTGATTCTGAGTCAAAGAAAACTGGTAACGCCTACGGTTCCGATAGATGTGCTGTTGTGGTGACTTTAGGTGTGAATCCTCGGAGAGGATGAAGCTCTACCCTGTCTGGATGAGTGGATAAGACTTCTAGTATTAGAGAAAGATCCCATTTTGCAAAGGAATGCCTAGTCGGAGGACGTATCTTCAATACCCCTCTGTGGAATGTGACCACTAGAGGATCTTCTGCCCATTTTGTGTTAGTTGCTGCAGAAATCGCCGACACTTGCACCTTAAGGGAGCTCTGGCTGAGCCCCAGATCGAGACCAGCCTGAAACATTGGCAGTGGAAGGAGAGAATGGATCAAACCCCCTTCCTGTGGCATAGGATAAGAATTTGTCCCAAATCCTTGCATATATTGTGTTTGTTGTTGGTTTTCTGGCTTTAAGCAGGGTGGATATGACTTCCTGGGGGCAGCCTAACAACTCGAACCTCCTCTTTTCAACCTCCAGATTTGAAGATACAGTTTTTTTGGGTCTGGATGAGCCAGCTTGCCCTGGGTCAATAACTGCGGGAAGAGGGGATTTCTGATAGGAGGACTCACACTGAGCTGCATGGCTAACGGGAACCAAGGTCTCGTCAGCTAATAAAGTAATGCCGCTAGTATTTGGACTGGTTCCCTTAAAAGCCTGAGGAGAAATTTCGAGATAGGTGGGTGTGGAGGAAAGGCGTATGCCGTTGTGAAGTTCCAAGGACACGACAACTCATCTACTCCCTCCGCATATGGGTGTGGAAGGCGAGAGAAGAACCTCCTGAGCTCGGTATTCTTCTGGGTAGCAAAGAGGTCCACCTGCAGGGATTGCCATAGATTAGAAACTTGGATGAACACATGGGGGTGGAGTGAGCACTCGTTGTTGTTCCCAAATTTCCTCAATAAGATGTCTGCCTCTGTGTTCATTTTGCCTGGGAGATATATTGCTTTGAGGTCTACCAGGTTCCTTTTTGGCCCCTTGTTTCTAAAGATATGAAACTGCTGCTCTGTTGTCCAGACGCAGAAGTACCCTCCGCCGCTTAATCTGAGGTGCCAAAGAGGTCAAGGCTAGAAATGCCTCACTCGTTTCTAGGACATTGGATACTATCCCTCTGGTGGGAAAGGACCATCTTCCCTGAATCCTGAACTCTCTGCAATGGGCACCCCACCCCTGACCACTTGCATGGTATAAATATGGTCCGTGAGTGGGAATCCAAATGATGGGACCGGGAGAGATTCTCTGGATTCGTCCACCAGTGCAGGCTCCTGCTCATTAGTGTAGTCAACAGAATTGCCTGAGATAGATGTTGCCTTTTCCATTGTGTTAGGAATCCTGTCTGGAAGTGCCTCAGATGCCAGTGAGACCACGGGACTAGAGGTATACACGAGGACATTGTGCCAAAAAGTCTCAGACACTGTGAGGCTGATAAGTGGGACCTCCGTATGGCCTTGGACATTTTTGGCTGAGGTAAAGAAACTGTGCCCAGGACTGTATTGAACATTGCCTCTAAGTAAATAATTTGTGTCAAACCAGTTGGCTCTTTCGTTGATTCACCAATCACCCCAGTTCCGATAACGACTGCAGAAGTATTTCTCGTGGGCTATAAGATGATTTGCGTTGTTTGATAATAAGAGGATATCGTCCAGATAGTGGAAAATTCTTAATCCCCTCTCTCTGAGGGGCCAAAACAGATATCAACACCTTTGTGAATACCCGAAGGGAGGTGCACAGACTGAAGGGCAGAGCCTGGAATTGCAGGTGAACATGATCCACTGCGAACCTTAGATAATTCTGAAAAGATGGTAGAATATAGACGTAGAGGTAGGCATCCTGCAGGTCTATTGATATTAACCAATCTCCTGGTTGTATGGCTTGGATAATTGTTTGCAATTACTCCATATTGAAACTCTCGAGATGGATGTATCTGAGTCTTTTCAAATCTATTACAGGTCTCAAGTCACCTGTTTTCTTCTGTACCAGAAAGAAGGTGGAATAAAAACCTGTAAATTGTTGCAAAGGGGGGGGTCAGGAACTGCTGCCCCTTGATGCTGTAGAGACTCTATAAACTGATTTAAGGCCAGTGCTTTCTGTGGGGAGGTCGGCGTCTGATTTTTCTTGAAGGATGTGTGAGGAGGCTTACAAGATATGGTCCAAAAGTGACCATACCGAACTGTTGATAGGATCCATGGGTCCTGGCATCTTGCAGCCCAGACTGGGAAGAAACACTTTAGCTGGCCCCTACTGGGGACATTTCTGCCCCTCTGGCGTCAAAAGGACTTCGTCCCCTCCTGGGGAGCAGTGAGGGTTTTGTTCCTTCTGGCTCCCATGAAAGATGTCTGGGTGCCTCTCCACATTCTCTTATTATCTTTAAAGGGGCAAGACTGTCTGAAGTCTCTGGAGCTTGATTGTCGAAATCAAGACAAATAGCTTCTCCGGACCCTCCTGTCCTGAGGAAGTAAGCTGGACTTTCCCCCGTTACTTGGGACAGAGAAAATTGAGTACTGTCCGTGATACTTTTTTTATTTGCACTAACATACAATTTTTCAGGACAAGCTTTCGGGGTATGTCCCCTTCTTCAAGGTCCAAGCAGTACTGATTCACAAATTTTTAAGCAGAATGTTAAAGAAGAAAAAAAGAAGAAAGAAAAAAAAAAAAAAAAAAAAAAAAGAGAAAACCAAAACACATACAAATCAATGGTAATAAAGATAGCAGCAGAGTCCTGAAAAGTTGTATGTTAGTGCAAATAAAAAAAGTATCACGGACAGTACTCAATTTTCTCTGTCACAATTGCACTAATACGGCTACAATCAAACCCCGTTACTTGGGAAATTGCTTTATCAAGTTTCTCGCTGAAGAGAGATTTGCCATCAAAAGAAATCTTGCACCAATTTTGTTTTGATGCAAGATAAGCTGTCCAGGGTTTTAGCCATATGGCTCGTTTTGCCATGACTGAATGTAGCATTGAGTTAGCTGTACAATGGATTGTGTCAATCGCTGTTTCCCCTACAAAATCTGCTGCTAACTTAAGCTCCTCCAGAGCCTTCATTATGTCGTCCCTGGGGATGTCTTGGCAGAGAGCTGTCTCTGGTTTCCATCCATGACCTGATAGAGTTGGAAACAGACGTTAGTACAATGGCTGGCCTACAAGCTGCTCCTGCAGCTAGATAGCTTTTCTTGAGATCCAGATCAATTCGTCTGTCCAGGGGAACCTTGAATGACGTTGAATCCTCCATTGGTAAGGTCACGTTTTTTGCTAGCCGTACAACTTACGCATCAACCACAGGCATGAGGAAAATTTCTTGTCTGTTTTGCTTAATTCATCCTCTATTATTTCTTTGATTTCCCCCATTAAAGGAAAGACAATTTGTTTTCTTTTAAGAAAAGGAAAAAAAAATTTTGACTTCTGGGGTGGTTCTTCCGCATCAATCCAGCCAATAGCATTCTTTACTGCCTCGACAAACAGCTGGACCAAGGAAAAACTAAACGGCATGGTTCAGATTCCTCTGAGGATTCCCCAGAAGGATCTTCAAGAGAAGAATGCCTAGCTGTGCTTCCTGATGTAGGCAGCGGGGTACTGACAGCTTTAGGACCCGAAGTGCTGGGGTCTAGGTCTTGTACTTGAACAGTTTGTGGAACCGGATGTGTGGGAATTATGGACGCCAGTTCTAAGAATGAGTCTTTCATGGTCTGTTTAAGGACGACCACTTGTTGACTTTCCAGTTCCCGGTTGGTTGCGTAATGCCTGAGACAGTCCTTACAGACCAATTTATCAGGGAGTGGTACAGCGCCACAAGCTTAGCATTGCTTGCTTGACACCCGAGACGGGGGCGAGGGAGAGCGATATGATGTCTTCGAGATCCAGATCTCCTAGAAGACTTATGATGTGAAGAGCGTGATCCCCGCTCTGGGCTGTCATCGTTGTCATAGCATCTTGAAGATTTTCTGGACAGCTTTGAGGGAAAAGGGCTGAAACAAAGTTTGTTCGTCAATGGCGCATTCTTTTTTTTTTTTTTTTTGGTATACTCACATACAGATGGTCCCATACCTATTGGACACGAGAGGATCTTGACTTTGTGACGAATGGCTCATGGCAAAAATGGGCAGGAGGATCAGCTGTAGGAAGACGAAGTAGGAAAAAGGATAGAACCCATTGGGGAAAGAATTAATAGAACCACTGTCATTTTGAACTGCAGGGCACACACAGGATAATGTGAAGCAGCCCTGAGCCCAAAATGGAGACAAACTTTTACTCCAAGCGGAGGAATAAATGTCTTAAAGGGGACAAAATGTTTTTTTTTAAAGTTTTCTATTATTAATATATGAATATATATATATATATATATATATATATATTTATGTATATATATATATATGTATATATATATATGTATATATATGTATATATATGTATATATATATATATATATATATATATATATATATATATATGTGTGTGTGTTTAAAACAAATGCTCTTTATTTAACTTTCTTTTCCTTTTAAAGAAATAAAGAAGATCTAACCTGACAAAGGAAGAAAAGGAAGCTGATCCTTCCACTGTATCCACCAGCATTCATTTGTTCTTGAAACACAGCAGACTGCGTTCCTGCAAGGAAACGCTGCAAGACCCCAAAAGATCCACAGAAGGGGTTCCCAGTCTTATAAGCACTAATAGCGGCCCAAGAACAAGGACTGCGCACGGGAGAGGCTGAACCCAGCGGACGCTGGCAGAGGTATGGACGTACTGCTACTCTTCATCAGTTCCAGAGGTATGTGGAAAAAAGGAGAATGTTGGGGGATGGACTATGCCTTTAATTTATGCTATTGACTATTCCTGAATGAGGAGTCGAGGTGGTGCTCTATCACAGGTATGCTACCATGGAGGCACCAGGAAATTGAGTTTCTTGGATATTTTTTATAACAAAAAGTAGAAAATTTTCGGTATTTTTTCGTTTATATCACAAAAAAAAAAAAAATCCCAGTGGTGATCAAATACCACCAAAAGAAATCTCTATTTGTGGGAAAAAATAAACATGAATTTTGTTTTGGTACAGTGTTGCATGTGCGCAATTACCATTTAAAGTAGCACAGAGCCAAATTGCAAAAAATGCTCTGGTCAGGAAGGGGGCATAACCTTCCGGAACTAAAGTGGTTAAAGGATCTGAAGGATGAAGTTTTCCTTCCTTGTTTTTCTTATGGGGATAGTAGTACCAAAGAACGGAGACCGAAAGATTGTGCAAGGTATTGAAAACTGCTCTGATATCACACCACGGCAAGATTATGCTAAAGATTATTCAACATACACTGGAACTTTACATTGACAGAGAGGTAGCCAATGCATGTACAACCTGCATTTACAAAATGACAGAGGACCTATGGACATTAATGCAGATGCATGCAGAGATCATCAAAAAAGCCAAGAACGATGTCAACAAAAGGGAACCGCCTCTAGCTGAGAGAGGTCACTCCATATATGGGAAGGGAGTCAAAGAATTGCTGAACATGTGATTGCCAATTTGCTTGAGATTGCCCCTTGGTAGAAACCCATTTGGGGGTCCAGGACATTAGCAAGGACTTTAAGGACACTTTCTACTTTTTGCAAGGTATGACTAGTTTAATGGGCAGGGGCATCATAGGGCACTAAGGATGCACTCATGGAAAGGATGAAAAGGAAAGGATGCCTGTGAACAAGCTATAATGTTATTCATACTTTACAACTTTTAGTAAAATAACTTTGTTGTTACACATCCTTGTCTGGTTATAAGTTATTTGAGGAAATAACTAAAGGGGTGCATGCATGGCATATCAAACATATGGTTCACACCAGGGGACAAGACACACAATAAGAGAAGATACAATACAAAGTGTTTAATGAACGGTCAAGCTAATCAGAGAAAACTTTAGTGTTGTTGCCAATGACTGTAATACTAGTGTCAATGTGCATATAACAGCCAGTCGGCAGTCAGGAAGATGAGGTGACTTGGCATAGGTGACAGAAGGCCCTGGTAGTGAAGGAGCTTGTGTGCTTAGGCTCCTTCCCTAGTGATCGGTACCCCAATCTGGGTCTGACTTGGGCTACGGGACCTAGGGAGCCAGCCTATATGTCACAGATGATGGAGTGAGGCCTTGAGGAGTAAGCACAGGTTCTGAATAGTATTGAGCTTCCTGGCATTCAACAAACTCTGATGTGGACAGCATGGATAACCCTCTTTAGACCTTGTTATCGCATAGGAACTGACTTTAGTGGTGACATGATACCCACTGTGGTCTTCCCCATTAAGGATCCCAACATGAAGCTACATTTGATACATTTACACGCATAGGATCTTGCCAGTCCTAGATAAATAACTCCTGAAGAAGTGACACCGTGCAAAACTCCAGTAGAGGAGTGGGGCTATCAATATTGAAGATGGAGGAGATAAGCAGCATTATGGAATGAGTAGGAGCTCCCGAGTTCCACAAGTTAGGTTGAAAAAGGAGCATGGCTGCCGTGTCACCCGCAGAGCGCACATGCTCAAGAAACGCATCGCTTTCCAGTGACATCATCCATCCGTGCCTGTCTACCAACTGAGCCTCTAGCCTCGCTTTGAGCTGTCTCCACCGTGGCTGGCTTTTCACAACTAGCTATGCTGTAGCGAGCACAGTGCTTCTCCCCCACCGGATTGGACTGCCAATTGATGATCAGATCTCCCCCCCTTGGTGGGACTTCTCCATGCCTGATTATGACTTCACAAATGTGAGTTGCCGTTGTTAAGTGTCTATAAAAACTTGTCCTATATCTGCACCCAGAGGCACCTCTCTCCTTGTGTTTTTTCAGTGTTACTGGAACATGTTTCTCTTCCCATATGACGGCAGCCCTGAGTGTTGGACCCTCCACTACCATTCCTTATGGTCCTTGGACTGTTAAAACAGATTTAATGATCATGGACTATTGTCACCTTATGTTTTCCTGCACAGATTACTATGCTTATTAATTTTTATGCCTATACAACACTGTGGGGTATGTTGTTCTGGTTCCCTGCGCCTTTACTTGTATTGTGTCTTATCAGCCACTAGCGATTGAATAACCCCTTTTTTTAACTATCACTACTTTGGTCTATGTGTTTTATAATTGTTTGTATTTTTGCTATAATAAAGATTGTACGCAAGAAAGTTTTTAATCATGCCTACAAAATCAAACTTTTTCACTTTTTCCTGGCATTCAAGTTTAATTACAATTATGCCACGTACACACGATCGCACATTCCGACAACAAAATCCATGGTTTTTTTCCGACAGATGTTGGCTCAAACTTGTCTTGCATACACACGGTCACACAAATCTTGTTGGAAATTCCGATCGCCAAGTACGCGGTCATGTACAACATGTACAATGAGCCGAGAAAAATTAAGTTCAATAGCCAGTGCGGCTCTTCTGCTTTATTCCGAGCATGCGTGGAACTTTGTGAGTTGGAACTGTGTACACACGATCGGAATTTACGACAACGGATTTTGTTGTCGGAAAATTTGAGATCCAGATCTCAAATTTTGTTTGTCGGAAATTCCGACGGAAAATGTCCGATGGAGCCTACACACGGTCGGAATTTGCGACAACAAGCTCCCATCGAACATTTCCCGTTGGAAAATCCAACCGTGTGTATGCGGCATTAGAGTAAAGTTTTAACCGTATGGATCAGTTTCACTGGGATGGGGTGACAGGCAACTGGGCTGGTGGAGTCTAGTGCATGTCACACAGCACTGGCTCAGAAATGCTGCACAGGAAAAGGAGAGAAGTGTATTGAGGAACTGTTATCCATAATGTACAGTTTATATAAAACTAAAGAACAATGCCACAGAATCCAAAGAGTTAAATCACTGTCTGTCCAGAGAAGTTCTGCTCATTTACAAAGAGTGCTGCATTAATGTCATACCCCAGTTTCGGCATATGCATTTGTCAGCCTGTAGGGGCATGAGTAAGCACTCTTCCATGTTACCACCTGGACACCACCCACATGCTGGGACTTTGAATTCTGACAGCAGAAACCTTGAAATGTCTCTTTGACAGAAGTTGGTCAAACGATTGACTTCCTTTATGTGAGAATGACCCCACACCTGTCTGCATGGCCTGTCCCTAATGAACTTGCCGAATTTTGACAAGTGCATGATCAGCTTTAGACAAGGCAGCACACTCTAAGCATATGCAGAGCATATAATAAGAGAGGAGATTTTGGGATGGGTGGAAGAAACATCAGCAAACTTTGATCTGCCTATAACACTTTGCTCATAGCTGAAAATGTACGGGACGATAGCCTCAAAGAATAAGTTAAAGGACAGAGTGAAAATATAGGACTCTGGATAAATAACAAGTAAAAACTGGCAAAAAAGATGGAACCTCAGCTAAAATAAAGTTATTACAATAGAAAAGACAAGTAACTTCAAAGTCAGTGGTGAAAACACAGAAATGGTACACAGCTTCTACCTCCTTGGATCAATTATTAATGACAAAGGATCCAGCAGTCAAGAAATATGATACAGCCTGGCCTTTGGAAGAGCTAGTATGAAAGATCTTCAAAAGTACATAAGTACAAAGATCAGAATTCAAAAAAGCTATGCTATTTTCTGTCACTCTTTATGGATACGATAGCTGGACAATGAACAAGCAAGACAAAAAAGTATTGTTGCCTTCAAACTTTGATGTTGAAAAGTTGTAAGACTATTATGGATTGCAAGGCAAACAAACAGTGGATTATTCAACAAGCCATGCTCAACATTTCACTGCAAGCCTAGATGGCTAGACTAAAGCCTGTCTTATTTTAAACATATGAGAATAATCAATTCACCAAAAAATGCTTTAAAAAGTTGAAGAAGAAAATAAGCAGTCAGGGGCAAGGCGCAGACATCATGGCTCTGTCCTTAGTGGCTCTGTCACGAGTGATGCGCAGTTTCACCAACGCAGTTATCAATTCTGATCATGTCTTCTCTGCTCTTTTACAGTTAAATGTCTCCTATCCATCTGTACATCTCTACTGAACTGACTTTGCTGTAACATTTTTGGTGAATGTCTCCTATCCATCTGTACATCTCTACTGAACTAACTTTGCTGTAACATTTTTGGTAAATGTCTCCTATCCATCTGTACATCTCTACTGAACTGACTTTGCTGTAACATTTTTGGTAAATGTCTTCTGCTGCCATATCTTTAAACTAATTTAATGCTAGCTCTATAACAAACACACTGCAATAGCAATATTACTGGTGATTGATTCTCAACCCCATTTGGCTTGAGTGATCAAGAGAGGTAATTAGCTTTACGACCCTAGCTTGTGTCTGTAGCTGGTCTGGTATTGGCCATCTCCTCCCCATATTCAGGTGTCTCAAATTAGACCCAATAATGACCAACTGAGAAATGCATGCCTGCTTAGTCTCCCTATAAATTTAAAGCAGCATATGGGGTGGCGCAGACAGGGGCAAGGCGCAGACATCATGGCTCTGTCACGAGTGATGCGCAGTTTCACTGACTCAGTTTAATTAAAGCTGGACGAAGATACAACAAGAACTCTGCTCCACTCTTAAGACGACAAGCAAACCAGCTTTTGACATTTATTTTATATTTTATATAAAGTTAGTTATCTCCTCTCTATCCACTAACATGCTCCCTATTCTTTTCCTTCTCACATTGGTGTCTTCTATCCTCAAATTATCTTTACTCTACCCCTCCTCTCTTCCCTGCAGCATGCACATATCACCCTCACTCCTACCCTCTCCCTACTAAGGCACCCATCATCTCCTGCATTTGCTGCACCCACATGCTGACATAAACACCAGGGCCACTAGACACGTGCGCTCATGCACATCCCACTCCCATCTTGCCTTCCTTGCTCTCCTCCTTCTCCTAGTCTCAGGTGACATTTCTCCTAATCCTGGTCCACCATTTTCCAAGCCACATATCCAATACCCCTCCCCCTCTGGCAACCACCGCAATCCACTCAGTTTAATCTCTATCCCCCTGCTTCCTCAAAGCAGCCCACCAATCTCATGCACCCTTTGGAACGCCTGCTCCATCTGTAACAAGCTAACATCTGTACATGACCTCTTCATCTCTCATGGATTCAACATACTCGCCATAACAGAAAACTGGCTTCAAAATTTTGACTCAGCTTCTCCTGCTGCTCTCTCCGATGGTGGTCTCCATTGGACTCACTCCACCAGACCCAACAGACAGAAAGGAGGTGGAGTTGGCTTCCCTCTATCCCCAAAAAGTACCTTCCAAGTCCTTCCTGTCCCTTCCTCTCTATCCCTCTCTTCTTTCGAGATGCACTGTATTCGTCTGTTTTCTCCCATTTCTCTGAGGATTGCAGCAATCTATCGGCCTCCAGGACCGGTATCGCGCTTTCTTGATGACTTTGCGGCCTGGCTACCCTACTTTCTCTCCTCTGAAATACCCACCATTATTCTTGGTGACTTCAACATTCCTGTCAATGTTAACAGCCTAACTACAGCTAAATTTCTCGACTTAACCTCATCTTTTGACCTAACCCAATGGACGCATACTTCCACTAACTCCAATGGTAATACCCTTGACCTTGTATTCTCCCATCTCTGCAACCCTGGCAACCTCACCAACACCCCCTTTCCTCTCTCTGATCACAACCGCATTACTTTCACTGTATCTTTGACCCCTTACAGTCTGGCTTTCGCTCGCAGCACTCCACGGAAACTGCCTTACTAAAGCTCACTAACGATTTACTAACTGCTAAAACCAACAGCCAGTACTCCATACTCCTACTACTTGACCTCTCTGTGGCCTTTGATATTGTTGACCACCCGCTCCTTCTCAATAAACTACATTCCCTTGGCCTCCGAGATTCTGCTCTATCCCGGTTCTCTGCCTATTTATCACAGCGCTCCTTCAGTGTTCAGTGTCACCTACAACTCTGTCTCCTCCTCTCCATTGCCCCTTTCTGTGGGGGTCCCCCAAGGCTCTGTTCTTGGACCCCTTCTCTTCTCTATCTACACCTCCTCCCATGGTCACTTGATAACCGCCACGGCTTCCAATACCACTTATACTCTGATGACACCCAAATCTATCTGTCCACTCCTCACCTCACTCCTTCAGTCTCCTGTCGCATTACTAACTTACTAACTGACATATCAGCATGGATGTCGCACCACTTCCTTAAACTAAATCTCTCTAAAACTGAGCTATTAATATTCCCCCCGCCCATACCCCCCTCCATGACTTTTCCATCAAAATCAACAATGCAACCATCAGTCCCTCCCCTCACGCCAGGGTACTAGGTGTAATCCTAGACTCTGACTTGTCATTTCAGCTTCGAATCCAATTGTTGTCAAAATTTTGTAGAATTCACCTCCGTAACATCTCTAAAATTCACCCCTTTTTAACAAATGAAACCACCAAGCTCCTCATTCACTCCCTTGTTATCTCTCGCCTTGACTATTGCAACTCCCTTATCAGTGGCCTACCTCTCCATAGGCTATCCCCTCTTCAGTCTGTCATGAATGCTGCTGCCAGACTTATCCAACTTACCAACCACTCAGTGTTTGCCAACCCTCTCCTCCAATCCCTACACTGGCTCCCAATAACCCAGCGAATTCAATTCAAAATACTAACCACAACATACAAAGCCATTCACAACTCTGCCCGAGCTACATCACCAATCTTGTCTTAAAATATCACCAAAATCATCCTCTGCGCTCTTCTCAAGACCTCCTGCTCTCAAGCTCTCTCATCTCCTCCTCCCATGCTCGTCTCCAGGATTTCTCCAGAGGCTCTCCCATCCTCTGGAACTCGCTACCTCCATCTATCCGGCTATCCCCTACTCTTGCTACTTTCAGGCGATCCCTGAAAATTCATCTCTTCAGGAAAGCCTATCACGTCTCCAACTAATCTCCTACCACTTCCAACAGCTCATTCCCCAAAATTACAATCTTTTGTACCACCTGCCCCACCCTATTAGATTGTAAGCTCTCCTGAGCAGGGCCCTCTTAATCCTCTTGTATGTTATAGTGTTTTATAACTGTATTGTTTCCCTTTTATATTGTAAAGCGCTGCGTAAACTTTTGGCGCTATATAAATCCTGTATGATAATAATAATAATAAGGTGGATAAATACATTAAATTATATAAACATGTTGCAAAAATATAAAGTAGCAAAGCTTTGTTTTTTCATTTTGAATAGAGCTGGTGTCATTTGTTTTACCATCTGTGTTTCATTAGTGAGATTTTCCTTCACTTCTTGTCCTGTAGACTGAACAGGAAATTAGAGGATATCTTTCTAGTGTGAGGGAAATCCCCACAGTGTCCCATTTGGAAGATTTTCATTTAATTCCTGTTGGTGGCAACCCAAACTTTTGGATTTACCCTCATTTTCATTTTTAGTGACACTGGGGATCAGGAAAATTAGAAAAAGTAAATCTCCCTTAGGCCCCTTTCACACGAGCATACATGTATCTCTACGGGATAGCGGACGTTAGCGGAAGATCATCCACTGACATCCACTAACATGCATCACCGCTAGGGATGAGCTTCGTGTTCGAGTCGAACCCATGTTCGACTCGAACATTGGCTGTTCGGTCGTTCACCGAATTCCAAACGTTATGGGCCGTTCGCGCCAAATTCGTGTGGCGCGTCACGGCCCATAATTCACTGCGGCATCGCAGTGCATTGCTGGCTGATGATTGGCCAAGCATGCACTATGACCCGCACGCTTGGCCAATCACAGCGCCGTCGGTAGAGAGAGCTGTAATTGGCCAAAGCCAGGGTGCCTTTGGCCATTTATGGCTCAGGGGGTTTAGAACACGCCCCACACTATATAAGGCCGCCTACACGGCGGCCCTGTGTAGTGTGTGTTACGGCATTGAAAGAGAGATAGATAGAGAGACAGACAGTGTCATTTCATTTGAGTTAGATAGATTAGGCAGGACAATCAGTGAGTTAGCTGCACTTACAGTGTATTGTGTATATATTTGCATCCCAGTTGTTGCATATATATATATATATATATACACTGTATTCAGTTTAGCTAGATCCGTTCCTGTTATCTTCTTACTGACAGGCAGGCTTGTCTTGTTACAGTATTTACAGCTACCTGAAGAAAATTGCTGGTGTTCTTTTGATCCTATTAGTACCACAGTCAGGCAGCTAGACTATTTACAGTTAGTGCAGTGCGTCCTGCTCACAGTGTTCAGCTAAAACTACAAGGTAGTGTAGTGAGACCTCTGCACAGTGTTCATCTAAAGCTACAAGTTAGTGCAGTGCATCCTGCTCACAGTGTTCAGCTAAAACTACAAGTTAGTGCAGTGCGTCCTCCTCACAGTGTTCAGCTAAACCTACAAGTTATTTTTTTGCGAGCTCTGCACAGTGTTCATCTAAAGCTACAAGTTAGTGCAGTGCGTCCTGCTCACAGTGTTCAGCTAAAACTACAAGTTAGTGTGGTGCGTCCTCCTCACAGTGTTCAGCTAAAACTACAAGTTAGTGCAGTGCGTCCTGCTCACAGTGTTCAGCTAAAACTACAAGTTAGTGTGGTGCGTCCTCCTCACAGTGTTCAGCTAAAACTACAAGTTAGTGCAGTGCGTCCTGCTCACAGTGTTCAGCTAAAACTACAAGTTAGTGTGGTGCGTCCTCCTCACAGTGTTCAGCTAAAACTACAAGTTAGTGTAGTGAGACCTCTGCACAGTGTTCATCTAAAGCTACAAGTTAGTGCAGTGCATCCTGCTCACAGTGTTCAGCTAAAACTACAAGTTAGTGCAGTGCGTCCTCCTCACAGTGTTCAGCTAAACCTACAAGTTATTTTTTTGCAAGCTCTGCACATTGTTCATCTAAAGCTACAAGTTAGTGCAGTGCGTCCTGCTCACAGTGTTCAGCTAAAACTACAAGTTAGTGTGGTGCGTCCTCCTCACAGTGTTCAGCTAAAACTACAAGTTAGTGCAGTGCGTCCTGCTCACAGTGTTCAGCTAAAACTACAAGTTAGTGTGGTGCGTCCTCCTCACAGTGTTCAGCTAAAACTACAAGTTAGTGCAGTGCGTCCTGCTCACAGTGTTCAGCTAAAACTACAAGTTAGTGTGGTGCATCCTCCTCACAGTGTTCAGCTAAAACTACAAGTTAGTGCAGTGCGTCCTGCTCACAGTGTTCAGATAAAACTACAAGTTAGTGTAGTGAGACCTCTGCACAGTGTTCATCTAAAGCTACAAGTTAGTGCAGTGCGTCCTGCTCACAGTGTTCAGCTAAAACTACAAGTTAGTGTGGTGCGTCCTCCTCACAGTGTTCAGCTAAAACTACAAGTTAGTGCAGTGCGTCCTGCTCACAGTGTTCAGCTAAAACTACAAGTTAGTGTGGTGCGTCCTCCTCACAGTGTTCAGCTAAAACTACAAGTTAGTGCAGTGCGTCCTGCTCACAGTGTTCAGCTAAAACTACAAGTTAGTGTGGTGCATCCTCCTCACAGTGTTCAGCTAAAACTACAAGTTAGTGCAGTGCGTCCTGCTCACAGTGTTCAGATAAAACTACAAGTTAGTGTAGTGAGACCTCTGCACAGTGTTCATCTAAAGCTACAAGTTAGTGCAGTGCGTCCTGCTCACAGTGTTCAGCTAAAACTACAAGTTAGTGTAGTGAGAACTCTGCACAGTGTTCATCTAAAGCTACAAGTTAGTGCAGTGCGTCCTGCTCACAGTGTTCAGCTAAAACTACAAGTTAGTCTGGTGCGTCCTCCTCAGTGTTCAGCTAAAACTACAAGTTAGTGCAGTGCGTCCTGCTCACAGTGTTCAGCTAAAACTACAAGTTAGTGTGGTGCGTCCTCCTCCCAGTTTTCAGCTAAAGCTACAAGTTAGTGCAGTGCGTCCTGCTCACAGTGTTCAGCTAAAACTATAAGTTAGTGTAGTGAGAACTCTGCACAGTGTTCATCTAAAGCTACAAGTTAGTGCAGTGCGTCCTGCTCACAGTGTTCAGCTAAAACTACAAGTTAGTGTGGTGCGTCCTCCTCACAGTGTTCAGCTAAACCTACAAGTTTATTTTTTTGCGAGCTCTGCACAGTGTTCAGCTAAAGCTACCTGTAGAAGGTTGGTGGTGTTCTCATACTACAGACAGGCAGTTGATTTTGCTAGCTGCAGTATCAGTACATATATATATATATATATATATATATATATATATATATATATATATATCCCAGCTTAGTGCAGCTACAGGCCATTAGTATGTCTGGAAGGCCAAGAAGGAAGGCAGACAGTCACAAGCCAATAAGAGAGGGCAAGCAGGCTCTGTGTCTAGTGCTGGTCGTGGAGATGGTGCATCCTCATCAGCACGTGGCCGTGGGACACGCTTGGCCTTTTTTTCGGCAGCTGGCCATGTTGAGCCGCAACATGCAGAAGACTTGGTTGAGTGGATGACCAAGCCGTCCTCATCCTCTCTCACCCATGCTCAGGGTACTTTGTCTGGCAAAGCAGCGGCCTCTTCCCTCGGCTCAATGTCATCAGTGACTCCTTCCCTAGCCCCACCATGTCCTCCCGAGGAGTCCCTCGAACTGTTTGACCACAGTGTTGGGTACATGCTCCAGGAGGATGCCCAGCGTTTGGAAGGCTCTGATGATGATACTGAGCTCGATGAAGGCAGTAACATGAGCACGGACAGAGGGGGTGTCTAAGGACAGCAATCTGGCAGTCATGCTCCCCCTGCTGCAGCATACTGCCAGGTTTGCTCCAGTGATGAGGAGGGAGGGGATGATGAGGTCACTGACTCAACGTGGGTGCCTGATAGGAGAGAGGAGGAGGAAGAGGAGGAGGAGGCGGGACATCATCAACGAGGCAGGATGCCCTCCAGGGGCCAGCCTAAGGGCAGCACATTGACTGCATCACACCCCAAAGCTCCACACGTGCAGGGCGCTGCAGTCTCTGCGCGTTATTCAAAAAGTTCTTTGGTGTGGGCCTTTTTTGAGATGAGTGCCTCAGATTGCACTGCTGCTATTTGCAACATATGTCTCAAGCGTATCTCGCGTGGTCAAAACATCTCCCGCTTGGGTACCACATGCTTGACCAGACATATGTTGACCTGCCATGCAGTTCATTGGCAAGCGTATCTAAAAGACCCACACCAAAGAACAAAGAGGACCTCTCCTTGCTCCTCATCAGCTGAGATCTCCAACCCCACTATACCTTCAGTCCTCTCTGAGACCTGTACTGAGAGGAATGAAGGTGTAGAATTAGGTGTGTCACAGCCAAGTACTTGTGGGCAATCTGCTTTCGGTACACCAATGTCAGATTGTACCAGGCAAATTTCCCTGCCCCAGCTGCTGCACCGCCGAAAGAAGTTCGCTCCCAGCCATCCACATGCCCAGCGGTTGAATGCTAGCTTGGCAAAATTGCTAGCACTTCAACTGCTGCCTTTTCAGTTGGTAGACTCTGCCCCCTTCCGTGAGTTTGTGGAATGTGCGGTTCCTCAGTGGCAGGTACCCAAACGCCACTTTTTCTCACGGAAGGCAATTCCGGCTCTATACCGGCATGTGGAAGGCAATGTCCATGCCTCGCTGGACAGGGCGGTCAGCGGTAAGGTGCATATTACCGCTGACTCATGGTCCAGCAGGCATGGACAGGGACGTTACCTAAGTTTCACCGTGCATTGGGTGACTCTGCTGGCAGCTGGGAAGGATGCAGGACAAGGTGCAGTAGTGTTGGAGGTTGTTCCGCCACCACGCCTCCAAAATGCCACTACTAATGATTGTGACACACCTCTCTCCTCCACCCCCTCCTCTTCTTCTTCCTCCATGGCCTCTTCCTGTGCTTTGTCCTTGGAACCAGCGGTGCTCCGTAGCCTTTCAAGGGGCTACGCAAGTACGCAGGCCAAAAGATGCCATGCGGTGCTTGAGCTGGTGTGCTTGGGGGACAGGAGCCACACTGGGGCAGAGGTTCTGTCAGCTCTGCAGGGGCAGGTTCAGAGGTGGTTGACGCCACGCCAACTTAAGGCAGGAATGGTGGTTTGCGACAATGGCACCAACCTCCTCTCTGCCCTCGGACAGGGACAAATGACCCATGTGCCCTGTTTGGCTCACGTCCTTAACTTGGTGGTACAGCGGTTCTTGGGCAGGTACCCGGGCTGAGGCAGGCCAGGAAAATCTGTGTGCATTTCCGCCGGTCATATAATGCCAGTGCTCGGCTGGCGGACCTCCAAAAGGAGTTTAACCTGCCCAAGAACCGCCTAATCTGTGACATGCCCACCAGGTGGAACTCAACGTTGGCCATGCTGCAGCAGCTGCACACGCAGCAGAGGGCCATCAATGAGTACCTGTGCAACTATGGCACCAGGACAGGGTCAGGGGAGCTTGTTTTTTTTTCCCCACGCCAGTGGGCCATGATCAGGGATGCATGCACTGTCCTGTCCCCATTTGAGGAGCCCACGAGGATGGTGAGCAGTGACAGTGCATGCATCAGTGACACTGTCCCCCTTGTCCACCTGTTGGAGCACACGCTGCGTGGAATAATGGACAGGACACTTAAGGCAGAACAGAGGCAGGAAGAGGAGGACTTCCTTAGCTCTCAAGGCCCCCTTTATCCAGACAGTGTTCCTGCGTGCCCGCCGATCACACAGGAAGAGGAGGAGGAGGAAGATTGTGTCAGTATGGAGGTGGAGCCTGGCACTCAGCATCAGCAGCAGTCTTTAAGGGATCAGTCCCAAGAAACACATGGACTTGTACATGGCTGGGAGGAGGTGGCTGCGGACCATGTCGTCCTTAGTGACCCAGAGGACTCCGGACCGAATGCCTCAGCAAACCTACACTGCATGGCCTCCCTGATCCTGCAAAGCCTGCGTAAGGATCCTCGTATTCGTGGTATCAAGGAGAAGGACCAATACTGGCTGGCAACCCTCCTTGATCCACGTTACAAGGGTAAGGTTGCGGACCTTATCTTGCCATCAAAAGAGGGAGCAGAGGATGAAACATCTTCGGGAGGCCTTGCAGAAAGGTCTGTGCAACGCGTTCCCAGAGACTGGGAGGTTACAAACTCCTGTTTCTGGACAACGTGTTGCTGAGGCTTTAGTCAGTCAAAGAAGGAGCGGTGGAGAAGGTGGCTGTCTGACCGATGCGTTCAGACAATTTTTTGGTCCGCAGCCCCAAGGTATGATCGGTTCCAGCAACCATCGCCAGCGTCTGTTTTACATGGTGCAGGAATACCTAGGGGCAAGATCTGACTTGGACACCTTTCCCACCGAAAATCCTCTGGGTTACTGGGTCTTGAGGATGGATCACTGGCCAGAGCTTGCACAGTATGCAATTGAGCTACTGGCCTGTCCTGCATCCAGCGTTCTTTCGGAACGCACATTCAGTGCTGCTGGAGGCTTTGTAACCGATCACAGGGTGCGTCTGTCCACCGACTCGGTCGATTGACTGATCTTCATAAAAATGAATCAGTCTTGGATCACCACCAGCTACCAAGCACCTGATGCTGATGTAACCGAATAATTTTTTTCAGATCCCTTCAAAGACTGCCTATGCTGATGCTGAGTGACTATCCCTGAGTAATTATCCTCTTCCTCCTCAATGATCATGCTGATAGCTTGTAAGAACATTTTTGGTTCTGGGCGCCACCACCAGTGCCTAAGGCCCAATTTTTCAGCCCCTGTTTAACAGGAGCGTATAATTACAATTTTTGATGCAATACTTTGCAGCAGGGCTCATTTCTGCGTTCCAACTAGAGTATCTGTGAGGGGTTGCATTGTTGTGGCACCAGCACCAGTGCCTAAGGCCCAATTTTTCAGCCCCTGTTTAACAGGGGCGTGTAATTACAATTTTTGATGCAATACTTTGCAGCAGGGCTCGTTTCTGCGTTCCAACTAGAGTATCTGTGAGGGGTTGCAGTGTTGTGGCACCAGCACCAGTGCCTAAGGCCCAATTTTTCAGCCCCTGTTTAGTGTAATTACAATTTTTGATGCAATACTTTGCATCAGGGCTAGTTTCTGCGTTCCAACTAGAGTATCTGTGAGGGGTTGCAGTGTTGTGGCACCAGCACCAGTGCCTAAGGCCCAATTTTTCACCCCCTGTTTAACAGGGGCGTGTAATTACAATTTTTGATGCAATACTTTGCAGCAGGGCTCGTTTCTGCATTCCAACTAGAGTATCTGTGAGGGGTTGCAGTGTTGTGGCACCAGCACCAGTGCCTAAGGCCCAATTTTTCAGCCCCTGTTTAACAGGGGTGTGTAATTACAATTTTTGATGCAATACTTTGCAGCAGGGCTCGTTTCTGCGTTCCAACTAGAGTATCTGTGAGGGGTTGCAGTGTTGTGGCACCAGCACCAGTGCCTAAGGCCCAATTTTTCAGCCCCGTTTAACAGGGGCGTGTAATTACAATTTTTGATGCAATACTTTGCAGCAGGGCTCGTTCCTGTGTTCCAACTAGAGTGTCTGTGAGGACTTACAGTGTTGTGGCACCAGCACCACCACCACCACCAAAGGCCCAATTTTTCTGCCCTTGTTCAACAGGGGCATGTAATTACAATTCTTGATCTAATATTTCACAGCAGGGCCCATTTCTGCACCCACCAAGAGCGAGTGAGGACTTACAGTGTTGTGGCACCAGCACCACCACCACCACCAAAGGCCCAATTTTTCTGCCCTTGTTCAACAGGGGCATGTAATTACAATTCTTGATCTAATATTTCACAGCAGGGCCCTGTGAGGGCTTACAGTGTTGTGGCCACAACAACACCTAAGGCCCAAATTTCTGCTGAGTATATAGGGCAGGCCCCTGCTTTCAAACATCTAACTTACAAACGACTCCTACTTGCAAACGGAAGGAGACAACAGGAAGTGAGATGAAATCTACCCCTAGGAAGGGAAATTCTCTCCTGTAAGAATTAATATGGGAAAAACATTTCTCCTTTCCACTGATGCTTTCCAATCCTTGTTCCACAAAAAACCCCAAATTTTCAAAAAACATTTGTCATTGGGACAAAAAGTGAGGTGAAATCTTCTGAAGAGGAGGACAGACAGCAAAACAAATGTCACAGGGGTGATAACCCTTCCCTATGTTTTCCAAAAAGCTTAAAAAAGATTTTTTGGCTGGAGCTAAACACGTTAAAAATGTACCAGTTCAAAATTACAAACAGATTCTACTTAACAACAAACCTACAGTCCCTGTCTTGTTTGCACCGCCTGTATACTGCTGTTCAGAGTATATAGGGCCTGGTGGCCCCACACCTTTCCTTATTTTAATTTGGGTGCGGGGTTCCACTTAATATCCATACAAGACCCAAAGGGCCTTGTAATGGACTGGGGGGTACCCATGCCGTTTGTCTCACCGATTTTCATCCATATTCGGCTCATGCCTAATCACCGCTAAGCTGAGAACGGGTGTTAGCGGACGATCCATTTACATCCGAACCGCTGACATCCATTTTTAAACCCCCCTCATTAAACACACTGTATATAGCTGGTTGCTAAGGGGGGCCGTTAAGCCGTTAAGCCGGCCGCCGTATCCTTAACAGCCGATGAGTCATCAGCTGTCAGCGAAGCTCCCCACTGACAGCTGAATGTAAAAAAGAAAAAAAAAAATTGTGAAAAAAACGGCGTGGGGTCCCACCCAAAATCCATACAAGACACTTATGCGAGCATGCAGCCCAGCAGGTCAGGAAAGCGGGGGAAGGGCGAGTGCCCCCCTCCTGAATCATACCAGGATGCATGCCCTCAACATAAGTGAATGGGTGCTTTGGGGCAGGGGGGGCTGACTCTCTGATATACCCCCCACCTGCAGACCCCGGCAACCACCGGCCAGGGTTGTCGGGTAGAGGCCCTTGTTCTCATCAACATGGGGGCAAGGTGCTTTGGGGTGGGAGGGTGCATAGCTGGTTCAGGAGAAGAAGCGCTCGCTCATCCCCTCCCTTTCCTGACATGCCAGGCTTCATGCTCGGATAAGGGTCTGGTACGGATTTTGGGGGGACCCCACACCATTTTTTTTATTTCAGCACGCGGGGGGTCCCCTCTGAATCCATACTAGACCTGAAGGGCCTGTTATGGACCTGCTGACAGCTGATGACTCATCGGTTGTTAAGGATGCGGCTTCCCGGCCCCCTCCTTAGCAACCAGCTATATATAGTGTTTGAAGTTCAGTTCAGTCACTTTTTGATGTCAGCGGATATGAAAATGGATGTAAAAATTGACATCCGTATCCAAAAAAATTGTCACTGAACCAAACAAAAAAAATGGTACGTCTGGATGAAACCAGCCAGGGACATAGACAGTAGGAATGAGCTTTGAGTTCGAGTTGAACTCATGTTCGACTCGGACATTGGCTGTTCGGCCGTTCGCCGAACAGCGAACAATTTGGGGTGTTTGCAGCAAATTCGAAAGCCGCGGAACACCCTTTAAAAGTCTATGGGAGAAATCAAAAGTGCTAATTTTAAAGGCTTATATGCAAGTTATTATCATAAAAAGTGTTTGGGGACCTGGGTCTTGCCCCAGGGGACATGGATCAATGCAAAAAAAAGTTTTAAAAAACGGACGTTTTTTCGGGAGCAGTGATTTTAATAATGCTTAAAGTGAAACAATAAAAGTGTAATATTCCTTTAAATTTCGTACCGGGGGGGGGGGGTGTCTATAGTATGCCTGTAAAGGGGAGCATGTTTCCCGTGTTTAGAACAGTCTGACAGCAAAATGACATTTCAATGGAAAAAAAGTCATTTAAAACTACTCGCGGCTATTAATGAATTGCCGGTCCGACAATACACATAAAAGTTCATTGATAAAAATGACATGGGAATTCCCCACAGGGGAACCCCGAACCAAAATTAAAAAAAAAAAAATGATGTGGGGGTCCCCCTAAATTCCATGCCAGGCCCTTCAGGTCTGGTATGGATATTAAGGGGGACCCCGGCCAAAATTAAAAAAAAAATGGCGTGGGGTCCCCCTCAAAATCTATACCAGACCCTTCAGGATGTGGAGTGGCCTGAGGAGTAGAAGGGAAGAAGAAGCTGCAGATGAAGATGCAGGACAAGAACAGGAAGAACCAGAAGAAGAAGAAGATGGAGGAAGAAACCGAAGGAAGATAGAAGATAGAGGATAGAAGATAGAATATAGAAGAAAGAAGATAGAAGAAAGAAGAAGCATTTAAATAAAGGAAGTGTCAAAAACTGTCTCTTGTCATTTTTAACATTTTTAAGTTTTTTTTGTGAAATGGTGAGGGTACTTTTGTACCCCCTTACCATTTCACACAGGGGGGAGGGCTGGGATCTGGGGGTCCCCTTGTTAAAGGGGGCTTCCAGATTCTGATAAGCCTCCCGCCCGCAGACCCCCACAACCACCGGGCAAGGGTTGTGGGGATGAGGCCCTTGTCCCCATCAACATGGGGACAAGGTGTTTTGGGGGTTACCCCAAAGCACCCTCCCAATGTTGAGGGCATGTGGCCTGGTACGGTTCAGGAGGGGGGGCGCTCTCTCGTCCCCCCCTTTTCCTGCGGCCTGCCAGGTTTGCTCAGATAAGGGTCTGGTATGGATTTTTGGGGGGACCCCCACGCCATTTTTTTTTTTAATTTTGGTGCGGGGTTCCCGTTAAAATCCATACCAGACCTGAAGGGTCTGGTATAGATTTTGAGGGGGACCCCACGCCATTTTTTTTTTTTTTTGGCCGGCGTTCCCCTTAATATCCATACCAGACCTGAAGGGCCTGGTATGGAATTTAGGGGGACCCCCCCCACGTCATTTTTTTTTTTTTAATTTTGGTTCGGGGTTCCCCTGTGGGGAATTCCCATGTCGTTTTTATCAATGAACTTTTATGTGTATTGTCGGACCGGCAATTCATTAATAGCCACGAGTAGTTTTAAATGACTTTTTTTCCTTTGAAATGTCATTTTTCTGTCAGACTGTTCTAAACACGGGAAACATGCGCCCCTTTACAGGCACACTATAGACACCCCCCAGGTACGAAATTTAAAGGAATATTACACTTTTATTGTTTCATTTTAAGCATTATAAAAATCACTGCTACCGAAAAAACGGCCGTTTTTAAAACTTTTTTTTGCATTGATCCATGTCCCCTGGGGCAGGACCCAGGTCCCCAAACACTTTTTATGACAATAACTTGCATATAAGCCTTTAAAATTAGCACTTTTGATTATTCATGTTCGTGTCCCATAGACTTTAACGGTGTTCGCGTTTTCTAACAAATTTTTTGCCTGTTTGCAAGTTCTGGTGCGAACCGAACAGGGGGGTGTTCGGCTCATCCCTAATAGACAGCCATAAAATCCTAACAATAATTATATCCCCTCACCACTCGATCCAAATCAAAAACGTTTTAGATTTGGATATACTCTAACAGGGATATGCAATTAGTGGACCTCCAGCTGTTGCAAAACTACAAGTCCCATCATGCCTCTGCTTCTGGGTGTCATGCTTGTGGCTTTCAGAGTTTTGCTATGCTTCATGGGATTTGTAGTTCTGGTGGTCTGAATTTATGGGAGGAGTCTAGGGGATATTTAAGCAGCCCACCCATCTGTGTTTTTTGTCGGTTCTGGTGCGCGATTCGTTACGTCACTAGGCCGACTCTTCCAACTCACTCGGTGTTCGTGAGCTGCGTTTCCAAACTTTCAGAGGCTTCCGGTTCTCCATTCGTGGTTTTTCATAGATCGAGTCTTTCTCAAACTGTCGCAGGTAGGATTTGTATATAATTTCTTCATTTCATGCATCGTTGTTTGCCAGGTACCTCGTATCACCGAAACCTCACTACGGAACTTACGACTCATTCCTTAAGTCTCCCTATGCAGCCTTTTTAGCCTTGTGCAAAACCACCAACTCGTGGCTCAGTTTGTGAGCACAAACACAGAGTCATTTTTCATCGGTTTCATTCGTACATTCTTGTACTTTGTTGTTTCATGCCACATAGTCGGCCCATTTCACTTAAAAAACACTGTCTCTCATGTCAGTTATTTTAGTTCCCATTACACTCCAGTCTGCATCCAGTCACATAAGCGACTCACGATTCGTCCCGGCTAGTTTTGTCATGTCACCTCATGCCATGCTCCGCGATCCGGTTCGCTGTCAGTTGCAATCGCGGCACACCGACTCGGGTCTCTGTCATGGCATCCATAGTTATTTCGCATACCCTTCACTCCAATTCGAATCCAGTCGCATCTGCGATGCACCAATTTATGTTGGCTCCTTATAGTAGTCCTATCTCATTTTATTCAATGCTCCACAGTCCGGTTCATTGTCAGTCACAATTGCGACACACTGACTCCTGTTTCTGTCATGGCAATCATTCCGTTTGTCTCCCATACCTGTTACTCCGATTCGAATCCAGTCGCATCTGCGACGCACCGATTCGTGTCTACTCATTCTTCTAGTCATTCCGTCTCATGCATTCCATGCTCCACAGTCCAGTTAGTTATCAGTCACAAATTTCGGCACACCGATTTGTGTCTCTATCATGGCAAATCATTTAATTTACATTTCGCATACCCTTCACCCCGATTCGAATCCAGTCGCATCTGCAATGCACTGATTCATGTTCTTGTTCATGCTCGTTCTAGTCATTCCGTCTCATACAGTTCCATGCTCCACAGTCCGGTTCGTTGTCAGTCGCAACTGCAGCACACTGATTCGTGCTTCTATCGTGGCAATCATTTCTTTCGTCTCAAATACCCGTCACTCCGATTTGAACCTAGTCGCAACTGCGACACACCGATTTGCGTTGACTCGTTGTAGTCATTCCATCTCACGCATTCCATGCTCCACAGTATGGTTCATTATCAGTCGCAAATAGCGGCACACCGATTCGTGCCTCTGTCATGGCAAATCATTTAATTTGTTGCATTTAGCATACCCGTCACTCCGATTTAAACCAATCACATCTGCGATGCACCGACTCGTGTTGGCTCGTTCTAGACATTCCATCTCGTGCCATTCCATGCTCCACAGTCCGGTTCGTTATCAGTCGCAAATTGCTGCACACCAATTCGTGCCACTGTCATGGCAAACATTTCATTCATTACATTTCGCATACCCTTGACTCCGATTCGAATTCAGTCACATTTGCAACGCACTAATTCATGTCGACTTGTGTTAGCCATTGTTATTTCCTTTTCCTCAGACAGGTTCGCTGTCAGTCGCTATCGCGACACACCGATTTGTGCCTCTGTCATGGCAATAATTTCCATAATTTCATTTCATATCCCAAACACGCCGACCCGAGTCCAGTTGCTTTAGCAGCACTCCGATTTGTGTCAGCTTCATTTCGCTCATTTCATTTCGCCCTCATTTCATCCCATATTCTACAGTTCGGTTCACTGTCAAGTCACAGTTATGGCACCCTGATTCGTGTGACCATGGCTTCAATCATTCAGTGGTCTTATTTCGTATATTGTCTCTGATGCTCTCCTTGGGTTCGACAGTCTTTCGCGTAGGGTCATTTGTGCATTTTCGTTTATTTTATCCCATCATAAGCTCTACTGTTAGATGTCGGTCACCTCAGAGACACAAAGGTTCACTTTTAAATTTAAGTCACTGTATGATTTGTCACGTCATTGACGGTCACCCCTCAGTACGGCTTGCCTTACAGTCCAGTTCGAATCCAGTCACAACAAAGCACATTAGACCGTTGTCCGTCTGTCATTTCTCCTCTAGGTCAGTTGAGTTCAGGTAGTTCCACCCTGCACTAGGTTGGACGTTATTCCCCCAGGTTCCGGTTGACTGAGCTTTCAACCTCAAAAACCAGGACCTTGCAACTAGGGCACAAGTCAGCAAGAGCCATGTCACAGAACGTCAGTGAAGACCTCACATCTGCCCCTCTGTCACCATCTCCAGTTTCAGAGAGCGGCAGCGTGCAGTCCCTCAGGGGATGGACCATCCCCAAGTTACAGCAGAACTAAGGAGCAAGGGCGTGCCCTTCCCCGCTACAGCCAGGAGAGCCGAGCTCTTCAGCTTCGTCTTCCCACCACCAGCGACAGGCGGGCCCAGCACTCAGCAGGCGTCTCTTCAGTCCGTGTCCTCTGCCATTTCTCAACTTCACATACAATTTGTTTGGTGTACGACCTGTCTGTGCCTCATTCTTCCCTCATCCTGAGTTTGAACTCCTTAATTCCTTCAGAGGAATTCTCCCTGAAATATGCTTCAGTCGACATGGCGATCCAGGCCATTATTAAAATAGGCACAAGCGCCTGGTTCTCTAAACATATCAGACGCATTTAAGTTTCTACCCATCCAATTGTCCCTGTTGTGCTGGCATGGCATTAAATTGAAAGAGTCATATTACTTCGACACTAAACTGACCTTCGGCTCTAAAAGAAGCCTGTGGCTCTTTGACACCTTTGTACAGTGCCTCACTTGGATCCTGTCGCACCAAGCCCAGTGCCAGATGGTCATTTATTATCTGGATGACTTCCGCTAATCAAACAACCCGGCGTGCCCCCGGTAGACCTAGATAGGTTAAGAGTGGTGTTTGGGTATCTCAATGTGCCCATAGCAGAACACAAATTGGAAGGCCCAGCACACTCTATCACCTTCCTCGGGGTCAACCTTGACACTCGCTCCATGCAGGCCAGCCTGTCCCCCGACAAACCGACCCGTATCAGGTATGTTCTTCATGATTTTGCCCGTGCACAGGGGTGTACTAAGAAATAGCTTCAATCCCTCTTTTAGGGATGCTCAACTTTGTAATGAGATTTATTCCCCAGGGACGATCTTTTGTTTAGCGCCTCTTGATCTTCCTCTCTCAGACACAGGACCCTGATCAAATCCTTAGACTATACACAGCAGCAGTAGTGGATTTGTCTATGTAGGATGAGTTCCTTACTAGTTGGAATGGCATATCCATGTTCATACCGTCAGTATCACCTTTATCACCGCAGGTAGTAACGTATGCCGCAGCCTCCACAGGCCTTGCTGTAATTTTTGTCCATAATTGGTTTGCAGGACCATGGCCTCCAAAGATACTCCTAATCCCCGGGTTCATCTAGTCTTCCTCATTTCAAGCTATACTCGATTGTGGCAGCCGCTCAGGTCTGGGGCCATTCATGGCCTTTGCCACCGACAACAAGGCCACAGCCGATATCGTTACCATGGCCAGGACTAAGTCGCTCCCTATTATGTCCTTCCTATGCAGGCTGGTACAGTTATCCCTGCAGCATCAGTTCAATGTGTACTGCACATATATTCCATAATTAGCTGTGATTGGCCAATCAGATGGGCTGAAATTGACCTTGCTTGTACCATGTGATCACTTTGACCAATCACAGCTAGCAACACAGTTGTATATAATGGATGGCATAAAAGGAAGTCATCCATTGTTAACAACTGTCAAATGATCTGCTGTGATTGGTCACAGTGATTACATGGTACTGGCGGCAGGCCGGTACAGTGATCAGTCATTGGCTTCCCGCCCGGCCATCATTTTACTATAGGCTGGGCGGGAAGGTGTTAAATATAATGGGTTTTCAAAAGTCATGAATTTAAAAAATAGTTCAGAATACTGAGTCAAAATTTTTATATCCATGGACTAGATTTGTGCATAGTGGAGGGCACATTTATCCACCATACTCAGATGCAGGAGCAGTCCCTTTAACTCTGTTTCCTCCAACTTCCTGGCTTTCTGGGCATGCCTAGGAAGTTAAAATCCTTAGCTTCCCTTCCATAGCAGCTCTGGGAGGCCACACTTGATGAAGCAAAGGTAGCAGCACAAGTAATCTGCAGCCAGATGAGAATCCCTCCACTGTCAAAACCAGTCAGGCCAGGCCTTAAAAGCTTGCAGATTCACCAGAAGAAGTAGCTATTGTGGGGAGATATTACATGGTATGTATAGGAGGGTGGTGGTGAAAAAAGTCACAAGGGGGGCTGTGCATTGGGCTATATATACTTCTGACTCTTAAACTATGTATGATACATACACCTGACTCCTGCACTCTGCACATTACCCTCTCCTGACCACAGTACTCTGTACTTTACACGCCTAAGCACTCCACTATGTATGTTACCCACATCAGACCCTTGCACTCTTTATGTTACCCAACCCGGACCCCTGCACTACATATGTTACATACTTCTGACCCTGCACTCTGTATGTAGGATCAGATTTTAACACCCCCTCAGTATTCACACAATTTTGCCACACACATCATTCACAGTAATTGGTTCCACTTTCCACTCCATTCCTACTCTATCCCCTATTCTTAAGAATTCTGATTTCCAAATGTTCATAGGTATGGTGATGAGTACCATTGTGTGTATAAACATACAGTATAATAGGCTTCAGAGGTATCTAAGCTGACTCCCAATGTCTCATCTTGTCTAGTTTCATATCACCTTTTGCTGCTCCTAGCTACAATAATATTAGGCAAACAGTGTATGTATTTTATTTACAGCATCTTGAAGCATGCATTTTATTTATCCACCTCTCTTCCACGTTTGAATGTGTTAAATAATATTAAAAATTTCAGAAAATAACATTTTTTCCTGGCACAATAGTGTGAATTATGATAATGGCAGCCAGCCACATAATGATCTGAGGATTTGTAGCATGTTTAGAATGCGAGCATCAATTATAATCAGGTTTAGTATTCCACACAAAGAATTCTTGCATTAGACCGTAATGCCCAGCTTGCAAACATTCACTTGCTTTACATTTCAGAAGGGAATTTCAAGACAGACATTTACAACCCAAGCTTCTGTTCAGCATTTCTCTGAATACAATGCAAAGCAGAAACTTATTTTAATTCATCTACGTTCACTGTTAAGTTTAAACCAGAAAACATAACAAAGACAGGGAAGAATTGGTTCAAAAATAAATATTAAGCTTGCAATGACAGAAATACATGACTGCTATTACTGACCTCTTCTAAAAATGTTAGTTTATTCTGATCCTCAGTCTTCTCTGATTGGTGGATCACTTGTTTGAGTCAAATATTCAGGTCATGAGTTCTGACTTTACCAGTTGCATATTGTATTTGGTTATCTTTAAGACCTGTGCCAAGGGAAATGTATTTTCTGCCATTTCCAATCCTCTTTAGAACATGCTAGCTGGCTGACTGTGTATGGCTTCAATGCTTTCTGAGTTACTGATCCAAAACATGCATGCAGAAGTCATCAGTGGCAGCCTTCATATTCCTCTCATAATAGGTTTCTTTTCAAACTATTCATGACCTTATTTTTCAAGCAGTGCACAGAAAATACATTAATCAAGTATTGGAACTGCTTGTAATCAGTTACAGAAGTACACATGTACACAGTAAAGCTGAGTCCTGGGATACCCCCACCTCCCCACTATACTTTACACACATCCCTCTAGATAATCACCCAATTCAATTTTGTTTTTTAAATGAAACACCAGCCGCACTTACCTGAAATAATTCATTACTTGGGTCCAGAGTCTTTCTTCTTGACTGAAAGGTGGGGGATCCTTCTTCAAGTGCCACTTTGAATGTCTTAGCTTGGTGATGCGGACACTTTTCTGTTGGCTGTAAGAAGTCCATCGGGTGGCTCCTTACAGGGTCCTGAAGACTTCAGTTTGGTGGTTTCATGATGTCACAAAGCAAGGAGTGTTAAGAAGATGGGTCAAGCCTGGACTGCAGCATTGGATCACAAGTATTTACTACTGGAAGATGCCATTACCATAAAAACCCTTAAGACCCATTTTAACTTATCTGAATCTCCCACCATATGATGTTCTGCAGCAAAGGTCACATGGTGGAAGATTCAGGTATGTTAAAACGGGCCTTAAGAGTGATTAAGGTAATTGTGAAGCAGTAGGTACACATTGGGTGGAACGGAGTAGGAGTTTCTTCTGTACCTGAAAATTGGGCATAAACTTTACATGCTGGTACAATGTAAAGTATGCTGATATGGACAAGTTTCAGCATTAAAATGCAGATAACAATCTGTGTCTACATTTGGTGGACGGCCATGTCTTGGTAGGTTTGCAATTGTGCCATACTCTTTCCATTTTCAAATGATGGATTGAACAGTGCTCCGTTCCAAGCTTGGGATATTTTTTATAACCTAACCCTGCTTTAAACGTCTCCACAACTTTATGCCTGACCTCTCTGGTGTGTTCCTTGGCCTTCATGATGCTGTTTGTTCACTAAGGTTCTCTAACAAACCTCTGAGGACTTCACAGAACAGCTGTATTTATACTGAGATTAAATTACACACAGGTGGACTCTATCTACTAATTAGGTGACTTCTGAAGGCAATTGGTTCCACTATATTTTAGTTAGGGATATCAGAGTAAAGGGGGCTGAATACAGATGCACGCCACACTTTACAAATATTTATTTTTAAAAAAATTAGAAAACCATTTATCATTTTCCTTCCACATCACAATTATGTGCCACTTTGTGTTGGTCTATCACATAAAATCCCAATAAAATACATTTATGTTTTGTAGTTGAAACATGACAAAATGTAGGAAATTTCAAAAGGTATGAATACTTTTTCAAGGCACTGTAGCAACAGTTCACAACAAACCCAGTGGGGAGGCTGCCCAGCTGGGTGCACTCACAGTTTCCACTAACATGAAAGGAGCATATTCCAGACAGACTGACAGCGTCTGCTGAGAGAGGCAAAATGCGTCCTGGCCATCTCTTGCCCAGTCGGGAAAGTGTCCAGAAGAGATGCGACACTCCTCATCAGGTTGCTTTCCCTAGCACTAGTACTGTCCCTAACAGGCAGGGTACCTGTCCCCACTATACTAACTTGCAAAAGTGCTCCAACCCTGGGAGCCAGGGTCTTAAATAAGATCTGCCTGACCCAAGATGGCCACCAGAGTCACATGGGGAACAAGTATCCAATAGGATAGCATCCCCAGTGACCCAGGAAACCATAGAGGAACCTTGTTCCTCTTGACTTCCTCTCTAACAGTGCCACTGCAAAAGAGCACCACCTGCAGTGGAGAAAGCAGACGGCACCTGCCTACATGCAGACTTCTAGATGCTAGAAAGTGCCACAGAAGCTCACAGGAAATGGGATGAATGATAGTAACCCGTAACAGGAGTGCCATCTAATGTATGAGTAGAACTTCTTCTGGAGAGGGAACTGAAGAGAAGGCAAGTATGGCAGTGAAGGCTGTATTATTTTTACAAGTGCTGGGAATTT